>NW_025901530.1:325971-651943 GCF_022539505.1 Lolium rigidum
TTTTTTTATCCATCACGCTGAGCGATGATTTCATAAGAAATGCTTCTGTCCCTGAATGTTAAAACTGTGATTGTAATAAATTATTTATGTGTAACTTGCAGTTTTCAGTGCCGACGAACGGATGCTAAG
Source organism: Lolium rigidum (assembly GCF_022539505.1). Lineage (NCBI taxonomy): Eukaryota > Viridiplantae > Streptophyta > Magnoliopsida > Poales > Poaceae > Lolium > Lolium rigidum. The sequence continues at coordinate 326,101 of NW_025901530.1, forward strand.
ATGTTGTTCCTTCAATCAGTGCTAAAACAGGTCTATACGTTGAAGGATCAGTTTCACCTGCAACTTGTGATGTTGACAACAAGATTCTAAGAATAGGAAAGTACCAAGTTTGCATCGCTGAAGAAATGTGATATAGTAGCAAAGGATCATTCGTTGCAGGTACCTTATATGATGATATAGGGAATGAAGTTAAAGCTTCAAAGGTATTACTTTTTGCAAACACTTATTTGTGTGTTCTCTCTAGAGTCTTAAGTTCATGGGTATATGCTACAATTGTGTTTTTGGCCTGATTTCTCCGCTTTCTCATTTTTTTTGCTGGAGAAACAAACCGCTTTTGCATTATTTCTTTTAAAAAAGCCATGGCATGTGAGGTCAAGGTGAAACACCCATTTATTTTAATTTTCGTTTCTAGCAAAGACTTGTAATTGCATATTATCATAATATGCTTAGTCAGAAATGGTTCCACTTGTAGTCATTCAAATTTTAATAATGCACTGCTGTATTCATTATGAAATGGTGTTTCTTTGCGGCTGGTAATGGTATGCATGAGTTACATATAACTAAATTGGCACCCAATGCCACTATATGAGTGCTAAAGTGGATTGGTGTACCTACCACTAATGCTCATGATATTGTTTTTCTTAATGATCACTCCCACATTCATGTGCTTGTGAAGTGTTAAATCAGGTGTTTAAGTTTGAAGCCACATTTCTTTCTTTCTAAATTAACCTATTACAACAGTTCTTGCTACAAGCTTGACTAAGCCAATACTATGGTACTAACTCAACTAGCATTCCAATGTAGTGCCATGGGTTCGGTATCACTGTCCAACCAAAGGACGGTGATTTTATTGAAGCTAGATCTGAATCAAGCTAGACATGGGTTGTAATTTCCGAGGTGGTGGTAAGCCTGCAGGAATGGGGGTGGTAAGCTTGGAGCTGGAGGTGCTCCCGATTTTGGTGGTAAGGATGATATCCCGAATGTAAGTGCTTGACCAGTGCTTATCTGCCTTTGTTGTGTACCTTGTATGAGCTATTGATAGTGGAGGAACCTCCTTTATGAAACTAAATGGCATCATTCTTTGTTGAGCAGAACCCCAACCCGATGGCAACATTCAGTGATCTAGAGGTCTTGTCGGCTCTTCAGTATGGTACGATTTTTCACTCAAATTGCAAGCCCTTGTTTCTTTATGATGCAATTCTCTTGTTTGAGCTCACCATTTTGCTAGAGAATGTTGTCGTAATAAAAACATCACAAGAAGGCGTTAGGAGATGGATATGATGGTTTGTTATTGCTGGTGTGGATGACGAATCGGATGGATACGAGGACGGCACTAGATGCTGCGGTAGCGGCAACTTCATGCTCATCTAGAAGTGAAGAAGTGAAGCAGCCGTGGAAGGTTGGGTGCAGCCTTGAGCCACGTGACCAGCTAGATTTTCTCTGTGAAAGTAGTAATCAGATCTAATTGTATTCTTAGGAACAGAGCAGTCCTGATTGTATGGCATGCACAGCTTGCTCATGTTGAGCCTGGCATTCTTCTACTTTTTGCTGATGTAAATAGAATTTGGCTATCAGTAAATACTGTATGGTGTGACTTGCTATGTTAATGGAAGCAGTATTTGAACCTTTATGCCTGACTCTGATTTCCAATTGAACCTGCTGGAAGCAGTATTTGAACCTTTATGCCTGACTCTGATTTCCAATTGAACCTGCTCATTTGATATCTGAGATAAGACCCGCGTGGCTGCTAATTGATGTGAAACATATGCTCTCTCTCTCTTTCTTTGTACATCTACAGAACCAAAGAGGACAAATCATAATACTTTTTGTAAAAAGTATTGTTAGCGGGTAATAATGTCGTCATTAAGCTGGTCGTATAATGGTATAATTGAGGAGAGAGGCTCCTCGAGTCCACAACTTGTTTTAGTTTTCTTCGGAAACCAACTTAACCAAGGGAGTTAAGATTTAACACCTTGGAAGACTCTACCGTAGGTCCTCCACCACAGCGTGCACACAATCTCTTCACTCGAGGGAGATTAGTTTTCCTCTGTAACACCCGCCCACTAGGGTTTGTGCTGGGGGAGCGTTGGATTCGTGGTTATGGGTAAATCAATCAAGGGAGTTAAGATTTAACACCTCGGAAGACTGGCTGGAAACGCAAGCCCGAGAAGCTAGGGGCTAATATCTAGATGCATGCATGCATGCACAGGTAGGTTGTAGGAGGAGTTATCCGGGAGACATTTGGACTGCCCAGGCTTGGTGGTTTAATGGCTGTGATTCCATCCCAGTCTTGTATCCAACGTTCATTCAAGGAGCGATCCGCGTGAGAGGTATTCTGGCCAATCAACCTAATTCCTGGTGATAATTATCCTTCCCGCCTAAAAGAAAAAGGTTGAACTCGAGAGAGTTCTCTTCCCTCCAATCTTCTTCTATAAATACAAGGCGATGGTGAGACCGCGGGCGGCATCGCGTGCGTGACTTGTGACTTTGGGCTTTGGCGAGGAGAGAAGAGGAGAGGACTTGCCATGCCGACGGCCACAGCCGGCAGGTAACTCCCAACTGCATACTTTTTTTTCTTCTCTTCACTTGGAGCTCATTCCTAGGAGATACCAACTAATCTGTGTTTGTTCTTAATAGTAGTAGTGTGCGACCGAGCTCCCTTAGTTGAAGGTGGCCTTCGTTTTTTTAACCACAGACCGATCGTTGATGGAGTAGGCGTTTGTTTCTTGTGGATATCCTTTTTTCTTGGATCTGATTTTGAGCGTTTGTTTTTGTGCAAATAAGGCAAAAGGGATCGTATAGGCGGGCGTGACAGTTTGGGTGCAGGGAGGGGAATTGGTTGCGTGATTCAGGCGAGACCAAGCGCGCGCGCAAGTCTCCATCTCCGGGCCGGATCGATGGACCCCACGTTCCACGCGCTCGCTCCAGACGGAACCCTGGTGGTCGATGTCAGCAAGCAGAGGGCCTTCTACGGGGCGTGGTTAAGTTGTTTTTATTTTTATTTTGAGATGACAGCGCTGGCCACTGACGGCGGGAAAGAGACAAGTCCCTACCTCTACTCCTGCGACATCCCCAAGAACTTCGCCAATGGGCCAGAGTGGAAGATGTGTAAGGACGAGCTCACCTTCGTCGAGGACGTCGCAAGCCAGGCGCTCGTCCACACCGGGCGTGGCAGGTTCTGCCTCGTCGAGACGACGTCCTTGCCACTCGACGAGGGAGCCAAGGATAACCAGTGCACCTGCTCGACCGGGGAAGACGTAGACCAATACCTGCTTCATGTCACCATGTTTTGCGCTAAGCATGATAAGAATGGCGACCTCGTGGTCTCGCAGTGCCGACGTGGCCGCTCCTACCTCGCGTCCAATTATGCCTCTGAATCGCTTAGAGCATTCTGGCTATGATGCGAATTGAACCCATTTCCGCCATGTGAGTTATTCTTTATATTTTAGTGTGCCGGCCATCAATTATAATTTTATGAATTTCTCCTTTCCAATAAGTCACCTTCCACTCAAATGGTATCCTGAATTTGATTGTCAAAAAATCAATATGTTGAACTTTTTTATTTAATGAAAATTAAGTAGTTGCATAGTTTAGCTCAATGCATGTCTGGCATATAAAAAAAAGTATATTCCTCTGGTGATTTAAACCAAATGCATCGTTATTTTTATTTAGGTTATGCAAAGAAACCAAATGGTTACGATAATATTTTTTCTGGTCCCGGTCTCTACATTTTGATTTTTGACAGATTTTAACCCAGGCCTAAGATCACTCAAATTATGGGTGTTTTTTCTTGTCCAAATTGACCATAAATTTCAATTTTCTTTGAATGATGACTAGAGTTCATGCATAGCCATTTTTTCATTACAGTTTAGAAATTTCTTGGTACCGTTTAAATTGTCTTTGAAAACCATATATATACAAGGGGCACTACCCATCTGTTTCCAGTCAAGGTTTTTTTCTCGGCAGGCAAAAAATATCGGTGACCACCGGTATTCCGGTATTTCGGAAATACCGGCCAAATACCGGCCGAGATTTGTCAAACGAACTCACTATTTTGTTCAAAATTTATATAAAAAAATAAAATTTGGCCAAATTACTTAAATACCGGAGAATTTCGTTCGGTATTTCTTTTTCTCGGTGGTAACCGGTTTTCTCCGAAATCTCGGAAATTCCGGCCGAGAAAAAAAAACCTGTTTCCAGTACAAGTCGATCATGTCTCATGAATTTTTTTTGGGTGTATCTTTTGTCTTAGGAGTATATACCATATCAAGGCACAAGAAGGAGATAAAAACTTTCAATTTGCCTCCCCTGATTAATTGTGAGTTAAATTCGGTGGAGTTCTAAAACTCGGCTGTTTTCCAGGATACTGAAGGAGCTCAGGTTTGCTGCTCAATTTGATGCCGAATTCAGTCTTCTCCAAAGGTTAATCTTCCATAGTTCCATGGAATCAAGTGGGACAAGTGTTGGCTAGAATACGTAGCAGGCAGTATGTCAAAGTGCGCAAGTGCTCTCTGCATTTGGATATTGACCAGATTTTGATAAGTGCTAAGATCATTGAAATAATGTGTCTTTTCATTAGTAAAGTTGACTGGACTTGTTTTATTCAATTTTCTAGACTGATCTTATTTTGAATTGCCATTGAATGTGGACTAGAGTTCATGTGTCGCCACTTGTTAGTATTTCACTCTAATGTAGAAATTTGTCCGCACCAGCTAAATAATTACGTGTTTGTATTGAAAACTTCACAAGGCGCACTACCGATCTGCTTAAAGTAAAAGTCTCAGTGCCATGAATTTTCTGAAGTGTATCTTTGCATACTACGCGTGCTAGAACCAGAAGAATTTTCAGGTTTTGCAAGACGATATGTATAAAAAGGTTTAAGATATGTAAGATATACACCGAAAGCCGCGGTACTCGTTTCACTAAAACACTGAAATTAAACCGCTTGATTACAAGCACCGAATTCAGAGAATACTATCATATGGGAGCCACCGGTCCTAATCGTCGGTGTGAAAAAGGTTTAAAATATACACATCAAGAAAAATCCAGAGAAGAAGTTCAGCCAACTATATAAAACATACTGGTAACTAAAGGGTGGCTGACCGTATTCAGCCAGAAACATAATACGTTGTACCAGTTCTTGTGTAACACCAAGAAAATAAAATGAAGGAATACTATAAAAATTAAAATCCAACGGAAAATTATGTTATGGAAGAAGGAAAAATTTGAAGACCTCGAAGAATTGTTAGTATCTTTTAGACTTTATTTTGTAATCGTTGGAGTCAGCTCGTGTATCTCTACCACGTACTATTTGGTACTATGAATATATGTGGTATTGATTGTCCAAAAAAAATCCAATGGAAGATGGTCGACTAAATATCATTATTACATCCAGAATGCAGTAAGCAAACCCCCAGAGTAACTGGGCACAAGGTAGGAGCGGCTAGGCTGGTACGGCGTGACCTCAAGCTCGCCATTCGTTGCACGCTTAGCACAAAACATGGTCACACGCGCCTCTCCTCCCTGGCTGGCCTCAACGAGGCAGAACTTGCCGCACCCAGTGTGGACAAGCGTGCGGCTCGTGGCCGTTGTGGGTGCATTGACGAATGTGAGTTCCTCTTTACACATCTTCCACACTGGCTCGGGGAGCGTGGTAGCATTTCGACCACATTGGCTCCCGGGGTGTGCAAGGGCCGTCGGAACATCGCAGGCACACAGATATGAATATCCTTTAATGCTCCCTCCTTCTTTGCCATCGGCCACTCGAATCCCGACCCAGGTGCCTATGTCACTGTCGTAGTACCCCCTGCCGTGGAAAGGTAGGAGCCATTTGCCACGGTCCGCCGACTCTCCGGTCTTTCACCGGTAGAAAAAGAGTCTTTGGTCGCGGTTCGCAACTGCCATTAGTCGCGGTTGCGCAACCGCGACCAATTAAGCGCGACTAAAGGCCCCTCCTTTAGTCGCGGTTTCTTACGAACCGCGACTAAAGGCACATCCACGTGGCCGCCAGCAGTCCGTCGGGGCGGAGGACCTTTAATCGCGGTTCTCCTGGCCAACCGCGACTAAAGGCCGCCGCAGGTTTAGGGTTTTAACCCCCCCCCCCCCAACCTGTTTTCTTTTTAATTTGTATTGTTTTATTTCTTTTGTGTTTTATTTTAATTTTGAAGGAGTTTCACATATTCTACGGTACTACATACATGCATATGAATGTACATTTTCAAACAAATTTGAAATTAGAACCAAAAAGAATTCAAGAGAAATATACAATATATATTCAATATCATCGGATGACCATATACAATTTTGAACAAGTTTCCGTACATAATTTAATGCATATGAAGTTCTACGTCCTCTACATAGTGTTCTCCTTTAGGATCGACGACTTCCCTCCTGAACCATCCAGCTAGTTCCTCTTGAAGTGGTCGGAAGCGAGCTTCTGGACTAAACATCTTCCGGAGGTTATTCCTCTTGACATTGTTATCACACGGAACCCGCTCAGAGGTGTATCTTCGGATCATCTCACAAACATAGTATCCACATAGATTGGTCCCCTTTGGCTGAATATCCCCAGTCCCAGCCACTTACCTTTTAAATTGTAGCTCTTTTTTGAATTCACCGACCTTTTCATGTACGAACCGTCTCCAAACCCTACGAGGCAAAGAAAATTAAATGAACAAGAGAGTTATTAGTTACTTGATATTAGGAAATGAACGAAATAGGCCGATCGATATAGAGCGCAAATGAATGAAAATAATTACTTCTGCATCATTTTTCTAATGTTGGCCCAAAGCTTTGAATCCATATTCAGAGAGTCATGGACGAGAACTGTGGAGTCGTGAAATTGAATTACTAGCAGAATCCAGTGGAACCTGCGGACACGATACATGCACAGTCATGCATAACTCATCGATTAGCCACATACCATGCATGGAGTAAACAAAAGAGAATGTGCTCAAGACAGAAACACTCACCCAAAATGGTAAGGAAATAGAATATCACTTTTGAGTTCATGTTTTCTAAAAAACCGCCACAGGTCTTCCTCCACGTCGGCGGGGTGATGTTCTAACACATATCCATTAACGATGTGTGGGTCAATGAACCCAACATCATGGATGTTCTTTACTCTGCATTCCTTAATCTTCATTCTGCATAATAGCGTACACAACAATATAGTTAGGACATATATATAGTGCAGGCAATGAACGAGATGGGGTAGAAATAAATCACTTACAGAACGTAGCAACTGATGATAGATTTGTCGAGCTCGCGCATATTGAAAAGCTGGAACAATTCACTCATATGAATTGTTACATAGTAATGTTTGAAGTGATGCTCATGTCTAACTTCCGCATAAATATATTCTTTGGCGTTTTTATTTTTTATGTAACCCTTGTACCAATTTAGCAGACTTTTCATTTGTTGAGGTAGATCCTCTTCCTGCGCAGGCTCGGTGAGGGCTCCATTCCGCACATATGTAATTACTGGTTCACTCATTGGCGCCTCCTCAAGGCCTAACACTGCACGAAGAGTCATACCTAAGTTGGCCGCTTATTCTCTGGCACTCGTTACAGTCAATCCCTGTGCTGCCGCAGCTGCTATGATATCGGGGGCATCCGGACCGGCGGCTTTCACTATGAGCGGGGCAATCGATTGTTTACTTTGTTCCCCGAGCTGGGCAACTTGTTTCCCGCTTTTTTTACTTGCTAATTCTTTCTCCTGCTTCTCCGCCTTCTTCTCCTTGAACATGAGTGCCTGCGTACGAAGTTCACGTCCATAGTCGTCAGGCATATTCTTCGCGGCTTGGGACGGTGTGCTCAAAAATGACTTAGCCCACTTCTTTTGCTCATCAGAAAATACTGGCTTGGGCTCGGGCTCTCTTTTCTTCTTGCAGTCCGCCTTCCATTTCTCATAATCAGCAGCCGCGGCCGCGTCAGTTTCCTCGGCACTACGTTCCCAAGGCCTTGTGGGGAGAGGCTTCAGTGATGGCTCCGGTACCTTTGTGGTCTTAGGTACATAAGGGTCCGGGTTAATAGTCCAGGACTGCTTCTACTTCTTTGCCGGAGGTGGATTGGGGGGGCGGCGTCTGATCACCCGCCGGACGAGGACTGGGGGGCGGCGACTGATCACCCGCCGGACGTTGTGGACTGGGGGGTGGCGTCGGCTGACGTGACGGAGGTGTAGGTGAACCACCACCACCACCACCACCGCCGCCGCCACCACCACCGGAGGGGGGTGGACTTGTTGGCCCTGGCGACTCGCCTGGAAACTTGATTAACTTCTTTTTCCATAGAATGAACTGGCGCTTGACACCTCCAAGTCTTGTCTCCCCTTCGGGTGTAGCAATGTCAATCTCCAGGTCCTCAAACCCTGGGACTATGTCCTCCACCGTGACACGAGCATAGCCATCTTGAATGGGGTTGTTGTGGTGGAGTGCTCCAGGTTCACATGGTAAAGCACTCGCCGATGGCTACCTTCGTGGACATGTTCCCAATTGGATAATGCAGATGACATTCTTTCATCTCCTTTACATCGTCCACGGGGTAGCGAGGAGGCTCCGGTGCAGTAATATCGATCGCCGGTGCATTAGCAGTAGCCGACGGGGCCTCCGTGGAAGCCACGCTGCTTCTCCGCTGCTGGCTTCCGAGATCCGCTGGATGATCTTCATGCGTCCCAGCTGCCGATCTTTCTTGTACTAGTATATTCACATTTTTCTTCATCTCATCGAATTCCGATACTAACCGCGCCACAACATATGCATCCCGATCCATCTTTCTCTTACGGCTTCTGTAACCGTACGGGTCATCGTTCTGGGAGAACCCTATTTTCCACGGAATGTGCCCCTTGCCTCGTACACGTCCTCCATGTTCAGGATTCCCGAGGGCTTTTGTCAGCGCGTCGTTCTCTCTGTTGAACTTGATCTTCCCCTCTTGAGCATCCCTCATTGCGTCAATAAGGGCTTGGGTGGGTTTAAACGTTTTGTTCCGATGAACACACTCCCCTGTCTCCGGGTGTAGCGTTCCCCCATGCCCGTACCACCAGCTTTTGGCCCTTGGGTCCCATCCCTCCGTACCTGGACGGATTCCTCGCGCCCTCAGCTCGTCCTCCATCTTCTCCCACCTAGGCTCCCAAAGGCTATACCCTCCTGGCCCCATAATATGATTGTACTCCTTTTTAGCCGCATTTTCCTTATTTTTTTCGATATTTCAATGAAATGCTCCGATTTCTTTTGCCTCACAAATTCTGGCCAATCATCTTTCAGTTTCTCATATTGTCCTTTGAAATCCGGAGTCTTGTTCTTGTTGACATAGTCACGGGCTAGATTTTGCTTGAATTTCCGGAATGCGTCGGCCATCTTACCGAGAGCGAAGTGTTTGACTAGCCTCCTCCTCTCCTTGTTTTCCTCAATATTGTTACCCTCCTCATCGAATTTGTTGTATTCCGGAGGTAGAACGAAATGTTCCATAAGCTTTTTGAAGCAATCTTTTTTTGTTCTCTTCTCGACAAAACTGAAACCAAAACGTGCCTTCTTTGGCTGATTCCACTCCTGGACGTGATCGGGACGTTATCTCTAACAACGGCTCCGCATTGGTTGATAAACTTGGTTGAGTTCTTCTGGGGCTCCAGCGGCCTGCCGGTTGCAGCACAGACAACCTCGATGGTAAATGTTTCTCCTTGTTTCAGCATCTTGGTTGCGCCACGCTTTGACGACGTACTCGATTGTTTCGACGATCCGGCCGAGGGCTAAAATAAGAAAGAGAGTCGCGCGCATTAGTACACACATATTTATTCAAATCAGTAAGTTTGTATCACCAGAGGCTCAATGTATATATATACCTCGGCGCCGGAGGTGGTTGCTACTTCCAATTGAAGATCGTCGTTTATCGACGTTTGTTCGGCATCATCTTGCTGACGGCCTTCATCTTGACCGTCAAGGTTCAGATAAGAAGAGATATCATCTTCTTCATCTTGTTCGGTCGGCACATTAATAACATCGCCTTTTATGATGCCGAAGATGTGTTCTTCAGCTTCCGGATCATAGTTGGCCATAATCGGGTCAACTCTATCGTCCGCCATATGTCAGTCCTGAAAACATGTAGTAAAAACAAATTAATTGTGTATATGCCAGCATTATCACATCTCTTCTACATATAAAGAGAGAGGGCGAAGAGGGAGGCGAGAGGGACGACGCGTATTAGACGGTGGCGGTGGCGGTGGCGAAAGGGCGGTGGCGGTGACAAAAAAAATACCCCGCGCGTATACGGAGGGGGCGGCGAGGGCCTCGCCGCCCCCTCCGTATATACGTGGGGTCGGTGGCGAAAGGGCGGTGGCGAAAGGGGGGCGGTGGCGGTGGTGTTGTCAAAATTTGCGCGACGGCGAGGGTGGCGACGGTAGCGTCGTCCTAATTGCGCGACGACGAGGGTGGCGACGGCAACGACGGCGAGGGCGCGGCTGCAGGGAGCTCTCAGATCGATCGATCAGAGGGGGCGGTGGTGAAAGGGCGGTAGTGCACCGGCGCCCCTCCGATCCTCTCTCTCGTAAAAAAACAAAAAAAAACCCCGGCCCGCGCGTATACGGAGGGGCGACGAGAGGGGCCCCCTCTCGTCGCCCCCTCCGTATACGCGCGGGCCGGGTTTTTTTACAAGTTCTAAGTTTTTTTACACACATCACATGATAAGTCGATTTTTTTATGAAACAACTTTGTAAGCGTGTAGCATGTGAAGATTTACGCGCGAATTTTTCGTTTCAATTTTTTGAAATTCAACTTAGTTACAAATTAAAAAAACAAAAAAAACTTAGTTAATTACAAATTAGTTCTTCACATAATACACGTTTACAATTTAATTAAAGTTACATTTTTAATTAACAAACTTAGTTACAAATTTTAAAAAACAAAATAAGCAAAAAAAAATCGGCCAGGCGGCCTTCTCTGCGCGCTTCTCTGCCGAGCGCGGGGGCGCACTACGCGGCGCGCGGCGCATGTGGCATGGCGACACGGCGGCGGCGGCGACTGTCGGGCACGGCACGTGGCGCGTGGACACGGCGACACGGCGGCGGCGGCAACGTTCGGTGCGGGGGAGGTTCGGCGGCTGAGCTACGTGCGCGCGGGGGCGCCGGCCAGAGCTGAGATCGAGGACGACACATACGGGCCGGGCGGGCGCGGGAAGAAGAGGAGGAGGCGGCGGCCGACGGCGGCGACGAGGGCGGCGGTCGGCGAGGACGAGGGAGACGGCGGAGGCGTAGACGGCGGAGACGGCGGTCGATCGGCAGACGGAGGCGCAGCCTGGCGGTTCGAGTCGAGGAAGAAGAAGTGGCCCTGCGCGGGCGCCCGCGCGTATTTATGGGGATGGGCCTTTAGTCGCGGTTGGTGACCCTTTAGTCGCGGTTGACCACACCAACCGCGGGTAAAGGTACTTTCGGCGGGTTTTTGGTTTCCGCGCGGAACCACCTTTAGTCGCGGTTGGCGAGGCCAACCGCGACTAAAGGCCATTTTCCAAATTATTTTGATTTCAAAATCTTAAAAATACAAATAACATATCAAAAAATTCAGAAAAATAAAACTAATTCATTTCAAAATCTTAAAAATACAAATAATGTATCAAAAAATTCAGAAAAATAAAACTAATTCATTTCAAAATCTTAAAAATACAAATAATATATCAAAAAATTCAGAAAAATAAAACTAATTAATTTCAAAATCTTAAAAATACAAAGAATACATCAAAAAATTCAGAAAAATAAAACTAATTCATTTCAAATTGTTAAAAATACAAATAATACATCAAAAAATTCAGAAAAATAAAACTAGTTCATTTCAAATTGTTAAAAATACTAATAATACATCAAAAAATTCAGAAAAATAAAACTAGTTCATTTCAAAATCTTAAAAATACAAATAATACATCAAAAAATTCAGAAAATAAAACTAATTCATTTTAGAATGTTAAAAATACAAAAAATATATCAAAAAATTCATAAAAATAAAACTAATTCATTTCAAAATGTTAAAAATAAATTTATTCCCGCCTTTGTCTTCCCGCCCCCTCTTCCCACCAGTTCTTTCCGGTCGCCTCTGTCTTCCCGCCCCCTCTTCCCACCAGTTCTTTTCGGCCGCCTCTGTCTTCCCGCCCCCTCTTCCCACCAGTTCTTCCCGGCCGCCTCTGTCTTCCCACCAGAGGAGATGGAGTCTTTCACGGGTTTGCAGGAAAATTTTCCCGAGGAGCAACTTCCGAAGATGTCGTAGGGCGTGTGCACCGACGACATCTTCGAGAAGCTGCGCCACGGGAGATTTTCCAACCCTTTACCCATCACTGTTAGAGGAGATGGTGTCTTTCACGGGTTTGCAGGAAAATTTTCCCGAGGAGCAACTTCCGAAGATGTCGTAGGGCGTGTGCACCGACGACATCTTCGAGAAGCTGCGCCACGGGAGATTTTCCAACCCTTTACCCAGACACTGTTAGAGGAGATGGAGTCTTTCACGGGTTTGCAGGAAAATTTTCCCGAGGAGCAACTTCCGAAGATGTCGTAGGGCGTGTGCACCGACGACATCTTCGAGAAGCTGCGCCACGGGAGATTTTCCAACCCTTTACCCAGCACTATTAGAGGAGATGGAGTCTTTCACGAGTTTGCAGGAAAATTTTCCCGAGGAGAAACTTCCAAAGATGTCGTAGGGCGTGTGCACCGATGACATCTTCGAGAAGTTGCGCCACGGGAGATTTTCCAACCCTTTACTCCATCCATGGGGATGAAACTCTCCCTACCTGCTAGGTTGGCTTGTTGGTCTGCTTGCCAAGGCGTATCGATGCTCCTTTTATAGGCACGGCGCCGCTGCTCGCTTTGTCTTGTTCCTCCGACGGGGTGTCGTGCGCTACATGCTTTATCTCATCGAGCAGTGCGTCCACCCACGCGTCCTTATCCTGCCGACAGCTTTAGTCACGGTTGCAGTCTCCAGCCGGGACTAAAGCTTACCCAAACGTCCTTATCCCACCGACGGTTTTCTTAGATGACACAAACACCACATTTAGTCCCGGTTGCACCCACCAGCCGGGACTAAAGCTTACCCAGATGTCCTTATCCCACCGACAGTTTTGTTAGATGATACAAAACCACCTTTAGTCCCGGTTGCACCCACCAGCTGGGACTAAAGGTTAGATGACCAGCTCTGGATTCCTCTTCTTCCCGCCATTTCTTCCCTGTCTTCCCGCCTCTTTCTTCCCGCCTCCTGTCTTCCCGCTCCCATTTTCCCGCCATTTCTCACTACATATATGTAGCCCTGCTTGGCCAGCATTATCACATCTCTACAATCTCTCATCACTCTCACATGGCTTCCACCGCACCCACTCTAACCTACCAGCAGGTGGAGGAGCTTTGCGCCTCGAACTACCCTTGCCCACCAGGCTACCGCGTCCCCGCCGGCTGGAGCCTAAGCGCCGGAGGAGTGTGATGCGTGTGGTTGACACGTCCGTTGGGAACCCCAAGAGGAAGGTGTGATGCGCACAGCGGCAAGTTTCCCTCAGTAAGAAACCAAGGTTTAATCGAACCAGTAGGAGTCAAGAAGCACGTTGAAGGTTGATGGCGGCGGGATGTAGTGCGGCGCAACACCGGAGATTCCGGCGCCAACGTGGAACCTGCACAACACAACCAAAGTACTTTGCCCCAACGAAACGAGTGAGGTTGTCAATCTCACCGGCTTGCTGTAACAAAGGATTAACCGTATTGTGTGGAAGATGATTGTTTGCGAAAAACAGTAGAACAAGTATTGCGAGTAGATTGTATTTCGAGTATAGATAATTGGACCGGGGTCCACAGTTCACTAGAGGTGTCTCTCCCATAAGATAAACAGCATGTTGGGTGAACAAATTACCGTTGGGCAATTGACAAATAAAGAGGGCATGACCATGCACATACATATTATGATGAGTATAGTGAGATTTAATTGGGCATTACGACAAAGTACATAGACCGCCATCCAGCATGCATCTATGCCTAAAAAGTCCACCTTCGAGGTTATCATCCGAACCCCCTCCGGTATTAAGTTGCTAACAACGGACAATTGCATTAAGTATTGCGCGTAATGTAACTAGTAACTACATCCTTGAACATAGCACTAATGTTTTATCCCTAGTGGCAACAGCACATCCACAACCTTAGAACTTTCGTCACTCGTCCCGGATATCAATGGAGGCATGAACCCACTATCGAGCATAAATACTCCCTCTTGGAGTTACAAGCATCTACTTGGCCGGAGCATCTACTAGTAACGGAGAGCATGCAAGATCATAAACAACACATAGACATAACTTTGATAATCAACATAACAAGTATTCTCTATTCATCGGATCCCAACAAACGCAACATATAGAATTACAGATAGATGATCTTGATCATGTTAGGAAGCTCACAAGATCCAACAATGAAGCACAATGGGGAGAAGACAACCATCTAGCTACTGCTATGGACCCATAGTCCAGGGGTAGACTACTCACACATCACTCCGGAGGCGACCATGGCGGCGTAGAGTCCTCCGGGAGATGAATCCCCTCTCCGGCAGGGTGCCGGAGGCGATCTCCTGGATCCCCCGAGATGGGATCGGCGGCGGCGGCGTCTCTGGAAGGTTTTCCGTATCGTGGCTCTTGGTACTGGGGGTTTCTCAACGGAGGCTTTAAGTAGGCGGAAGGGCAGGTCAGGAGGCGGCACGAGGGCCCCACACCACAGGGCCGCGCGGCCAAGGGGGGGCCGCGCGGCCAAGGGGGGGCCGCGCCGCCCTAGGGTGTGGCCACCTCGTGGCCCCACTTCGTCTCCTCTTCGGACTTCTGGAAGCTTCGTGGCAAAATAGGACCCTGGGCGTTGATTTCGTCCAATTCCGAGAATATTTCGTTACTAGGATTTCTGAAACCAAAAACAGCAGAAAACAGAAGCGGCACTTCGGCATCTTGTTAATAGGTTAGTTCCAGAAAATGCACGAATGTGACATAAAGTGTGCATAAAACATGTAGATAACATCAATAATGTGGCATGGAACATAAGAAATTATCGATACGTCGGAGACGTATCAGCATCCCCAAGCTTAGTTCTGCTCGTCCCGAGCGGGTAAAACGATAACACGGATAATTTCGGAATGACATGCCATCATAACCTTGATCATACTATTTGTAAAGCATATGTAGTGAATGCAGCGATCAAAACAATGTATATGACATGAGTAAACAAGTGAATCATATAGCAAAGACTTTTCATGAATAGCACTTCAAGACAAGCATCAATAAGTCTTGCATAAGAGTTAACTCATAAAGCAATAATTCAAAGTAAAAGCATTGAAGCAACACAAAGGAAGATTAAGTTTCAGCGGTTGCTTTCAACTTGTAACATGTATATCTCATGGATATTGTCAACATAGAGTAATATAATAAGTGCAATATGCAAGTATGTAGGAATCAATGCACAGTTCACACAAGTGTTTGCTTCTTGAGGTGGAGAGAAATAGGTGAACTGACTCAACATTGAAAGTAAAAGAATTGTCCTCCATAGAGGAAAAGCATCGATTGCTATATTTGTGCTAGAGCTTTGATTTTGAAAACATGAAACAATTTTGTCAACGGTAGTAATAAAGCATATGTATCATGTAAATTATATCTTACAAGTTGCAAGCCTCATGCATAGTATACTAATAGTGCCCGCACCTTGTCCTAATTAGCTTGGACTACCGGATCATCACAATGCACATGTTTTAACCAAGTGTCACAAAGGGGTACCTCTATGCCGCTTGTACAAAGGTCTAAGGAGAAAGCTCGCATTGGATTTCTCGCTATTGATTATTCTCAACTTAGACATCCATACCGGGACAACATAGACAACAGATAATGGACTCCTCTTTTATGCATAAGCATGTAATTACAATTAATAACTTTCTCATATGAGATTGAGGATATATGTCCAAAACTGAAACTTCCACCATGGATCATGGCTTTAATTAGCGGCCCAATGTTCTTCTCTAACAATATGCATGCTTAACCATAAGGTGGTAGATCGATCTTACTTCAGACAAGACGAACATGCATAGCAACTCACATTGAATTCAACAAAGAGTAGTTGATGGCGTCCCCAGTAAA
The DNA here is from genome assembly GCF_022539505.1 of Lolium rigidum. NCBI lineage: Eukaryota > Viridiplantae > Streptophyta > Magnoliopsida > Poales > Poaceae > Lolium > Lolium rigidum. The sequence continues at coordinate 342,207 of NW_025901530.1, forward strand.
CATGGTTATCGCACAACAAGCAACTTAATAAGAGATAAAGTGCATAATTACATATTCAATACCACAATAGTTTTTAAGCTATTTGTCCCATGAGCTATATATTGCAAAGGTGAATGATGGAATTTTAAAGGTAGCACTCAAGCAATTTACTTTGGAATGGCGGAAAATACCATGTAGTAGGTAGGTATGGTGGACACAAATGGCATAGTGGTTGGCTCAAGTATTTTGGATGCATGAGAAGTATTCCCTCTCGATACAAGGTTTAGGCTAGCAAGGCTTATTTGAAACAAACACAAGGATGAACCGGTGCAGCAAAACTCATATAAAAGACATATTGTAAACATTATAAGACTCTACACCGTCTTCCTTGTTGTTCAAACTCAATACTAGAAATTATCTAGACCTTAGAGAAACCAAATATGCAAACCAAATTTTAGCATGCTCTATGTATTTCTTCATTAATGGGTGCAAAGCATATGATGCAAGAGCTTAAACATGAGCACAACAATTTCCAAGTATCACATTACCCAAGACATTATAGCAAATTACTACATGTATCATTTTCCAATTCCAACCATATAACAATTTAACGAAGGAGAAACTTCGCCATGAATACTATGAGTAGAAACTAAGGACATACTTGTCCATATGCTACAGCGGAGCGTGTCTCTCTCCCATAAAGTGAATGCTAGGATCCATTTTATTCAAACAAAACAAAAAACAAAAACAAACCGACGCTCCAAGCAAAGCACATAAGATGTGATGGAATAAAAATATAGTTTCGGGGGAGGAACCTGATAATGTTGTCGATGAAGAAGGGGATGCCTTGGGCATCCCCAAGCTTAGACGCTTGAGTCTTCTTGATATATGCAGGGGTGAACCACCGGGGCATCCCCAAGCTTAGAGCTTTCACTCTCCTTGATCATGTTGCATCATACTCCTCTCTTGATCCTTGAAAACTTCCTCCACACCAAACTTAGAACAACTCATTAGAGGGTTAGCGACAATAAAAATTAACATGTTCAGAGGTGACACAATCATTCTTAACACTTCTGGACATTTCATAAAGCTACTGGACATTAATGGATCAAAGAAATTCATCCAACATAGCAAAAGAGGCAATGCGAAATAAAAGGCAGAATCTGTCAAAACAGAACAGTTCGTATTGACGAATTTTATCGAGGCACCAGACTTGCTCAAATGAAAATGCTCAAATTGAATGAAAGTTGCGTACATATCTGAGGATCACTCAAGTAAATTGGCATAATTTTCTGAGTTACCTACAGGGAAAACAGCCCAGATTCGTGACAGCAAAGAAATCTGTTTCTGCGCAGTAATCCAAATCTAGTATGAACTTTTCTATCAACGACTTTACTTGGCACAACAAAACACTAAACTAAGATAAGGAGAGGTTGCTACAGTAGTAAACAACTTCCAAGACACAAAATAAAAACAAAGTACTGTAGGTAAAAACATGGGTTGTCTCCCATAAGCGCTTTTCTTTAACGCCTTTCAGCTAGGCGCAGAAAGTGTGTATCAAGTATTATCAAGAGACGAAGTATCAACATAATAATTTGTTCTAATAATAGAATCAAAAGGTAACTTCATTCTCTTTCTAGGGAAGTGTTCCATACCTTTCTTGAGAGGAAATTGATATTTTATATTACCTTCCTTCATATCAATGATAGCACCAACGAGTTCGAAGAAAAGGTCTTCCCAATATAATGGGACAAGATGCATTGCATTCAATATCCAAGACAACAAAATCAACGGGGACAAGGTTATTGTTAACGGTAATGCGAACATTATCAACTTTCCCCAAAGGTTTCTTTGTAGAATGATCAGCAAGATTAACATCCAAATAACAATTTTTCAGCGGTGGCAAGTCAAGCATATTATAAATTTTCTTAGGCATAACAGAAATACTTGCACCAAGATCACATAAAGCATTACAATCAAAATCTTTAACCTTCATCTTAATGATGGGCTCCCAACCATCCTCTAGCTTTTTAGGAATAGAGGCTTCGCGCTCTAGTTTCTCTTCTCTAGCTTTTATGAGAGCATTTGTAATATGTTGCGTGAAAGCCAAATTTATAGCACTAGCATTAGGACTTTTAGCAAGTTTTTGCAAGAACTTTATAACTTCAGAGATGTGGCAATCATCAAAATTCAAACCATTATAATCTAAAGCAATGGGATCATCATCCCCAATGTTGGAAAAAATTTCAGCAGCTTTATCACGAGGCGGTTTCAACGGTTTTAGCAGTTTCGAGCAGTTTCTGCGCTTTGCATTAGAAGTGGAAACATTGCTAACACCAATTCTTTTATTATTAATAGTAGGAGGTGCAGCAACATGTGTAGCATTAGCATTACTAGTGGTGGTAATAGTCCAAACTTTAGCTACATTCTTCTCTTTAGCTAGTTTTTCATTTTCTTCTCTATCCCACCTAGCACGCAGTTCAGCCATTAATCTTATATTCTCATTAATTCTAACTTGGATGGCATTTGCTGTAGTAGTAATTTTGTTATGATGATTTTCATTAGGCATAACTTTCGATTTCAAAAGATCAACATCAGCGGCAAGACTATCGACTTTAGAAGCAAGTATATCAATTTTCCCAAGCTTTTCTTCAACAGATTTGTTAAAAGCAGTTTGTGTACTAATAAATTCTTTAAGCATGGCTTCAAGTCCAGGGGGTGAACTCCTATTATTGTTGTAAGAATTCCCATAAGAATTAGCATAACCGTTACCATTATTATAAGGATATGGCCTATAGTTGTTACTAGAATTGTTCCGGTAAGCATTGTTGTTGAAATTATTATTTTTAATGAAGTTTACATCAACATGTTCTTCTTGTGCAACCAATGAAGCTAACGGAACATTATTAGGATCAATATTAGTCCTATCATTCACAAGCATAGACATAATAGCATCAATCTTATCACTCAAGGAAGAAGTTTCTTCGACAGAATTTACCTTCTTACCTTGTGGAGCTCTTTCCGTGTGCCATTCAGAGTAGTTGATCATCATATTATCAAGAAGCTTTGTTGCTTCACCAAGAGTGATGGACATAAAGGTACCTCCAGCAGCTGAATCCAATAAATTCCGCGAAGAAAAATTTAGTCCTGCATAGAAGGTTTGGATGATCATCCAAGTAGTCGATCCATGGGTTGGGCAATTTTTAACCAGAGATTTCATTCTTTCCCAAGCTTGAGCAACATGTTCAGTATCTAATTGTTTAAAATTCATTATGCTACTCCTCAAAGATATAATTTTAGCAGGGGGATAATATCTACCAATAAAAGCATCCTTGCATTTAGTCCATGAATCAATACTATTCTTAGGCGAGAGATAGCAACCAATCTTTAGCTCTTCCTCTTAATGAGAAAGGGAACAATTTTAATTTTATAATGTCACCATCTACATCTTTATATTTTTGCATTTCACATAGTTCAACAAAATTATTAAGATGGGCAGCAGCATCATCGGAACTAACACCGAGAAAATTGCTCTCGCATAACAAGATTCAGTAAAGCGAGGTTTAATTTCAAAGAATTCTGCTGTAGTAGCAGGTGGAGCAATAGGTGTGCATAAGAAATCATTATTATTTGTGGTTGTGAAGTCACACAACTTAGTATTTTCAGGGTTGGCCATTTTAGCAACAGTAAATAAAGCAAACTAGATAAAGTAAATGCAAGTAACTAATTTTTTTTGTGTTTTTGATATAGCAAACAAGATAGCAAATAAAGTAAAACTAGCAACTAATTTTTTTGTATTTTGATTTAGTGCAGCAAACAAAGTAGTAAATAAAACTAAGCAAGACAAAAACAAAGTAAAGAGATTGGGAAGTGGAGACCCCCCTTGCAGCGTGTCTTGATCTCCCCGGCAACGGCGCCAGAAATTTGCTTGATGCGTGTGGTTGACACGTCCGTTGGGAACCCCAAGAGGAAGGTGTGATGCGCACAGCGGCAAGTTTCCCTCAGTAAGAAACCAAGGTTTAATCGAACCAGTAGGAGTCAAGAAGCACGTTGAAGGTTGATGGCGGCGGGATGTAGTGCGGCGCAACACCGGAGATTCCGGCGCCAACGTGGAACCTGCACAACACAACCAAAGTACTTTGCCCCAACGAAACAGTGAGGTTGTCAATCTCACCGGCTTGCTGTAACAAAGGATTAACCGTATTGTGTGGAAGATGATTGTTTGCGAGAAAACGAGTAGAACAAGTATTGCGAGTAGATTGTATTTCAGTATAGAGAATTGGACCGGGGTCCATAGTTCACTAGAGGTGTCTCTCCCATAAGATAAACAGCATGTTGGGTGAACAAATTACGGTTGGGCAATTGACAAATAAAGAGGGCATGACCATGCACATACATATTATGATGAGTATAGTGAGATTTAATTGGGCATTACGATAAAGTACATAGACCGCCATCCAAGCATGCATCTATGCCTAAAAAGTCCACCTTCAGAGTTATCATCCGAACCCCCTCCAGTATTAAGTTGCTAACAACGGACAATTGCATTAAGTATTGCGCGTAATGTAACTAGTAACTACATCCTTGAACATAGCACTAATGTTTTATCCCTAGTGGCAACAAGCACATCCACAACCTTAGAACTTTCTATCACTCGTCCCGAGATATCAATGGAGGCATGAACCCACTATCGAGCATAAATACTCCCTCTTGGAGTTACAAGCATCTACTTGGCCAGAGCATCTACTAGTAACGGAGAGCATGCAAGATCATAAACAACACATAGACATAACTTTGATAATCAACATAACAAGTATTCTCTATTCATCGGATCCCAACAAACGCAACATATAGAATTACGGATAGATGATCTTGATCATGTTAGGCAGCTCACAAGATCCGACAATGAAGCACAATGGGGAGAAGACAACCATCTAGCTACTGCTATGGACCCATAGTCCAGGGGTAGACTACTCACACATCACTCCGGAGGCGACCATGGCTGCGTAGAGTCCTCCGGGAGATGAATCCCCTCTCCGGCAGGGTGCCGGAGGCGATCTCCTGGATCCCCCGAGATGGGATCGGCGGCGGCGGCGTCTCTGGAAGGTTTTCCGTATCGTGGCTCTCGGTACCGGGGGTTTCGCAACGGAGGCTTTAAGTAGGCGGAAGGGCAGGTCAGGAGGCGGCACGAGGGCCCCACACCACAGGGCCGCGCGGCCAAGGGGGGCCGCGCCGCCCTAGGGTGTGGCCACCTCGTGGCCCCACTTCGTCTCCTCTTCGGACTTCTGGAAGCTTCGTGGCAAAATAGGACCCTGGGCGTTGATTTCGTCCAATTCCGAGAATATTTCGTTACTAGGATTTCTGAAACCAAAAACAGCAAAAAATAGCAACTGGCACTTCGGCATCTTGTTAATAGGTTAGTTCCAGAAAATGCACGAATGTGACATAAAGTGTGCATAAAACATGTAGATAACATCAATAATGTGGCATGGAACATAAGAAATTATCGATACGTCGGAGACGTATCAGCGTGCCGGTCCCTCCCGTCCCTCAGGGTACTGCGCGCCGGGCGGCCATCACAAACCACTACTACCTCGACCTCACGCCGGACCAGCGGATGAATCCCCGCTGGCATCCCGATAACCAGCATACTTGGGACGCCTTCTTCATCAATCGGCGTGACAGGGCGCTCGCCAGGTATGAGGAGGACGGTCTGCCTCCTGGGAACTTCCACGAGGCCGGCCGTCGGCTATGGTGGTACGGCCGGACTCGCAGAGCGTCATGGACTACATCACGGCCGGCGATATCCCCCGCCTGCGCTACCCTCGGTTTCGAGCCACGAGCGCCGCCCGACGACAGCCGACGACAGCGCAGCGACGACGACGGCGGCAACTTAGAAGGCGACGACTACCAGTACAACGGCGGCGGCTATGAAGACTACGAGTATGCATATTATACGCCTAGGCAGGAGTATGACTAAATCACTCCAAATTTCATGTATCATCAGTGTGGTTTCTCGAATCAATCGAATCATTCGAAAATGGACACCAAACACATCACGGGTAATATAATTCACATGACCCATTCAATAAAGTTTGGTACAAAAAATTATTACACATTGTAACACCCCAAGTTTCAATAAAAAGAAAGTTAGAGAATTCCAGAAAGCAAAATCTCAAACCAACAAAAACTTTTATTTTTGCATATAGTACCATGCATAGGACTTGTGCATCTGAGTGATATGCCATGATGATTGCTTTTACTTGTATTTGCTATGCTCTAAAACCCTAGTGTGATCATGGGAAGATCACCAACCAAATAAACCCAAGAGGAAGAAAAATCCAAAAAAATGCAAAACCCTAAAAACCCCCACATATGCCCTATGGCATTTTTATAAATTTTGACCCTAGACCTATTTGGTCTTCACCATTAGTTGAATAATGTTAGTAAACCCTTATTACAACTTTTGGAACCAAGGTTGCACCATTCAAATGAAATTCAAACACAATTCCCACTCACATATGATAATGGCCAAAACTGAAATTTATAGTCTGATCACCACTTTGAGCCCCTGCAATTCAATTTGCCCAAACCAATTCTTGCTAACTCTTTGCACCATTTCACAGTCAACATCAAGGTGAACAACTTTGATGAAGATCACCCTGCCAAATTCATCCTTGATCAATAGCTATGCTCATCCAAAGTTGCAACATTTTAACAAGTGGAACAATCTCACACTTGTCATTTTTTGCAATTCTTGAATTCTACTTTTTCCACCACCACCTCAAATCACCTCTGGTCAATTACAACTAATAGCAACACTCACATTTCAAAAACTTTCACCTTTTGAATTATTTCAAATTTGGACAATTTTGTAAATTCCAAAATTGAACACTATTGAACACTATTTGCTATAGTGATTCTACTCTAACTAACCTACCCCAACCTACACCAATTGGTCCCCTGGTTCCCTCTCTCCCTAACACCAACATAGAAACCCTAGGAGGAGAGGCATAGCAAGCATGGCATAGCCATGCCGGCCACATGCCGGCCATGTCGAGCCCCTCTCTTCTCCCTCACTCCCCAGCCCTGGCCCTGGCACCCACACTCGCCACCTCACCTCTCTACCTCGCCTAGCATGGCCCTGTCGCCGTAGACGCCGTGAGCTCGCCGGAGACAGCGCGCCCGGAACGCGCCCTGGATGCCGCTCATGTCGCGCGAGTGCATGCCGTGGACGTGCACTGGCCACGCGCCGCGCCACTACCTCGCGCTCGCCCTGGCCCCGCTTGCCTGCCGTTGAGCATCACCACACCACCACGACGCCGCCAGACATGGCCACGACCAGACCCTGGACCGCCGCCACCGTGAACGGGGAAGAAGATCCCGCCACTGCCGCGACATGCCCGGAAGCAATGCGACCCAACCAGGCCCTCCCCGACCAAGCTGTCGCCGCCAATAGCATCACCTGGACCCGTAGAGCATCGCCATGACCACGCCTAGCTCGACCAGCCGCCGGAGGAGCCGCGCCATGGTCGACCTTGCCACTGCCCCGCCACCCTCTCTCAATCCTATAAATAGGAGGTTCCCTGGAAGCAACTGAGCACACCACCTCACTCCCCACCCTTCACCACTTCGCCTCGCACCGTTAGCCACCTCGATCGTCGCCGGAGCAAGGCCAATTGCAAGATCAGAGCCGCGGAAGCCCTGGAGAAATCACCATTGATCCAGGCCACCTCGAGCTCCGCCACTGCTACCAGCTGCTTCGCCGTCGTCCACATCTACCTCGCGCACACTGCCATACCTTGCTGGAGCCGCGGTGAGCTCTCCCACCCCCTACTGCCGCCACCGCATCGTCGGGTTCTCGTCGGAGACGACGATGAACCACGACCGTAGATCTGCGATCTAATCCTACGTCCCACGTTGAAACATAGCGTTTCGGGTTTTAAAAGAGGCTGACAGGCGGACCCCACCCTGTCAGGCAGCCCGCGCGGTACTGGACCGTGGCTGGGCTGGCCTTGGGCCCGTTCAAATGATTTGGCCCAGTAGCTTTTCCCGCCGGCCCTTTTAATTCAAACTTAGTTTAATTAATTCAAATGAATTTGAATACTGCCTCCACTTTGAAATTCAACCATTTCAAATTGGCTAAACCAAATTTAGTGAATTTTATATTGTTAGAAAGCCACGGAAATTCTCTACAACATGCCACTGGCCTCATGGTCAATCCCTTTGTAGAATAAATATGATAAAAATAACAAGACAGGGACTTTTCCCTATTCAAATAATTCTTAAAAATCAACCAAAATAGATATTAAGTTAATTCCAACTCTAATAGCTCACTTTTGACTTACACTAATTGTTTATGCAATAAAATGGTGTGGTCACTTTGCATGATCATGCCATGGTTTAAGGAATGGATATTTTGACTAGTTTAACTAGTTGATATTGTCCAAAACTATTAAAGTTAAATTGTGTGAAGTCTTACACTTCATTTAAACTTGTCTCACATGGATTCATGGGATGTTTGGACCCCTGGTTCCAAACTCTCTTATATGAATTACTTGAGATTTAAATCAAAGGTAGTGTTATTTAAATGGTATGAGGTGATTTACCTCATTTAAATCATTTTCCCAAATGATGATGATGAACATTTGACTTAGGTCAATAGGAGTTCATCCATGATTGTTGGAGAAATTAAATCTTAAGAAGATTTCAATGAGAGGAAATTATTTCTCAAGAACTCTATGGAAACTATCATTTACATATGGAATACAAAGAAGTGAATTCTATTTAAACCCCACAACCCATGCACCCTAGTTTATTTACTTGTGTGCATAGAGTAGTTTGTGTGTTCTATGTGATGTATGGAATAGCCATTGAATTAGTGAGTAATTATACTCGTATTCAAATTTAGACGGTAGCACCGGAGAGTACGCCGAAGAAGAAGGTTGCTACCAGGAGGAGGAGGAGGAACAGTTTGAGAACTACCAAGGCAAGCTACTACCAATGCAAGCTAATATTCTTACAAAGTGCAAAGCCCCTTGGGGCAAGGCACCATGTTTCTTACCCTTTCTTATATGAACCCATCCCAAGTTTTTACTTTACCAGTTTTTACTTGTTTTCTAAATGAGTTACTTTTATAGTTAACTTTGGTCAAAGTACAAGTTGAGTCCTAGAGTAGTGAGTTAGTCTTCCCAAAGCAAAGCAAGTTAGCACCCCTCATGAATTAGAGCTAGTGCTAATGAATTAAAACTTGACTACTCTAGATGGGAACCATGTGAGTTTGAAAGGATTTTTAAACCTTGGAATAAAGATGCATTCCATTGAATGATTTTTGAAGGTGAATATGACCAAGAGAAGATGGTGATTTTTGATAAAACATGATGTTGGTTTGAATGCGATACCTTTCCAATTATCAAGTACCCCCACAATACCTGATTATGGGTAGGGCTTAACTGGAAGTTTATGCGTCTTAGTATGGGTTCCCTCTAAACAAGCGTCATCGGGGTTATGCCGAAAGCTGCCTCTACCACAAAAGAAACGATATGATCTGATGCGAAATGAGGTGAATGTCCGGCCCAAGCCTTGTGCAGTTCCCAGGCTGACTGCCTGTCTTCACTGGGAGGCCAAGCTCATGGGGAGAGGTGCTCATACTAGGATTCGTAAGTGAAAGGTTATGGTTGATGATCCGCGTACTGTGTTACGATGATTCGGGGAAATCCCGACGGATGAAATCAAATGTTGTGGCACCAGTGTGCAACCTCTGCAGAGTGTAAACCTATTCGAATAGCCGCGTCCACGGTTACGGACGGTTGGAAAGGCCATACAGTTTCCGATGTCATATCTTTGAAAATGATGTTGAAAAGGATGATGGTGAAATGACTTGTGGTGGATTGAATTTAAATCACCACTTGAATGGTGGGAATGACACTAATGTTCCCACCTGAGTTAGTTAGCACTTGAATAAGCTTTTCTCAAAACTTTGTGAACTAAAACTAGCTTTATGCAAATAAACTAGAGCTTAGCAAACCATACTAGAATGTCTGGCACTTACTTTAGTATTAGTTTGCGAGTACTCAACGTACTCACGGCTTTGTCCCCGGCTATTCAAATGGCCGAGTATGAAGATGAACAAGGAGATGACCAGCAGGACGCCTACGACAACTAAGCACCTTCCGACGTCAAGCGTTGGCCTGTGGACTAGAGAGTCCTTGTATCTTACGCTTCCGCTATGTTGAACTATGAACTTGTGTTTGTTTGTTGATCAATAGATCAACTATTCGTGTAATATGGATCATGTGATTCCAAATTTGTAAGACTTATGGTTTGTAATGAATGATGATCGTGATACTTAACTATTATGCCTCGCAACAACAATATTCCTGGGATTGCGATGTATGACATAATAGGCATTCGGACTTAAAAATCCGGGTGTTGACAAGTTGGTATCAGAGCCATTGTTTGACCTTAGAAGACCTTAGTTAGAATGGGCGTTCTGAAAAACTTAACTTTAAAAAAATCAAATGAAAGAAAATATTAGTGAAAAACTCATACACTCTTGTCTTTGAGACTTTGCCAAAATTTGATGAAACATGTTCTATCTTATTTGAATCAACTAAAACTTTGCCACACTTTGCACTCTCTAACTTACTCATCCAATTCTCTTTCAGATGGCGCTGAATGAAGCCATCAACACCAAGTTTTACCAGCTTGGGAACGGAGGAAGCTTGATCTTCGAGCACGACCTCAACGCCCTCTCTGATTTCCTTGGGCGCCCACACCCCGAGTTTCACGGGGTTCAGCTGGACGACACGCCCGGAGGAGAGTTGCAGTGGGTGATCACTGCCGACTTGAGGGGCAAGATGGAGCCTCCCACTTCTGAGAAGATCCTCTTCTCCTTCCGCGAGAGCAACTGGCTCGACGGACTCGCACGTGGCCTACAGGAGGCACTTGCGCGCCTCTGTGGACAGAACATGGTGAGCATACTCGCCTCTCGCTACGCCCACCTTGTGAGGCGTGATGCTGCGGGAGTGCCCATGGAGCTGCAGCCGCACCCTGAGTTGAGGCACCATGCTGAGCACCTGGACTTCATGCTTTACCAGACTCAGAGGGACCTCGACGCCACTCGCGCTTACGCAAACCAGACCCATGCTCACATCACCGAGCAGGGTGAGGCGATCAAGCTACTCAACAACGACCGTAGGAGCCTTCGCCAGCAGCGTGCCAAGAAGGACGCTACGATTCGCCGCCTTCGCGCCCGGATCGCGTCACTTGAGGCCACTGTCAAGGCCCAGGAGGATCAGATTCGTCATCTGGAGGATGACGATGGAGGCATCGATATTCAGGGAGGAGACGCCTTCTCGAGCGATGACGACGACTTTGAGGAGGACAAGAACACCGAGGAGGAGGACTACGAGTTCCTGGAGGCAGGACCCGACGACCACGTACCGATCGATGTCGATGATGAGGAGTAGTTGCACTAGTTCACTTATAGTAGGTGTGAGTTGTATCCCGTCCTTTGTATCGTAGCATGAGAATGGTTCTTAAAACCATTGAAGTATGTGTGTAGTTTGTACTATGTGTTGCATGAATGAATGAATGTTATGTTTGTCATGAAAATATTACAAGTTTTCAAAGGTTTTTCAAACTTAACCAAAATGAACCATAGAATGTTCCCTCTTATCTCATAATCTTCTACATCTTCAGATGGCCCCTCCGAATCGCACCAACGACGCGATGCTGCAACTTCTGCAAACCATGCTTGCCGACCAGGAAACCGAAAGAGCCGAGCGCCAAGCCAACCTCATCGCCTTGCAGAACATCGCCAACCAAGGCCATGGAAATCATGACCACCCCGGATCCAAGCTCAAGAACTTCCAAAACACCAACCCTCCGGTGTTTAGCAAGACCGAGGAGCCCCTCGACGCCGACGATTGGCTCCAGACTATGGAAAACAATCTGGAGGTAGCTGGAGTGGAAGCCAACGAGAAGGTGTTGTTCGCCACTCACTATCTCGCTGGACCAGCTCGCGCTTGGTGGACAAGCACCCGTGCCATGAACGGAGGTCAATTCATGACTTGGGAGGATTTCAAACTCAAGTTCAGCAAGTACCATGTACCCCCGGGTCTTATCAAGAAGATGAGGGATGAATTCCGTGAGCTGAAACAAGGTCGCATGACGGTGGTTGAATACCGCGACAAGTTTCTCACCTTGTCAAGGTATGCCCCCGATGAGACCGACACCGTTGAGAAGAGGAAGGAGAGATTCCTGAACGGACCGCATGATGAGATGCGGACGGTCCTCGTCAACATCCCCTTCGCCGACCTCGAAGCCCTTGTTGACTCCGCCATCCGGATGGAGGGCAAGTTAAACCAAGCCAATGAGAACCGCAAGCGCCGCATGGCAAGTCAGAGTGGATCAAGCCACCCCCAAAAGTTTCGCCCTAGCTCAAGCGGAGGATTCACTCCGAGAAACAACAAACCCCAGATGCAGAACTCTCGCCCCGGTTATCAGAACCGGAGTGGAGGAAACTCCAAGCCGGGAGGCTACAACAACAACTACAACAACAACTACTACTACAACCGCGCTCCACCCCGAGCCCCTAACAACAACAACACCAACACCAACACCGCTCCCACAACCGGAAGCAATGCCGTTCCCGTTGCGAACAAGCAGGACAAGAGCACTATCACTTGTTATGAGTGTGGTGTAGTGGGGCACTACTCCAATGAGTGACCCAAGCGTCTTGCCAAGCTCGCCGGCAACACCGCTGCCCCTGCTCAGCAGCAACGCCGTGTCTCCACCGGCAAGAAGTTCGCCCCCAACAACCCCAACAACAGCAACGGCCGCCTCTACCACATGAACACCGAAGAAGCCCAGGAAGCACCAGATGTTGTGCTGGGTATGTTTTCTGTCAACCACACCCCTGCTAGAGTGTTGTTTGATTCTGGAGCATCTCATTCCTTTGTCACCGAAGATTTTGCATCAACAAGTAAAATTCAACCCCTCAGTTTGAAGCATGTTATGATAGTTCAAATCCCCGGATCAACCACCAAAGCCAGAAAATTTTGCAAAAATGTGCCAATCAAAATCCATGATGTAGATTTCTTTGCAAATCTAATCATACTGGGAACCAAAGGTTTGGAAGTTGTCCTAGGAATGGACTGGATGCCCAAGCACAATGGATTGATAGACTGCGCCAAGAAAGCCATAACCATGACTAGCAGCACCGGTATCGTAGTTGAGCACGTCTCTGAAAAACTACCCAGGAAATTCACCTGCAACCAAAGTGTATCCAAGCCAACTCTGGATCAAATCAGGGTCGTTTGTCGCTACCCTGATGTGTTTCCGGATGATCTACCCGGTATGCCCCCGGATAGGGATATCGAGTTTATCATCGAGTTAATCCCCGGAACTGGACCCATCGCCCAGAGAGCCTACAGCATGAACGCAACCTTGCTTGTGGAGCTGAAGAAGCAAATAGATGACATGTTAGCCAAAGGCTTGATTAGACCAAGTGCATCCCCCTGGAGATCCCCCGTCTTGTTTGTCGACAAGAAGGATGGTGCAAATCGTTTATGCACGGACTATCGTAAGCTTAACGATGTCACCATCAAAAACAAATACCCCCTACCCAAGATAGAAGATTTGTTTGACCAACTCACCGGATCTCGAGTTTTCTCCAAGATTGATCTTAGAACTGGATACCACCAACTGAAGATCCGAGCCACCGACATTCCAAAAACTGCCTTTACCACCAGATATGGGTTGTATGAGTACAACGTCATGTCATTTGGATTGACCAATGCCCCCGCTTATTTCATGAATCTCATGAATAAGATCTTCATGAACTTTTTGGACAAGTTTGTCGTTGTGTTCATCGACGACATCCTCGTCTACTCCAAGTCCAAAGAGGAACATGAACAGCATTTGGAGATTGTTCTAGAAACCCTTAGACAGCACAAGTTGTATGCCAAGTTTAGCAAGTGTGAGTTTTGGCTGGAAGAAGTTGGATTCCTCGGACACATCTTGTCTGCAGGAGGAATTGCCGTAGATCCCGCCAAAATCAAAACTGTTATGGAATGGAAAGCCCCAACCACACAAACCGAGGTCCGCGCTTTTCTTGGATTAGCCGGATACTACCGCCGATTTGTAGAAGGCTTTTCGAGCATCGCTCGACCAATGACCCAACTGCTGAAAAAGGACAGAAAGTTTGAGTGGACCGACAAATGCGAGGAGAGCTTTCAACAGCTCAAGAGTAGACTGACAACAGCCCCAATCCTGATCATGCCAGATATCGCAAAGCCCTTTGACGTATATTGCGACGCCTCCAAGACTGGACTTGGATGCGTGCTTATGCAAGAAGGCAAGGTTGTGTCCTACCTTTCAAGGCAACTCAAGCAACATGAACAGAATTACCCAACCCATGACCTCGAGCTTGCAGCTGTGGTCTTAGCCCTGAAAGTTTGGCGTCATTACCTCATGGGTAATCGATGCGAGATCTACTCCGACCACAAAAGCCTCAAATATATTTTCACCCAGAAGGAGTTGAACATGAGACAACGCTGATGGATCGAATTGATCAAGGATTACGACATGGAGATTCACTACCACCCCGGCAAGGCCAATGTGGTAGCGGATGCTTTGAGTCGACTGCCGTGCCGGCTTGAACTCCATGCTCGCAACCGAACAGCCCAGCTTGCACCAAGAGTTTGAACAGTTCAGACTTGAACTTGTGAGTGAAGGATTCCTAGCCAGCATAGAACTGCAACCCACCTTGGTTGGTCAGATCAAGGAAGCCCAGAAGGACAACGCCAGCATTGACGGAATCAAGAAACAGATAGCCGCAGGAAAAGCCCCCGGATTCACCGTAGACGAAGCCGGAGTGCTTTGGTACAAAGAACGTCTCTGCGTACCATCGGACTCTGACTTGAAACGAGTCATCCTGCAAGAAGCCCATGACACCCTTTATTCAATCCACCCCGGAGGTACCAAGATGTACCAGGACCTGAAAGAACAATTCTGGTGGCACGGAATGAAGAGAGAGATCGGTAGCTATATCGCTAAGTGTGACATCTGTCAGAGAGTCAAGGCAGAACACCAACGACCCGCCGGACTGTTGCAACCCCTTCAGATTCCGGAATGGAAATGGGACTCCGTAGGAATGGACTTTATCACCGGACTGCCCAAATCCAGCAAAGGCAATGATTCAATATGGGTAGTGGTCGATAGATTGACCAAAGTCGCCCATTTCATCGCCGTCAAAACCACCTATCAAGGCCCCAAGTTAGCTGAACTTTACATCTCCGGAATAGTCGCTCCGCACGGAACCCCCAAATCGATAGTGTCGGATAGAGGATCACAGTTCACCTCAAGGTTCCGGCGAGAAAGTGCATGAAGGACTAGGCACTCGCCTAAATTTCAGCACCGCCTATCACCCTCGGACCGACGGACAGACCGAGAGAGTAAACCAGATACTGGAAGACATGCTTAGAGCATGCGTACTGGAATACGGATCCAAGTGGGAAGACTGCCTACCTTACGCAGAATTCTCTTACAACAATAGTTATCAAGCCAGCCTACAGATGGCTCCCTTTGAAGCCTTGTACGGAAGGAAGTGCCGCACCCCCCTGAACTGGTCAGAAGTCGGAGAAAGCCAAGTTTTCGGCCTAGATATTCTTCGTGAAGCCGAAGAGAAAGTCCACAAGATCCGCGAGTACCTCAAGACTGCGCAATCCAGACAGAAGAGCTACGCCGACAAGAGACGTCGGGAGATGACCTTTGAGATCGGAGATTTCGTCTATCTCAAAGTATCCCCCTTGAAAGGAATGCAAAGGTTTCAGCTGAAAGGAAAGCTTGCACCTCGCTATGTAGGACCTTTCCAAGTCCTCAGTCGCCGAGGTGAAGTATCTTATCAACTGGAGTTGCCTGAAGAAATGTCGGCTGTGCACGACGTGTTTCACATCTCACTTCTCCGGAAATGCCTTGAAGTCCCGGAGAAGACCGATGTGTTCAAGAACATCGATCACAGATTGGTAGATATCAACAAGGATCTGACTTACCGCGAAGTGCCGATTCGCATATTGGAAGAAGCTTACCGAACCACTCGCACCCGAAGCATCAAGTTTCTGAAAATCCAATGGAGCAATCATACCGAGGATGAAGCCACATGGGAACGCGAAGACTTCATGAAGAAGGAGTACCCAGATCTCTTTAGTACCTAACTTTCTTTTCGATCTCGGGACGAGATCTTTTGTAAGGGGGAAGGGTTTGTAACACCCCAAGTTTCAATAAAAAGAAAGTTAGAGAATTCCAGAAAGCAAAATCTCAAACCAACAAAAACTTTTATTTTTGCATATAGTACCATGCATAGGACTTGTGCATCTGAGTGATATGCCATGATGATTGCTTTTACTTGTATTTGCTATACTCTAAAACCCTAGTGTGATCATGGGAAGATCACCAACCAAATAAACCCAAGAGGAAGAAAAATCCAAAAAAATGCAAAACCCTAAAAACCCCCACATATGCCCTATGGCATTTTTATAAATTTTGACCCTAGACCTATTTGGTCTTCACCATTCGTTGAATAATGTTAGTAAACCTTTATTACAACTTTTGGAACCAAGGTTGCACCATTCAAATGAAATTCAAACACAATTCCCACTCACATATGATAATGGCCAAAACTGAAATTTATAGTCTGATCACCACTTTGAGCCCCTGCAATTCAATTTGCCCAAACCAATTCTTGCTAACTCTTTGCACCATTTCACAGTCAACATCAAGGTGAACAACTTTGATGAAGATCACCCTGCCAAATTCATCCTTGATCAATAGCTATGCTCATCCAAAGTTGCAACATTTTAACAAGTGGAACAATCTCACACTTGTCATTTTTTGCAATTCTTGAATTCTACTTTTTCCACCACCACCTCAAATCACCTCTGGTCAATTACAACTAATAGCAACACTCACATTTCAAAAACTTTCACCTTTTGAATTATTTCAAATTTGGACAATTTTGTAAATTCCAAAATTGAACACTATTGAACACTATTTGCTATAGTGATTCTACTCTAACTAACCTACCCCAACCTACACCAATTGGTCCCCTGGTTCCCTCTCTCCCTAACACCAACATAGAAACCCTAGGAGGAGAGGCATAGCAAGCATGGCATAGCCATGCCGGCCACATGCCGGCCATGTCGAGCCCCTCTCTTCTCCCTCACTCCCCAGCCCTGGCCCTGGAACCCACACTCGCCACCTCACCTCTCTACCTCGCCTAGCATGGCCCTGTCGCCGTAGACGCCGTGAGCTCGCCGGAGACAGCGCGCCCGGAACGCGCCCTGGATGCCGCTCATGTCGCGCGAGTGCATGCCGTGGACGTGCACTGGCCACGCGCCGCGCCACTACCTCGCGCTTGCCCTGGCCCCGCTTGCCTGCCGTTGAGCATCACCACGCCACCACGACGCCGCCAGACATGGCCACGACCAGACCCTAGACCGCCGCCGCCGTGAACGGGGAAGAAGATCCCGCCACTGCCGCGACATGCCCGGAAGCAATGCGACCCAACCAGGCCCTCCCCGACCAAGCTGTCGCCGCCAATAGCATCGCCTGGACCCGTAGAGCATCGCCATGACCACGCCTAGCTCGACCAGCCGCCGGAGGAGCCGCGCCATGGTCGACCTTTCCACTGCCCCGCCACCCTCTCTCAATCCTATAAATAGGAGGTTCCCTGGAAGCAACTGAGCACACCACCTCACTCCCCACCCTTCACCACTTCGCCTCGCACCGTTAGCCACCTCGATCGTCGCCGGAGCAAGGCCAATTGCAAGATCGGAGCCGCGGAAGCCCTGGAGAAATCGCCATTGATCCGAGGCCACCTCGAGCTCCGCCACCGCTACCAGCTGCTTCGCCGTCGTCCACATCTACCTCGCGCACACTGCCATACCTTGCCGGAGCCGCGGTGAGCTCTCCCACCCCCTACCGCCGCCGCCGCATCGTCGGGTTCTCGTCGGAGACGACGATGAACCACGACCGTAGATCTGCGATCTAATCCTACGTCCCACGTTGAAACATACCGTTTCGGGTTTTAAAAGAGGCTGACAGGCGGACCCCACCCTGTCAGGCAGCCCGCGCGGTACTGGACCGTGGCTGGGCTGGCCTTGGGCCCGTTTAAACGATTTGGCCCAGTAGCTTTTCCCGCCGGCCCTTTTAATTCAAACTTAGTTTAATTAATTCAAATGAATTTGAATACTGCCTCCACTTTGAAATTCAACCATTTCAAATTGGCTAAACCAAATTTAGTGAATTTTATATTGTTAGAAAGCCACGGAAATTCTCTACAACATGCCACTGGCCTCATGGTCAATCTCTTTGTAGAATAAATATGATAAAAATAACAAGACAGGGACTTTTCCCTATTCAAATAATTCTTAAAAATCAACCAAAATAGATATTAAGTTAATTCCAACTCTAATAGCTCACTTTTGACTTACACTAATTGTTTATGCAATAAAATGGTGTGGTCACTTTGCATGATCATGCCATGGTTTAAGGAATGGATATTTTGACTAGTTTAACTAGTTGATATTGTCCAAAACTATTAAAGTTAAATTGTGTGAAGTCTTACACTTCATTTAAACTTGTCTCACATGGATTCATGGGATGTTTGGACCCCTGGTTCCAAACTCTCTTATATGAATTACTTGAGATTTAAATCAAAGGTAGTGTTATTTAAATGGTATGAGGTGATTTACCTCATTTAAATCATTTTCCCAAATGATGATGATGAACATTTGACTTAGGTCAATAGGAGTTCATCCATGATTGTTGGAGAAATTAAATCTTAAGAAGATTTCAATGAGAGGAAATTATTTCTCAAGAACTCTATGGAAACTATCATTTACATATGGAATACAAAGAAGTGAATTCTATTTAAACCCCACAACCCATGCACCCTAGTTTATTTACTTGTGTGCATAGAGTAGTTTGTGTGTTCTATGTGATGTATGGAATAGCCATTGAATTAGTGAGTAATTATACTCGTATTCAAATTTAGACGGTAGCACCGGAGAGTACGCTGAAGAAGAAGGTTGCTACCAGGAGGAGGAGGAGGAACAGTTTGAGAACTACCAAGGCAAGCTACTACCAATGCAAGCTAATATTCTTACAAAGTGCAAAGCCCCTTGGGGCAAGGCACCATGTTTCTTACCCTTTCTTATATGAACCCATCCCAAGTTTTTACTTTACCAGTTTTTACTTGTTTTCTAAATGAGTTACTTTTATAGTTAACTTTGGTCAAAGTACAAGTTGAGTCCTAGAGTAGTGAGTTAGTCTTCCCAAAGCAAAGCAAGTTAGCACCCCTCATGAATTAGAGCTAGTGCTAATGAATTAAAACTTGACTACTCTAGATGGGAACCATGTGAGTTTGAAAGGATTTTTAAACCTTGGAATAAAGATGCATTCCATTGAATGATTTTTGAAGGTGAATATGACCAAGAGAAGATGGTGATTTTTGATAAAACATGATGTTGGTTTGAATGCGATACCTTTCCAATTATCAAGTACCCCCACAATACCTGATTATGGGTAGGGCTTAACTGGAAGTTTATGCGTCTTAGTATGGGTTCCCTCTAAACAAGCGTCATCGGGGTTATGCCGAAAGCTGCCTCTACCACAAAAGAAACGATATGATCTGATGCGAAATGAGGTGAATGTCCGGCCCAAGCCCTGTGCAGTTCCCAGGCTGACTGCCTGTCTTCACTGGGAGGCCAAGCTCATGGGGAGAGGTGCTCATACTAGGATTCGTAAGTGAAAGGTTATGGTTGATGATCCGCGTACTGTGTTACGATGATTCGGGGAAATCCCGACGGATGAAATCAAATGTTGTGGCACCAGTGTGCAACCTCTGCAGAGTGTAAACCTATTCGAATAGCCGCGTCCATGGTTACGGACGGTTGGAAAGGCCATACAGTTTCCGATGTCATATCTTTGAAAATGATGTTGAAAAGGATGATGGTGAAATGACTTGTGGTGGATTGAATTGAAATCACCACTTGAATGGTGGGAATGACACTAATGTTCCCACCTGAGTTAGTTAGCACTTGAATAAGCTTTTCTCAAAACTTTGTGAACTAAAACTAGCTTTATGCAAATAAACTAGAGCTTAGCAAACCATACTAGAATGTCTGGCACTTACTTTAGTATTAGTTTGCGAGTACTCAACGTACTCACGGCTTTGTCCCTGGCTATTCAAATGGCCAGAGTATGAAGATGAACAAGGAGATGACCAGCAGGACGCCTACGACAACTAAGCACCTTCTGACATCAAGCGTTGGCCTGTGGACTAGAGAGTCCTTGTATCTTACGCTTCCGCTATGTTGAACTATGAACTTGTGTTTGTTTGTTGATCAATAGATCAACTATTCGTGTAATATGGATCATGTGATTCCAAATTTGTAAGACTTATGGTTTGTAATGAATGATGACTGTGATACTTAACTATTATGCCTCGCAACAACAATATTCCTGGGATTGCGATGTATGACATAATAGGCATTCGGACTTAAAAATCCGGGTGTTGACACACATCATTTCTTCCCTTGTGTCCCTGCTTGCTTACGATTGTGCCGTATCCATGGAGCATCCTCATCATTTAACTTAATGCTTGGGTCGGTGTTCACTTTGAAGGGCGGAATTTCAGCAAACATATTATAATCTTCTGACATGTCTGTCTTGTCCTCCACTCCCACGATGTTTCTTTTCCCTGAAAGAACAATGTGGCACTTTGGATCATCGCATGATGTACTCATCGTTTTCTTATCTTTCCGTTTCCTCGGTTTGCTACTCATGTCCTTCACATAGAAAACCTGAGCGACATCTTTCGCTAGGACGAATGGTTCGTCAAGGTAACCAAGATTGTTGAAATCCACCATTGTCATTCCGTATTACCTGGTCCACCTTTACCCCACCTCCTCGTTAGCTTGAACCATTTGCACCGGAACAAAGGGACCTTAAAGGAGGGTCCATAGTCAAGTTCCCATATCTCCTCTATGTAACCATAATATGTGACCTTTTTCCCATTCTCGGTTGCTGCATCAAAGCGGACACCACTGTTTTGGTTGGTGCTCTTTTTATTTTGGGCGATCGTGTAAAATGTATTCCCATTTATCTCGTACCCTTGGAAAGTCGTTATAGTCGAAGATGGTGTCTTGGCCAACATGTTGTTGCGGTCAGAAACCCACCGACGAGCAGCGACGGGCAACACAGTAGAGCCGGGAATAACTTAGGGCTGCGGCTGGCCCTGGTCCCTCCGAGCGACGGCCCGCAAAGCCTCCGGCACACACGTCCGATGCTGGTGCAAGGGCGTGCCACCTGACCTATACCTGGTCAGGAAGGTGATGGAGATGCCTCGCTTAGTTTCCTGCATGGCATACACGTAAACATTAAATACGAGCCTCGATCGGCTCTCAGGTTATCCCGTGAATCGGCTCAGAGAGCCGATCCACCCATGATTCGTACGAGGTGTACGAATATATGGTGGTCCTGCTTGATCAAGATAAAGCTAAAACGATCTACGACGATTTAGGGTTTTCACCGCATAATCGGATCATCCTACTCACGATTGGGCCTCGCGGTCACATACGGTGATCGTAAGCCGATCCTAGACAAGGCCTAAAAACCAACACGAGGTTGATCCCCGGAACATCCTGTCTAGGGCTAGCAAACTACACCCTACGCGTCGCTGGATCCTCCAACCCTTTGTAAGGCTAACTATTGCAGATATCAAACTAATCCTTGAAGAACAAGGAGCAACCGTAACGGATCGGATCTACTAAATAAAGATCAAGCGGGGTGCCGCCCCTACACCTAAGATAGGTGTAAGGGCGGCTAGATGTATAAGGGTTGCACTACGACATCATATGATACGAAGAACAATGCTAACCCTAACACATCTAAGATAACTATGTTGCTCGCCATCAAAAAATCTTCAGTACGAGCAACGCATGGTAACGAATAAACTTGTACTGCCTAGATCGCAGGATGCGATCTAGGCAGCATGATGCTTACCCGGAAGAAACCCTCGAGACGAAGGAGTTGGCGATGCGCCTAGATTGATTTGTGTTGAACGATGGTTGTTGTTTATTTCATAAACCCTAGATACATATTTATAGTCCGTAGACTTTCTAACGTGGGAATAATCCCAACCGTGCACGAGGCAAACTCTAACTAATCAACACGTAATCTACTATATTACAGATACACAGGCAAACTAGCCCAAACTTTGCACATAAGGCCGATTCATGTATATTCTTCCATGTATAATATTTAAGCCCATCTTGATCGCGGCCCACCTCTGACTCGGTCAAATTCTGGTGATAACACATGCCCCCCTGGTTTTGGAATTGATAATTCCAAAATCACTCTATTTTTCTTCGTCGGGTCATGTCGTGGCAGAGCAGAACCGTCGCAGCACCCTTCATCATGATGCCCTGCCTTCTCAACTATTCCGCGTGATTTGACCGTTGTCTTTGGGCACCGCCTCCTCGGAAACTGCTATGGCATTGAATCTCTACTATACCCCCCTTATTTAACCGCTCTGAGCAGTTTGCCACTTCATCCCTTTGCTCTGTTCCGGCCATCGGCACCCAAAAAACCCCCCCAATCTCCCGTAGCCATGCCCTCCTCTTCTTCCTCCTCCGCCTCGTCGGTCTTCTCCGACTCTTCCTCATCTCGCGAGCCGACGCCGGAGTGGGGCTCGTTGGCGGCGCACGACATTCTCGCCCCAACGACGTGGGACAAGGAGGAACACGATTCCTTCGTCTGGTCCGAGGATGACAAATCCTTGACCGACGGAGAGGGTGACCTTCAATTCCTCGTCGAAGGGGAAGAGGAGGCGGAGAGCGAGGACGATCGCTTCTCCTGGGATGATTTCACCTCCTCCGAGGAAGAGGCGGAGGAGGAGGACGACGACTCCCTCGAAGGTTACCCACCAGCGAAACACCTCCGCACCTGGTGGGACGACGACAGCGATGACGACGATGAGGAAGATGAGGCTCCCGTAGAAGGCTACGGGAGTTCTGATGAGGAGCCTATCAACAGCCGCGCCAGCGGCAGTGACGATGAGGGCAGCAACGGCCCTTAGATTAGGGACTAGTAGTAGTAGTCGGCTTTTGTCCTCTTCTTCTCTGAGCGATCGGCTCTTTCTTCGTAAGAAATCCCTCTATTAATGAAGAAAACATTCCTCAATTAATTTCGCTTCCTTGTCAACTTTGCCGATCGTCGAACGAAGTCGTCGTATAGAGAGCCGATAGCAGGACATCGGCTCGCAGTATAAACGCGATCTGAGGCCAAGCCGTCACCTAAACACGCGGTCCAACAGGTCTAACTCACGTCCAAACCACGTCCAAACCATCAGATTGAACTCCTCAGCAACCCACTAGGAGATTCATCCCAAATATCATGATTTCTGGCCTGAACCGATCCCGTTACCCTGCTAATTTGAGCTTATTCGTCTAAAGTCGATAGCAATGTATCGGCTTTATTATTCTGAACTCGATGTCCGTGCATCGGCTGTACTCGCATACTGTTGTCTCCGCATGTTTTCTTAAGTCGATGTCTGCGCATCGGCTGTGATTTTTTTTTTACTGGCCGATTTAAAATCGGCCTCCATACCTTACTGCCCATCATCCCACATGCTTGGGAAATACTTCTTGAGGTGTTGACCATTGACGGCTACTGGGAACCTCACGCCGTCCAACTGTTCCAGCATGTATGCATTACCCTTCAAGGCCTGGGCGACTTTGTACGGACCGTGCCAATTAGGAGACCATTTGCCATATGCCTTCTCCCTAGTTCCTAATGGCAACACAGCTTCCCATACTAGATCACCAACTTGAAACTCCTTTGGTCTAACCTTCTTATTGTAGGCACGAGCTACCCTGGCTTTGTTCTCCTTAATCTTCTCCAACGACCAAAGCCTAAGTTCTGTTGCGTCCTCAATAGTGTCACTCATCAAAGCTGCATATTCTTCAGCTGTCAGATCATTCTAAAACGTGACACGTCTTGATCCAGCCGTAATTTCCCAAGGTAATACGGCTTCCTGTCCATAGACGAGCTGGTACGGCGAAGTTTTTATAGCTCCATGGCACGACATGCGGTAGGCCCACAAAGCTTCTGATAACTTTTCATGCCAATCCCTAGGGTTCTCGTCAATTTTTCTCTTGATCAGCTTGATCAAGCTCTGATTGGACGCTTCAGCTTGCCCATTGGCTTGAGCATAGTATGGAGATGATCGGATCAGTTTAATCCCCATATCATCGCAGAACTTTCTGAATTCTTTAGAAATAAAGACCGAACCTCCATCGGTCGTGATAGTTTGGGGAATCCCGAACCTATGAATGACGTGTTCTTTCACAAACTTGATCACATCTTCTGATTTCACCTTCTTCATAGGGACAGCTTCCACCCACTTGGTGAAGTAATCTGTGATAACCAAAATCCATTCATGTTTTTTTGCTCGACACCGGATGGATTTTGCCGATCATATCCATGCCCCACCCTCGAAACGGCCAAGGCTTGATGATAGGGTATATTGCTGATGCGGGTACCATCTGAATCTTCCCGAACATCTGGCATGCTTGGCACCCCTTGTAGTAATTGAAGCAATCTTCAAGCATGGTGGGCCAATAAAACCCTGATCGCCTGATTAGCCACTTCATCTTATGAGCCGACTGATGAGTTCCACATGCGCCTTCATGCACCTCATGTAAGAGCCGATTAGACTCAGTTGGTCCTAGGCATTTGAGCAGTAACCCTTCCAACGTCCTGTAGAACATGTCGTCTCCTATGAGGACATACTTCATGGCTTTGTATCTTATCCGTTTAGGTGCCCCCCGAGCCGAATCTTTTAAGTAATTGAAGATTTCGGCTCTCCAATCATCTTGTTCCAGGAACTGCACCTGAACTTCTGACCCGTCAGATGTGTCTATATAGCCTGACGCCATTTGCGCGAGATTGTTAGCCTCAACGTTTTGGGATCTTGGGATCCAATTAAAGTTGATGTACCGAAACCGTGTCATCAACTCACGGCATTCCACCCAATATGGGAAAAGCGATTCACTCTTGCACTTATATTCATCCGTGAGCTGGTTAATCACCAACTTGGAGTCTCCAAAAAGCTCTACTGCTTCTGCTCCGGCTTCCAATAACAACTCCATTCCCTTACGCACTGCCTCATATTCCGCGACATTGTTGGTGCAAGGGGTAGATAGTCTGATGGAAAAAGAGTATGCTGCCCCCCGAGGCGACACGAGCAGAATGCCGATGCCACAACCGTCATCGCAAGCCGATCCATCGAAGAACATAGCCCATGCACGTATAGACAGTGCTGCTATATTGGTACTGATTCGTTCAGCTATGAGATCGGCCAACGCTTGCCCCTTGACTGCTTTCGCAGGCCGATACCGAAGATCGAACTCTGACAAAGCAAACATCCACTTACCAAGTCGGCCTTTCAAAACAGGGGCCAACAGCATGTGCTTGACAACGTCTGACTTGCATATGACGATGATCTCTGCCGTCAAAAGGATGTGATGAAGCTTGGTGCAGGTGAAGAACAGGCAGAGGCAAAGCTTCTCGACCTCAGGATACCTTGTCTCTGCGTCCAACATCCTTCTGCTGAGGTAGAAAACGACCTTTTCAACACCCTCGTAAAGTTGCACCACCACCGAAGCGATGGACGTGTCAGCCACTGACAGGTAGATGTAGAACGGCCTGTCTTGTTGGGGCGGAACTAGCACAGGCGGCGTCGTCAGATACCGCTTAATCTCATCAAACGCCTGCTGCTGTTCGCCCCCAGTGAAACTCGTCATCAGATTTAGTTTTCACCAGTGCCATGAACGGCTCGATTCGTCCTGACAGATTAGAGATGAATCGTCGGACAAAATTGATCTTGCCGATGAGACGTTGGAGCTCCTTCTTCATGGTGGGCGGCTGCATGGTACGCACTGCCTCTTGACTTTTCAGGCCGATCTCAATTCCCCGCTCATGAACCAGAAAACCTAGGAACTGACCAGCCGTCACACCAAAAGCACACTTCTTCTGATTCATTCTCAGTCCGAACTTCCGAGTTCGGTCTAGGATGCGCCGTAAATCATCCAAGTGTCCCTCCATGGAGACAGATTTGACTACCACATCGTCGATGTAGATTTCCACCAACTTACCGATCAGATCGTGAAATATATAATTCATGGCTCGTTGGTACGTTGCACCAGCATTCTTCAACCCAAAAGTCATGACTACATATTCAAACAAGCCTACTGCCCCTGGTACTCTGAATGCGGTCTTGTGTATATCTTCCGGAGCCATGAAGATTTGGTTATAGCCGGCGTTGCCATCCATGAAGCTCAACACCTTGTGGCCAGCAGCTGCATTGATCAGTGTTTCCGCCACAGGCATCGGATACTCATCTTTTGGAGTGGCTCTGTTGAGATCTCGGAAATCGATGGCCACACGCCATCGGCCGTCCTTCTTCTCTACGGGAACGATACTGGAGATCCACTCAGCATACCTGCATGGCCTGATGAACCCGGCGGCCAACATCTTCTCGATCTCTTTCTTGACTTCTTCCGAATTTCGGCCCTCATCCGACGTGCTCGTTGTTGGAACGGCCGAAATCCTTTCTTAAGGGGAGCCGATGTTCAATGATGCTCCTGTCCAACCCAGGCATCTCTGTGTAATCCCATGCAAAGCAATCTGGGTATTCTTTTAACAGAGCTATCATCTAACCCCTGAGCTGTGGATCTAACTTCTTGCTGATAAAAGTTAGTCGCGGCTTATCCCCAGGACCGATGTCGCCTTCCTCTAGCTCATCAGCAGATGTAAACCCATACCCTAGCTTTCCGTCACCTGTGAGGTCAACGCCACATACTGGGAGAGCAGGTGGTACGGATAATACGGGCCGATCGCTAGAATCGGCCTTCATCTTGATCATCACCAGGATCTCTTGGCAGTGTCGGGGCCGATCGCGTGGAGCGGCTTCCTCCTTATCTTCGCTATGAGAGCAGCTGCCCTCGTCTCTACCCTTGCCAGGGCGGTGCCCCAGTTCTACCATGTTGATGTTGAACGAGTATCTTGGCTGGCACCTCCCAGGGCACATGTCTTCCACCATGTCAACGGCGTATGCCGGTGAATTCGGCACTTCTGGTGCTGCCAATGCGAATGACAACGGTGGACGGGACTGGAGTGGCACCTCTCCTTGGTAGGTCCCGAGAGCTGGTCCTGACGGAGAGCACTGATGCCTCATGATTTCCTGTATCATCCGAAAAGCGACATGCTCCAAAGTATTCACCAGGCTCTCAGAATGGCGACGCAGCGAGTGAGTCACCATGTAGCCAATCTCCTGACGCAGGGACCTGGTGCGTTCTTCTGACGGGACGGACAGGTCCACTCCATCGAGCGCGCCTTCAGGTGAGAACCCTTTCCACCTGATGCCATGCGAACGGGTTCTGTGAAAAGAGCCGATGAGGTCGGCTTCGAGGATCGCTTTGACCTCGTCATACTTCTTCTTGAGCTCGTCGGTCAGATCCTCGTACGTGACTGGGGTGCCGTCCGCCATCTCAGATGTAGATGGCGATGTGGTTGATGTCGAAGATTGTCCCACCGGGCGTGCCAGAATGTGTTGCGGTCAGAAACCCACCGGCGAGCAGCGACGGGCAACACAGTAGAGCCGGGAACAACTTAGGGCTGTGGCTGGCCCTAGTCCCTCCGAGCGACGGCCCGCAAAGCCTCCAGCACGCATGTCCGATGCTGGTGCAAGGGCGTGCCACCTGACCTATACCTGGTCAGGAAGGTGATGGAGATGCCTCGCTTAGTTTCCTGCATGGCATACACGTAAACATTAAATACGAGCCTCGATCGGCTCTCAGGTTATCCTGTGAATCGGCTCAGAGAGCCGATCCACCCATGATTCGTACGAGGTGTACGAATATATGGTGGTCCTGCTTGATCAAGATAAAGCTAAAACGATCTACGACGATTTAGGGTTTTCACCGCATAATCGGATCATCCTACTCACGATTGGGCCTCGCGGTCACATACGGTGATCGTAAGCCGATCCTAGACAAGGCCTAAAAACCAACACGAGGTTGATCCCCGGAACATCCTGTCTAGGGCTAGCAAACTACACCCTACACGTCGCTGGATCCTCCAACCCATTGTAAGGCCTAACTATTGCAGATATCAAACTAATCCTTGAAGAACAAGGAGCAACCGTAACGGATCGGATCTACTACATAAAGATCAAGCGGGGTGCCGCCCCTACACCTAAGATAGGTGTAAGGGCGGCTAGATGTATAAGGGTTGCACTACGACAGCATATGATACGAAGAACAATGCTAACCCTAACACATCTAAGATAACTACGTTGCTCGCCATCAAAAAGGCTTCAGTACGAGCAACGCATGGTAACGAATAAACTTGTACTGCCTAGATCGCAGGATGCGATCTAGGCAGCATGATGCTTACCCGGAAGAAACCCTCGAGACGAAGGAGTTGGCGATGCACCTAGATTGATTTGTGTTGAACGATGGTTGTTGTTTATTTCATAAACCCTAGATACATATTTATAGTCCGTAGACTTTCTAACGTGGGAATAATCCCAACCGTGCACGAGGCAAACTCTAACTAATCAACACGTAATCTACTATATTACAGATACACGGGCAAACTAGCCCAAACTTTGCACATAAGGCCGATTCATGTATATTCTTCCATGTATAATCTTTAAGCCCATCTTGATCGCGGCCCACCTCTGACTCGGTCAAATTCTGGTGATAACACATGTACAGCTGATCTACAACATCATTGTCATTCATTAAATGTTTTCTCAACCAACTGCCGAAAGTCTCCATGTGGGCCTTCCTAATCCAGGATTCAGGCTTCCCCGGGTTGTCCGAGCGTAAAATATTCTTGTGTTTCTCAAAGTACGGAGCCACCAAGCTGGAATTGGTCGAACCGTGTGGTGTGCTTCGATCATAGAATGGCCGTCCATACATATCGTTGATTTCCTTCCGATCGTGCCTTTTCCACTTAGTCTCCCCTCGTGCCGCGATCGAGGAAGACCAATCGGCTTAAGGTCGGGAACAAAGTCAACACAAAACTCAATTACCTCCTCATTTCCATAGCCCTTGGCGATGCTTCCTTCCGGCCTAGCACGGTTACGAACATATTTCTTTAATACTCCCATGAACCTCTCGAAGGGGAACATATTGTGTAGAAATACAGGACCGAGAATGGAAATCTCTTCGACTAGGTGAACCAGGAGGTGCGTCATAATATTGAAGAAGGATGGCGGGAACACCAACTCGAAACCGACAAGACATTGGACCACATCGTTCGTAACCGTGGTAGAACTTCTGGATTGATTACCTTCGAGAGATTGCATTGAGGAATGCACATAGCTTCACAATGGCTACTCGAACATTTTCCGGCAGGAGCCCCTCAAAGCAATCGGAAGCAATTGCGTCATAATCACGTGGCGGTCGTGAGACTTCAGGTTTTGGAACTTTTTTCCGCCATGTTTATTATTCCCTTTATATTGGACGAGAATCCGGACGGGACCTTCATACTTGCTCAGGCATTCAAAAAAGATGACCTTCTCTTCTTTGGTCAGAGCGTAGCTGGCACGACCTTGAAACCATTCCGGATGCCGGTCATCAGGGTCTTTCAAACGTTGCTGGTCCTGCCGTGCTTCCTTTTATCATTTGTCTTCCCATACACGCCCAAGAAGCTTAGGAGGTTCACGCAAATATTCTTCGTAACATGCATCACGTCGATTGCAGAGCGGACATCTAGGACATTCCAATATTCTAGCTCCCAGAATATAGATTTCTTCTTCCACATGGCTGCGTGCCCGTCAGCTCCCTTCGGAATTGATTGTCCGCCAGGACCCTTTCCAAAGATGACTTTCAAATCCTTGACCATATCAAATACCTCAGCACCAGTGCGTTCCGCGAGCTTCGGCCGGTGATCCGCCTTGCCGTTGTAATGCTTGCCTTTCTTTCTTGCGAATGAATTTTCGGCAGAAATCGACGATGCCCAAGGTACACGTTCTTCTTACAATTTGGCAAATGTACACTTTCAGTCTCATGTAAGCAGTGCGTGCATGCATTGTATCCCTTATTTGACAGTCCCGAAAGGTTACTAAGAGCAGGCCAATCGTTGATGGTTACGAAAAGCAACGCTCGTAGGTCAAATTCCTCTTCTTTGTGCTCATCCCACACACGGACACTAGGTCTGCCCCACAACTGTAAAAGTTCATCAACTAATGGCCTTAGGTACACATCGATGTCGTTGCCGGGTTGCTTCGGACCTTGGATGAGCACTGGCATCATAATGAACTTCCGCTTCATGCACAACCAAGGAGGAAGGTTGTAGATGCATAGAGTCACGGGCCAGGTGCTATGGCTGGAGCTCTGCTCGCCAAAAGGATTCATGCCATCTGTATTTAGACCAAATCTTATGTTCCTTGTGTCAGCTGCAAAATCTTTGAACTCTCTGTCGATCTTTCTCCATTGCGTTCCATCTGCGGGGTGTCTCAACTCCCCATCCGACTTACGGTCCTCTTTGTGCCATCGCAACAACTTGGCATGCTCTTTGTTCCCGAACGGACGTTTCAACCGTGGTATTATAGGAGCATACCACATCACCTTGGCGGGAACCCTCTTCCTGGGTTTCTCGCCCTCAACATCGTCACCGGGGTCATCGCCTCGATCTTATAACGCAATGCGAGTGCATACCGGACATTCATTCAAATTCTTGTATTCACCGCGGTAGAGGATGCGATCGTTGATGCATGCATGTATCTTCAGAACCTCTAAACCTAGAGGGCAGACAACCTTCTTTGCTTCGTACGTACTGGCGGGCAACTCGTTATTCTTTGGAAACATATTCTTCAACATTTTCAGCAAGTTTTCAAATGCCGAGTGATGTCTACGCGCGCTTCTATTCCTGTAGACAGTGTTGGGCCTCCAAGAGCAGAGGTTTGTAGAACAGCAGCAAGTTTCCCTTAAGTGGATCACCCAAGGTTTATCGAACTCAGGGAGGAAGAGGTCAAAGATATTCCTCTCAAGCAACCCTGCAATCACGATACAAGAAGTCTCTTGTGTCCCCAACACACCTAATACACTTGTCAGATGTATAGGTGCACTAGTTCGGCGAAGAGAGAGTGAAATACAGGTGGTATGAATGTATATGAGCAGTAGTAACGGCGCCAGAAAAGTGCTTGCTGGCGCGTAGTAAGTAAACATGCAGCAGAATCGTAAATAAACGGAGATTGCAGTATTTGGAAACAAGGCCTAAGGATCCTACTTTCACTAGTGGACACTTTCAATATTGATCACATAATAAAACCACTCTACACTCTCTTGTTGGTTGATGAACACCGCTATTTGTGTAGGGCTACAAGAGCACCTCAATGCCGGAGTTAACAAGCTCCACAACATTCGATATTCATATTTAATTAACCTTAGAGTGCATGATAGATCAACACAATTATACCAAGTACTAACATAGCATGCACACTGTCACCTTCATACTATGAAAGGAGGAATAGATCACATTAATTCCATCATAGTAATAGTTAACTTCATAATCTACAAGAGATCATAATCATAAACTACGCCAAGTACTACATGATGCACACACTTGTCACCATTACATCATGGAGGAGGAATAGAGTACTTTAATAACATCACTAGAGTAGCACATAGATGAATAGTGATACAAAACTCATATGAATCTCAATCATGTAAGGCAGCTCATGAGATCATTGTATTGAAGTACATAGGAGAGAGATTAACCACATAGCTACCGGTACAGCCCTTAGCCTCGATGGAGAACTACTCCCTCCTCATGGGAGACAGCAGCGTCGATGGAGATGGAGGTGGTGTCGATGGAGATGCCTTCCGGGGGCACTTCCCCGTCCCGGCAGCGTGCCGGAACAGAGACTCCTGTCCCCCAGATCTTGGCTTCGCGATGGCGGCGGCTCTGGAAGGTTTCTCGTACCGTGGCTTTTTCGTATCGAAGATTTAGGTCAGGGACCTTTAAATAGGCGAAGAGGTGGAGTCGGAGGGCTGACGGGGTGACGACACAATAGGGGGGCTCGGCCAGGGCCTGGGCCACGCCGCCTACATGTGTGGGGCCCACAGGGCCCCCCTCTAGTGGCTCTCGGGTGTTCTGGAAGCTTCGTGGAATTCTAAGATGCTAGGCGTTGATTTCGTCTGATTCCGAGAATATTTCCTTACTAGGATTTCTGAAACCAAAAACAGCAGAAAACGGCAACTGGCCCTTTGGCATCTCATCAATAGGTTAGTTCCGGAAAATGCATCAAAACGATATAAAGTGTGAACAAAACATGTAGGTATTGTCATAAAACAAGCATGGAACATAAGAAATTATCGATACGTTGGAGACGTATCAGCATCCCCAAGCTTAGTTCCTACTCGTCCCGAGTAGGTAAACGATAACAAGGATAATTTCTGAAGTGACATGCTACCAACATGATCTTAATCATACTATTGTAAAGCATATAAGATGAATGAAGTGATTCAAAGCAATGGTAAAGACAATGAGTAAACAACTGAATCATATAGCAAAGACTTTTCATGAATAGTACTTTCAAGACAAGCATCAATAAGTCTTGCATAAGAGTTAACTCATAAAGCAACAAATTCAAAGTAAAGGCATTGAAGCAACACAAATGAAGATATAAGTTTCAGCAGTTGCTTTCAACTTGTAACATGTATATCTCATGGATAGTTGTCAACATAAAGCAATATAACAAGTGCAATAGGTAAACATGTAAGAATCAATGCACAGTTAACACAAGTGTTTGCTTCTAAGGTGGAAGGAAGTAGGTAAACTGACTCAACATAAAAGTAAAAGAATGGCCCTTCGCAGAGGGAAGCAGGGATAAATCATGTGCTAGAGCTTTTCAAGTTTTGAAATCATAAAGAGAGCATAAAAGTAAAATTTTGAGAGGTGTTTGTTGTTGTCAACGAATGGTAGTGGGTACTCTAACCCCCTTGCCAGACAAACCTTCAAAGAGCGGCTCCCATGAAACATTTTTATTTTTGGGTGGCACTCCTTCCAACCTTTGCTTTCACAAACCATGGCTAACCGAATCCTCGGGTGCCTGATGCGTGTGGTTGACACGTCCGTTGGGAACCCCAAGAGGAAGGTGTGATGCGCACAGCGGCAAGTTTCCCTCAGTAAGAAACCAAGGTTTAATCGAACCAGTAGGAGTCAAGAAGCACGTTGAAGGTTGATGGCGGCGGGATGTAGTGTGGCGCAACACCGGAGATTCGGCGCCAACGTGGAACCTGCACAACACAACCAAAGTACTTTGCCCCAACGAAACGGTGAGGTTGTCAATCTCACCGGCTTGCTGTAACAAAGGATTAACCGTATTGTGTGGAAGATGATTGTTTGCAGAAAACAGTAGAAACAAGTATTGCAGTAGATTGTATTTCAGTATAGAGAATTGGACCGGGGTCCACAGTTCACTAGAGGTGTCTCTCCCATAAGATAAACAGCATGTTGGGTGAACAAATTACAGTTGGGCAATTGACAAATAAAGAGGGCATGACCATGCACATACATATTATGATGAGTATAGTGAGATTTAATTGGGCATTACAACAAAGTACATAGACCGCCATCCAGCATGCATCTATGCCTAAAAAGTCCACCTTCAGGTTATCATCCGAACCCCCTCCAGTATTAAGTTGCTAACAACAGACAATTGCATTAAGTATTGCGCGTAATGTAACTAGTAACTACATCCTTGAACATAGCACTAATGTTTTATCCCTAGTGGCAACAGCACATCCACAACCTTAGAACTTTACGTCACTGTCCCAGATATCAATGGAGGCATGAACCCACTATCGAGCATAAATACTCCCTCTTGGAGTTACAAGCATCTACTTGGCCAGAGCATCTACTAGTAATGGAGAGCATGCAAGATCATAAACAACACATAGACATAACTTTGATAATCAACATAACAAGTATTCTCTATTCATCGGATCCCAACAAACGCAACATATAGAATTACAGATAGATGATCTTGATCATGTTAGGCAGCTCACAAGATCCGACAATGAAACACAATGGGGAGAAGACAACCATCTAGCTACTGCTATGGACCCATAGTCCAGGGGTAGACTACTCACACATCACTCCGGAGGCGACCATGGCGGCGTAGAGTCCTCCGGGAGATGAATCCCCTCTCCGGCAGGGTGCCGGAGGCGATCTCCTGGATCCCCCGAGATGGGATCGGCGGCGGCGGCGTCTCTGGAAGGTTTTCCGTATCATGGCTCTCGGTACTGGGGGTTTCGCAACGGAGGCTTTAAGTAGGCGGAAGGGCAGGTCAGGAGGCGGCACGAGGGCCCCACACCAGAGGGCCGCGCGGCCAAGGGGGGCCACGCCGCCCTAGGGTGTGGCCACCTCGTGGCCCCACTTCGTCTCCTCTTCGGACTTCTGGAAGCTTCGTGGCAAAATAGGACCCTGGGTGTTGATTTCGTCCAATTCCGAGAATATTTCGTTACTAGGATTTCTGAAACCAAAAACAACAGAAAACAGACAAGCGGCACTTCGGCATCTTGTTAATAGGTTAGTTCCAGAAAATGCACGAATGTGACATAAAGTGTGCATAAAACATGTAGATAACATCAATAATGTGGCATGGAACATAAGAAATTATCGATACGTCGGAGACGTATCAGCATCCCCAAGATTAGTTCTGCTCGTCCCGAGTAGGTAAAACGATAACACGGATAATTTCTGGAGTGACATGCCATCATAATCTTGATCATACTATTTGTAAAGCATATGTAGTGAATGCAGCGATCAAAACAATGTATATGACATGAGTAAACAAGTGAATCATATAGCAAAGACTTTTCATGAATAGCACTTCAAGACAAGCATCAATAAGTCTTGCATAAGAGTTAACTCATAAAGCAATAATTCAAAGTAAAAGCATTGAAGCAACACAAATGAAGATTAAGTTTCAGCGGTTGCTTTCAACTTGTAACATGTATATCTCATGGATATTGTCAACATAGAGTAATATAATAAGTGCAATATGCAAGTATGTAGGAATCAATGCACAGTTCACACAAGTGTTTGCTTCTTGAGGTGGAGAGAAATAGGTGAACTGAATCAACACTGAAAGTAAAAGAATTGTCCTCCATAGAGGAAAAGCATCGATTGCTATATTTGTGCTAGAGCTTTGATTTTGAAAACATGAAACAATTTTGTCAACGGTAGTAATAAAGCATATGTATCATGTAAATTATATCTTACAAGTTGCAAGCCTCATGCATAGTATACTAATAGTGCCCGCACCTTGTCCTAATTAGCTTGGACTATCGGATCATCACAATGCACATGTTTTAACCAAGTGTCACAAAGGGGTACCTCTATGCCGTCTGTACAAAGGTCTAAGGAGAAAGCTCGCATTGGATTTCTCGCTATTGATTATTCTCAACTTAGACATCCATACCGGGACAACATAGACAACGAGATAATGGACTCCTCTTTTATGCATAAGCATGTAACAACAATTAATAATTTTCTCATATGAGATTGAGGATATATGTCCAAAGCTGAAACTTCCACCATGGATCATGGCTTTAGTTAGCGGCCCAATGTTCTTCTCTAACAATATGCATGCTTAACCATAAGGTGGTAGATCGCTCTTACTTCGGACAAGACGAACATGCATAGCAACTCACATGAAATTCAACAAAGAGTAGTTGATGGCGTCCCCGAGTAAACATGGTTATCGCACAACAAGCAACTTAATAAGAGATAAAGTGCATAATTACATATTCAATACCACAATAGTTTTTAAGCTATTTGTCCCATGAGCTATATATTGCAAAGGTGAATGATGGAATTTTAAAGGTAGCACTCAAGCAATTTACTTTGGAATGGCGGAGAAATACCATGTAGTAGGTAGGTATGGTGGACACAAATGGCATAGTGGTTGGCTCAAGTATTTTGGATGCATGAGAAGTAATCCCTCTCGATACAAGGTTTAGGCTAGCAAGGCTTATTTGAAACAAACACAAGGACGAACCGGTGCAGCAAAACTCACATAAAAGACATATTGAAAACATTATAAGACTCTACACCGTCTTCCTTGTTGTTCAAACTCAATACTAGAAATTATCTAGACCTTAGAGAAACCAAATATGCAAACCAAATTTTAGCATGCTCTATTTATTTCTTCATTAATGGGTGCAAAGCATATGATACAAGAGCTTAAACATGAGCACAACAATTGCCAAGTATCACATTACCCAAGACATTATAGCAATTACTACATGTATCATTTTCCAATTCCAACCATATAACAATTTAACGAAGGAGAAACTTCGCCATGAATACTATGAGTAGAAACTAAGGACATACTTGTCCATATGCTACAGCGGAGCGTGTCTCTCTCCCATAAAGTGAATGCTAGGATCCATTTTATTCAAACAAAACAAAAAACAAAAACAAACCGACGCTCCAAGCAAAGCATATAAGATGTGATGGAATAAAAATATAGTTTCGGGGGAGGAACTCTGATAATGTTGTCGATGAAGAAGGGGATGCCTTGGGCATCCCCAAGCTTAGATGCTTGAGTCTTCTTGATATATGCAGGGGTGAACCACCGGGGCATCCCCAAGCTTAGAGCTTTCACTCTCCTTGATCATG
Source organism: Lolium rigidum (assembly GCF_022539505.1). Lineage (NCBI taxonomy): Eukaryota > Viridiplantae > Streptophyta > Magnoliopsida > Poales > Poaceae > Lolium > Lolium rigidum. The sequence continues at coordinate 378,960 of NW_025901530.1, forward strand.
TTGCATCATACTCCTCTCTTGATCCTTGAAAACTTCCTCCACACCAAACTTAGAACAACTCATTAGAGGGTTAGCGACAATAAAAATTAACATGTTCAGAGGTGACACAATCATTCTTAACACTTCTGAACATTGCATAAAGCTACTCGACATTAATGGATCAAAGAAATTCATCCAACATAGCAAAAGAGGCAATGCGAAATAAAAGGCAGAATCTGTCAAAACAGAACAGTTCGTATTGACGAATTTTATCGAGGCACCAGACTTGCTCAAATGAAAATGCTCAAATTGAATGAAAGTTGCATACATATCTGAGGATCACTCACGTAAATTGGCATAATTTTCTGAGTTACCTACAGGGAAAACAGCCCAGATTCGTGACAGCAAAGAAATCTGTTTATGCGCAGTAATCCAAATCTAGTATGAACTTTTCTATCAACGACTTTACTTGGCACAACAAAACACTAAACTAAGATAAGGAGAGGTTGCTACAGTAGTAAACAACTTCCAAGACACAAAATAAAAACAAAGTACTGTAGGTAAAAACATGGGTTGTCTCCCATAAGCGCTTTTCTTTAACGCCTTTCAGCTAGGCGCAGAAAGTGTGTATCAAGTATTATCAAGAGACGAAGTATCAACATCATAATTTGTTCTAATAATAGAATAAAAAGGTAACTTCATTCTCTTTCTAGGGAAGTGTTCCATACCTTTCTTGAGAGGAAATTGATATTTTATATTACCTTCCTTCATATCAATGATAGCACCAACGAGTTCGAAGAAAAGGTCTTCCCAATATAATGGGACAAGATGCATTGCATTCAATATCCAAGACAACAAAATCAACGGGGACAAGGTTATTGTTAACGGTAATGCGAACATTATCAACTTTCCCCAAAGGTTTCTTTGTAGAATGATCAGCAAGATTAACATCCAAATAACAATTTTTCAGCGGTGCAAGTCAAGCATATTATAAATTTTCTTAGGCATAACGAAATACTTGCACCAAGATCACATAAAGCATTACAATCAAAATCTTTAACCTTCATCTTAATGATGGGCTCCCAACCATCCTCTAGCTTTCTAGGAATAGAGGCTTCGCGCTCTAGTTTCTCTTCTCTAGCTTTTATGAGAGCATTTGTAATATGTTGCGTGAAAGCCAAATTTATAGCACTAGCATTAGGACTTTTAGCAAGTTTTTGCAAGAACTTTATAACTTCAGAGATGTGGCAATCATCAAAATTCAAACCATTATAATCTAAAGCAATGGGATCATCATCCCCAATGTTGGAAAAAATTTCAGCGGCTTTATCACGAGTGCAGTTTTAGCGGTTTCGAGCGAGTTTCTCGCGCTTTGCATTAGAAGTGGAAACATTGCTAACACCAATTCTTTTATTATTAATAGTAGGAGGTGCAGCAACATGTGTAGCATTAGCATTACTAGTGGTGGTAATAGTCCAAACTTTAGCTACATTCTTCTCTTTAGCTAGTTTTTCATTTTCTTCTCTATCCCACCTAGCACGCAGTTCAGCCATTAATCTTATATTCTCATTAATTCTAACTTGGATGGCATTTTCTGTAGTAGTAATTTTGTTATGATGATTTTCATTAGGCATAACTTTCGATTTTAAAAGATCAACATCAGCAGCAAGACTATCGACTTTAGAAGCAAGTATATCAATTTTCCCAAGCTTTTCTTCAACAGATTTGTTAAAAGCAGTTTGTGTACTAATAAATTCTTTAAGCATGGCTTCAAGTCCAGGGGGTGAACTCCTATTATTGTTGTAAGAATTCCCATAAGAATTAGCATAACCATTACCATTATTATAAGGATATGGCCTATAGTTGTTACTAGAATTGTTCCGGTAAGCATTGTTGTTGAAATTATTATTTTTAATGAAGTTTACATCAACATGTTCTTCTTGTGCAACCAATGAAGCTAACGGAACATTATTAGGATCAATATTAGTCCTATCATTCACAAGCATAGACATAATAGCATCAATCTTATCACTCAAGGAAGAAGTTTCTTCGACGGAATTTACCTTCTTACCTTGTGGAGCTCTTTCCGTGTGCCATTCAGAGTAGTTGATCATCATATTATCAAGAAGCTTTGTTGCTTCACCAAGAGTGATGGACATAAAGGTACCTCCAGCAGCTGAATCCAATAAATTCCGCGAAGAAAAATTTAATCCTGCATAGAAGGTTTGGATGATCATCCAAGTAGTCAGTCCATGGGTTGGGCAATTTTTAACCGAGAGATTTCATTCTTTCCCAAGCTTGAGCAACATGTTCAGTATCTAATTGTTTAAAATTCATTATGCTACTCCTCAAAGATATAATTTTAGCAGGGGGATAATATCTACCAATAAAAGCATCCTTGCATTTAGTCCATGAATCAATACTATTCTTAGGCGAGAGATAGCAACCAATCTTTAGCTCTTCCTCTTAATGAGAAAGGGAACAATTTTAATTTTATAATGTCACCATCTACATCTTTATATTTTTGCATTTCACATAGTTCAACAAAATTATTAAGATGGGCAGCAGCATCATCAGAACTAACACCGAGAAAATTGCTCTCGCATAACAAGATTCGAGTAAAGCGAGGTTTAATTTCAAAGAATTCTGCTGTAGTAGCGAGGTGGAGCAATAGGTGTGCATAAGAAATCATTATTATTTGTGGTTGTGAAGTCACACAACTTAGTATTTTCAGGGTTGGCCCTTTTAGCAACAGTAAATAAAGCAAACTAGATAAAGTAAATGCAAGTAACTAATTTTTTTTGTGTTTTTGATATAGCAAACAAGATAGCAAATAAAGTAAAACTAGCAACTAATTTTTTTGTATTTTGATTTAGTGCAGCAAACAAAGTAGTAAATAAAACTAAGCAAGACAAAAACAAAGTAAAGAGATTGGGAAGTGGAGACTCCCCTTGCGGCGTGTCTTGATCTCCCCGGCAACGGCGCCGAGAAATTTGCTTGATGCGTGTGGTTGACACGTCCGTTGGGAACCCCAAGAGGAAGGTGTGATGCGCACAGCGGCAAGTTTCCCTCGATAAGAAACCAAGGTTTAATCGAACCAGTAGGAGTCAAGAAGCACGTTGAAGGTTGATGGCGGCGGGATGTAGTGCGGCGCAACACCAGAGATTCCGGCGCCAATGTGGAACCTGCACAACACAACCAAAGTACTTTGCCCCAACGAAGCAGTGAGGTTGTCAATCTCACCGGCTTGCTGTAACAAAGGATTAACCGTATTGTGTGGAAGATGATTGTTTGCAGAAAACAGTAGAACAAGTATTGCGGTAGATTGTATTTCGAGTATAGAGAATTGGACCGGGGTCCACAGTTCACTAGAGGTGTCTCTCCCATAAGATAAACAACATGTTGGGTGAACAAATTACAGTTGGGCAATTGACAAATAAAGAGGGCATGAACATGCACATACATATTATGATGAGTATAGTGAGATTTAATTGGGCATTACGACAAAGTACATAGACCGCCATCCAGCATGCATCTATGCCTAAAAAGTCCACCTTCGAGGTTATCATCCGAACCCCCTCCGGTATTAAGTTGCTAACAACGAGACAATTGCATTAAGTATTGCGCGTAATGTAACTAGTAACTACATCCTTGAACATAGCACTAATGTTTTATCCCTAGTGGCAACAGCACATCCACAACCTTAGAACTTTCTGTCACTGTCCCAGATATCAATGGAGGCATGAACCCACTATCGAGCTGTTATCACCAGATTTTGGCTAAATCAGGAGATGGGCCGTAGGGGAGATGGGCTTGGAAGATTACATGTAGAAGATCTCTGAAGCGGCCTTGCACGAGGGGTTTGGGCTAGATTGCCCGTGTATCTTAATTTAGTAGATCGCATCTTAGATTAAAAGATAGAGTTTGACCCGTGCACGGTTAGGTGCACGCCTAAATTAGAAAGTCCCCTGGACTATAAATATGTATCTAGGGTTTATGGAATAAACAACAACCAACGTTCAACCAACAAATCAATCTCGGCGCATCGCCAACTCCTTCGTCTCGAGGGTTTCTACCGGTAAGCAACATGCTGCCTAGATCGCATCTTGCGATCTAGGCAGCATAAGCTCCACGTTGTTCATGCGTTGCTCGTACTGAAGCCTTGTTGATGGCGAGCAGCGTAGTTATCATAGATGTGTTAGGGTTAGCATAGTTCTTCGCGTAACATGCTATCGTAGTGCAACCCTTGCATGTCTAGCCGCCCTCACACCTATCTTAGGTGTGGGGGCGGCACCCCCTTGATCATTATTTAGTAGATCTGATCCGTTACGATTGCTCCTTGTTCTACAAGGATTAGTTTAATATCTCGCAATAGTTAGGCCTTACAAAGGGGTGGAGGATCCAGCGGCACGTAGGGTGTCGTTCGCTGGCCCTAAACAGGATGTTCCGGGGATCAACCTTGTGTTGGTTTTTAGGCCTTGTTTAGGATTGGCTTACGATCACCGTGCGTGGCCGCGAGGCCCAACCGTGAGTAGGATGATCCGATTATGCGGTGAAAACCCTAAATCGTCGTAGATCTCATTAGCTTTATCTTGATCAAGCAGGACCACCATATATTCGTGCACCTCGTACGAATCATGGGTGGATCGGCTCCACGAGCCGATTCACGGGATAACCCGAGAGCCGATCGAGGCTCGTATTTAATGTTTACGTGTATGCCATGCAGGAAACTAAGCGAGGCATCTCCATCACCTTCCCGACCAGGTATAGGTCAGGTGGCACGCCCTTGCATCGGCATCGGACGTGTGACCGGAACGCTTTGCGGGCCGTCGCTCGGAGGGACCTCGGCCAGCCGCAGCTCTAGGTTGTTCCCGGCTCTACGGTGTTGCCCGTCGCTGCCCGCCGGTGGGTTTCGACGACAACACATTCCGGCACGCCCGGTGGGACAAGCTTCTACATCAACCACATCGCCATCTACATCTGAGATGGCGGACGGCACGCCGATCACGTACGAGGATCCGACGGACGAGCTCAAGAAGAAGTATGACGAGATCAAAGTCATCCTCGAAGCCGACCTCATCGGCTCTTTCCACGAGAACCCGTTCACATGGCATCGGGTGGAAGGGGTTCTCGCCTAATGGTGCACTCGGATGGGATAGACCTCTGCGCCCGTCGGAAGAACGCACCGGGTCCCTGCGGCAGGAGATCAACTACTTGGTGGCTCACTCGCTACACCGCCACTGCGAGAACCTGGTCAACACGTTGGAGCGTGTCGCTCTTCGCGTGATCCAGGAGATCATGAGGCACCAGTACTCGCCGTCAGGACCAGCTCTCGGGACGCATCAAGGAGAGTTGCCACTCCACTCCCGTCCACCGCTGCCATATGCGTTGGCAGCACCAGAAGTGCCGGCTACACCGGCATTCGTCGTCTACAAGATCGGTGGTGACCCTAGTGACTACCAGTTCTTGCCCGAGGCGCCTAAGGAGATCCCTCACGGGTACACGTGCACGTATGTGCCAGATTGTGGTAACTGGGCACTCACAAACCAGGCCACAGCATCAGGAACTCCTGGGAAAATGGGAGGGACGTCAGCGACAGAGCTTGAGAAGCAGACGTGGCTAACTAAGTACGCCACCCCGACGAACCTCCAGAGCTCAGCTCCTGCAGTTGGCTCAGAGCTGGAAAAGCAAACATGGCTGGCTAAGTACGCCGCCCCGGCGAATCTTCAGAATTCAACTCCTGCAGCCGGCACGGTGGATCGGATCGGTACCATGCCGAGAGACCGGTTCGGCATGGTGCCGAAAAGGAGGGCCATCGGCTATTCCGAGCCGTACCCCGACGACTACGAGATGATCCCGCTACCACCTAAATATCGGCTCCCCGACTTCTCCAAATTCGGTGGATCGGATGGTTCCAGCTCCATCGAGCACGTGGGCCGATATTTGGCGCAACTAGGACCGGCTTCGGTGTCGGATCAACTACGCGTGAGGCTCTTCTCACGGTCCCTCACGGGATCGGCTTTCGGATGGTACACCTCTTTGCCACCGGACTCCATCCGGACTTGGAAGCGGTTGGAAGAGCGGTTCCATATGCGGTACCATTCAGAGGCTTCCGAGTCCGGCATTGCCGATCTAGCACAACTACGTCGAAGCGCGGAGAAACCGTGACGGAATACATCCAGCGCTTCGGGAATCTTAGGAACCGATGTTATTCGGTTCGTATAACTGAAAAAGAAGCGATCGAGTTGACGAGTAGCAGGCCTTGCAACACAGCTCAAGGACATGGCCTCCCAAGCAGATTATCCCTCACCGGCGCACATGGTTCGAAACTATCGGCATATGAACAGCGCCACCCGGACCTGTACCAAGACAAGTTCAAGCGTGCGGTAGTCCCGGTCGATGCGAGAGGAAGACGAAGTTCCTGCGGGAGACCAAGAGGTAGCAATGGCTGAATGGACTCGGGGAGGAACCCCCGTATCCTGCAAATGGGTAAAGCCACCAGGCCCGCCCAGGGGATTTGATTTTGACGTGACCAAGACTGAGCAAATCTTCGACCTCCTGCTCAAGGAGAAACAGTTGACGATTCCTGAAGGTCTCAAATTCCCCACGGTGCAAGAGCTGAACGGAAAGCCATACCGCAAATGGCACAACTCGCTCTCCCATGCCACCAACGACTGCGGGGTATGGCGTCGGCACATCCAAGCGGCGATAGAAAAAGGGCGTCTAATTTTCAACCAATACGCCATGAAGGTCGACACCCAGCCCTTCCCCGCCGTTAACATGGTAGAGTGCACTTACCCCGAAGGTTGCCAGCCGGGATCCTCGTTCAGCATCAACATGGTAGGACCTGGGAACCACTCTGGCAAAGATGGAGACGAGGGCAGCTGCTCTCATAGCAAGGACACAGAAGAGGCCGCTCCACGCGATCGGCTCCGTCATGATGGCAAGCGCTACGTCACAGAGGGAGAAGTGAAGAACATGAGATATCAAAGACCCCTCTCCGATCACCTCCTCAACAAGTATGTGAGTCGGTATGACCAACGCCGACGATCCGGCGATGATGATGAGAGAGATCGTCCGGCTAGAGAAGCCGGAAGACATCGTCGGCACGATCGCGATGAGGAGGAGCACGAGCGCCGTGCCACGGAAAAATCAAGGGAGCAAGACGACAACGACAGGCACTGGGACTGCCCCTTCTTCAGACACTGCTGGGATTCAGGAATGAGCCGATTGCCCACAATCGGCAATTGCCCAGAATGCAACCAGAAGAAGAAGGAGGCAGCCAACGTGTCTGTGTTCAAGCGCTTAGGGCCTCTCCCGCCACAAAGCAAACGCGCTGAGTCCCCTCGCTGGGCAGATCTCGAGGATTCAGAAGACGAGGGACAAGAAGAGGAAGAAGACAGGTACCACCGTCCAAGGTGGTGCCCTGATGGACTCAGCCGTTCACAAAAGCGCAGGGTTCAGCGATTGCGCGGCCTGGAGGAAGCCGAAAGGTTATACTTGCATACGTTAAGGAAGGCACGACCTGATCTGGCTGCGAAAGTTCAGCGAACCCTGGACGAAGAGGGTCGTCCACGGAAAATGGAGTGGCGCCCCAAGCAAAGGAAAGCCGATGATGAAACATCGGCTGGCACAAACATGGTGCTCGTCCTTCCGACGGAGCTTAGTGCTCCACGATTCTACGATGCACTCAAGGTGGACGACAGCAGGCGCATCAAGTCAGAGGTTGGGCTGGTTTTATCCACCAGCCTGACCGAGTAGCAAGATTAAACCGATGAGCAAACGGGGCGAGGCTGATCTTTGTGATCGGCCCCAAAAATTATGAAGGAGCATTATAAAACCTTCAGTCAGCGCTTCAATGGATATGGAGGCCGATTCCAGCAATCGGCCAAAATTATCTTCTCCACGTATTGCTGCTTGTGTTTAACATCAATCTATTGGGCAGCAGCCACGTCGGCGGATGAAAGTCAGCACGAATCCTCGCGAAGCCGACGTACAAGTGCAGTGCCCTGGCTAACCATAAAAGCCGATATCTGCAGTCACCTGGCAGATTCGGCTCGGGGGGCATCTAATAATCAGATGAACAGGTGCAGATAAACATGTGTGCCGTGAAATATTGGGGGCTGATAGAAAAAATCGGCCAGTAAAAAAAAATATACTCACAGTGGGTATACAGCCGATGCACAGACATCGACTTTAGAGTAGAAAGCCGATGCATGACCATCGACTCAAGAGGTACAGCTGATATAAGCAGAAGCCTGATGGAGCAGTTGTTGAGTTACAAAGAGAGGCTCTACTGATGAATTCTTTCTCAAGATCTCCAACTCCTTCTGCAAGTCTTCAAGTTCAGCAGTGCCAGTGTAAGCATGCAGATCCTAGGAGCATGAGCATAGCCGATGGGCGAATCAAGCGGCCATGGCGTTTTTTTGCCTGGCATGGACCAAGGTGGTGGCTTGGTTGATGTCACTTTCAGAGGTTGTTACGTCCAGAGTCTTGGAGGGCATCAGAAATTCAAAACATCCTCACCGGAAGTTGCATCAGGCTGCCAAAGATGAGGAGCTGATCTGATCAGCAAGGCGCAACGGATTGAACTAGGAGGAGTCGGAAAGCCATTATTGTTGAGGTTTCTTGGTTCAAGGAACGCATTTGCTGATCTCTCCGAACCCTTTCAGTGCGTGGGTTTTTTGAGCTTTCCTGTCACGTTTTGATGGGAGCGGAAGAGGCTCGGGGGGCAGTTCGCCCTGAAGAATCTTTACTCTGGAAAGCCGATTTTGTTAGAATCGGCTGGTTCTGCATTATAACTTGGAAGCCGATGGTGACACGTTTGGCCGATTCATTACTGTTCTCGCCTTGGATAAGGCTTGGGGGGCAACTCGCCCGAAAGGTTCTTGGCTCTGGGGAGCCGATTTGATTCGGCTGGCTCTACATTGTGACTGTTCTGAAGAGTGGTGCTTTTGTTATAGAGTTATCAGTTTCAGCATCCAAGATGATTCAACAACAGTTCCAGGGCTCTCTTGAAAATGCTCGCTCAAGACCGAATCGCCGGCCTACTGCGATCGGCTGCACCCAGTGCTATCTCATCGGCGGAGCTGGCTAACTTGGAGGGATGACTGAATTGGCCTGTCTCGCAGATTATCGTGAGAGACCAATGCGTGGCCCCATCTAGTCATTGAGCATTGGTTAGGCTAACAATCGACAAAGTCAGATGAGGAAAAATCGGCTAAATCAGCATAAAGGACATCGGCAAAATCAAAGGAAGTTTTCCATTAATAATGAGATTTCTTACAAAGAGAAGCCGATTGTTCGACAAAAGGGGCAGATTGCTACTGCTAATCCTGTGCTAGTAGGTCCCTACTCTAAGGGTTGTTGCCGTCTTCGCCGTCGCTGGGGTAGCTGTCGTCATTGCTGCTGTCGACGGGTTCCTCGTTGCTGCTACTGTGACCTTCAGCGGAGGCTTCTTCCTCGTCATCATCATCGTCCTCATCTGACCAAGCCCAGCCACGGATGCGCTTTGGCGGCGGTTCGTCGGAGGAGGTGTCGTCCTCCTGTTCTTTCTTCGTGCCGGAGGAGATGTCTTCGTCTTCGTCATCCTCTGTTGCTTCTTTGGTGATGGAGGTGAATTTACCTCGGAAAGAAGGGTCGTCGTCGTCACTCTCCGCCTCCAGTGCTCCGTCAATCAGGAACCGGAGGTCATCCTCCCCGTCAGTTAGGGGCATGGCCCCATCTGACCAGACGAGGTCCTCGGGTCGGCCCTCTGGCACGAAATCGAAGTCCCACTCCTGCTCGTCCCAATGCTTGGGAGCGCGCCTGTTGTACGCCTCCATCTGGTTGTGCCCTGGGATCGACTCGCTTGAGGAAGAGGATTGGAGAGAGACGGAAGAGGAGGACGAGGACGACATGGCCATGGAAGGAGAGGGTTTTTTGGCTGAAGGCTAATTTGGAGCAGAGGGACGAAGAGGTGAACTGTTCGATAAATAAAGGGAATAGAATAGAGATTTATTGCTCGAGCAGTTTCCAAGGAGGTGAAGCCAAAATTGTCAAATCGTGCAGAGAAGTTGAGAAGGCAGGTCATCATGATGAAGAATACTGCGACGGTTCTGATCTGCCACGACATGACCCTTCGAAGGAAAAACAGAGTGGTTTTGAAATTATCATTACCAAAACCAGGGGGGCATGTGTTATCACCAGATTTTGGCTAAATCAGGAGATGGGCCGTAGGGGAGATGGGCTTGGAAGATTACATGTAGAAGATCTCTGAAGCGGCCTTGCACGAGGGGTTTGGGCTAGATTGCCCGTGTATCTTAATTTAGTAGATCGCATCTTAGATTAAAAGATAGAGTTTGACCCGTGCACGGTTAGGTGCACGCCTAAATTAGAAAGTCCCCTGGACTATAAATATGTATCTAGGGTTTATGGAATAAACAACAACCAACGTTCAACCAACAAATCAATCTTGGCGCATCGCCAACTCCTTCGTCTCGAGGGTTTCTACCGGTAAGCAACATGCTGCCTAGATCGCATCTTGCGATCTAGGCAGCACAAGCTCCACGTTGTTCATGCGTTGCTCGTACTGAAGCCTTGTTGATGGCGAGCAGCGTAGTTATCATAGATGTGTTAGGGTTAGCATAGTTCTTCGCGTAACATGCTATCGTAGTGCAACCCTTGCATGTCTAGCCGCCCTCACACCTATCTTAGGTGTGGGGGCGGCACCCGCTTGATCATTATTTAGTAGATCTGATCCGTTACGATTGCTCCTTGTTCTACAAGGATTAGTTTAATATCTGCAATAGTTAGGCCTTACAAAGGGGTGGAGGATCCAGCGGCACGTAGGGTGTCGTTCGCTGGCCCTAAACAGGATGTTCCGGGGATCAACCTTGTGTTGGTTTTTAGGCCTTGTTTAGGATCGGCTTACGATCACCGTGCGTGGCCGCGAGGCCCAACCGTGAGTAGGATGATCCGATTATGCGGTGAAAACCCTAAATCGTCGTAGATCTCATTAGCTTTATCTTGATCAAGCAGGACCACCATATATCCGTGCACCTCGTACAAATCATGGGTGGATCGGCTCCCTGAGCCGATTCACAGGATAACCTGAGAGCCGATCGAGGCTCGTATTTAATGTTTACGTGTATGCCATGCAGGAAACTAAGCGAGGCATCTCCATCACCTTCCTGACCAGGTATAGGTCAGGTGGCACGCCCTTGCATCAGCATCGGACGTGTGACCAGAACGCTTTGCGGGCCGTCGCTCGGAGGGACCTCAGCCAGCCGCAGCTCTAGGTTGTTCCCGGCTCTACGGTGTTGCCCGTCGCTGCCCGCCGGTGGGTTTCTGACGACAACACGAGCATAAATACTCCCTCTTGGAGTTACAAGCATCTACTTGGCCAGAGCATCTACTAGTAACGGAGAGCATGCAAGATCATAAACAACACATAGACATAACTTTGATAATCAACATAACAAGTATTCTCTATTCATCGGATCCCAACAAACGCAACATATAGAATTACAGATAGATGATCTTGATCATGTTAGGCAGCTCACAAGATCCGACAATGAAACACAATGGGGAGAAGACAACCATCTAGCTACTGCTATGGACCCATAGTCCAGGGGTAGACTACTCACACGTCACTCCGGAGGCGACCATGGCGGCGTAGAGTCCTCCGGGAGATGAATCCCCTCTCCGGCAGGGTGCCGGAGGTGATCTCCTGGATCCCCCGAGATGGGATCGGCGGCGGCGGCGTCTCTGGAAGGTTTTCCGTATCGTGGCTCTCGGTACTGGGGGTTTCGCAACGGAGGCTTCAAGTAGGCGGAAGGGCAGGTCAGGAGGCGGCACGAGGGCCCCACACCACAGGGCCGCGCGGCCAAGGGGGGGCCGCGCCGCCCTAGGGTGTGGCCACCTCGTGGCCCCACTTCGTCTCCTCTTCGGACTTCGGAAGCTTCGTGGCAAAATAGGACCCCGGGCGTTGATTTCGTCCAATTCCGAGAATATTTCGTTACTAGGATTTCGAAACCAAAAACAGCAGAAAACAGCAACTGGCACTTCGACATCTTGTTAATAGGTTAGTTCCAGAAAATGCACGAATGTGACATAAAGTGTGCATAAAACATGTAGATAACATCAATAATGTGGCATGGAACATAAGAAATTATCGATACGTCGGAGACGTATCAGTGCCTGCCAACAATCTCATACCATGAAGGAGTGCCTTTTTATTTTAGTTTTATTTAGATGACACTCCTCCCCACCTTTGCTTTCTCAAGCCATGGCTAACCGAATCCTCGGGTGCCGTCCAACAATCACATACCATGGAGGAGTGTCTATTTTTGTAAAATTATGAAGTTTAATTAATTTGGGACTGGGAATCCCATTGCCAGCTCTTTTTGCAAAATTATTGGATAAGCGGATGAAGCCACTAGTCCATTGGTGAAAGTTTCCCAACAAGATTGAAAGATAAAACACCACATACTTCCTCATGAGCTATAAAACATTGACACAAATTAAGAAATAGTAAATTTTGAATTGTTTAAAGGTAGCACACGAAGTATTTACTTGGAATGGCAGAAAATACCATGTAGTAGGTAGGTATGGTGGACACAAATGGCATAGTTTTTGGCTCAAGGATTTGGATGCACGAGAAGTATTCCCTCTCAGTACAAGGCTTAGGCTAGCAAGGTTATTTGAAGCAAACACAAGTATGAACTAGTACATCAAGACTTACATAAGAACATATTGCAAGCATTATAAGACTCTACACTGTCTTCCTTGTTGTTCAAACCCTTACCAGAAAATATCTAGACTTAGAGAGACCAATCATGCAAACCAAATTTTAACAAGCTCTACAATATTTCTTCACTAATAGGTGCAAAGTATATGATGCAAGAGCTTAAACATGAGCACAACAATTGCCAAGTATCAAATTATTCAAGACATTATACCAATTACCACATGTAGCATTTTCTGTTTCCAACCATATAATAATTAACGAAGCAGTTTCAACCTTCGCCATGAACATTAAAAGCTAAGAACACATGTGTTCATATGAACCAGCGGAGCATGTCTCTCTCTCACACAAGCATTTATTCAAGCAAAACAAAAATAAAAACAAACAGACGCTCCAAGTAAAGTACATAAGATGTGACTGAATAAAAATATAGTTTCAAGAGAAGTGACCTGATAAATTGTTGATGAAGAAGGGGATGCCTTGGGCATCCCCAAGCTTAGACGCTTGAGTCTTCTTGAAATATGCAGGGATGAACCACGGGGGCATCCCCAAGCTTAGACTTTTCACTCTTCTTAATCATATATCATCCTCCTCTCTTGACCCTTGAAAACTTCCTCCACACCAAACTCAAAACAAACTCATTAGAGGGTTAGTACATAATCATAAATTCACATGTTCAGAGGTAACACAATCATTCTTAACAGTTCTAGATATTGCACAAAGCTACTGGAGGTTAATGGAACAAAGAAATCCATCCAACACAGCAAAAGAGGCAATGTGAAATAAAAGGCAGAATCTGTCAAAACAGAACAGTCCGTAAAGACGAATTTTTTAGAGGCACCAGACTTGCTCAGATGAAAATGCTAAAATTTAATGAAAGTTGCGTACATATCTGAGGATCACGCACGTAAATTGGCATATTTTTCTGAGTTACCTACAGACGGGGCGACTCAAATTCGTGACAGTAAGAAATCTGTTACTGCGCAGCAATCCAAATCTAGTATCAACTCTACTATCAAAGACTTTACTTGGCACAACAATGCAATAAAATTAAGATAAGGAGAGGTTGCTACAGTAGTAACAACTTCCAAGACTCAAATATAAAACAAAGTACTGTAGTAAAATAAACACATGGGTTATCTCCCAAGAAGTTCTTTCTTTATAGCCATTAAGATGGGCTCAGCAGTTTTAATGATGCACTCGCGAGAAATAGTATTTGAAGAAAAAGAGAGCATCAAGAGGCAAATTCAAAACAAATTTAAGTCTAACCCACTTCCTATGCATAGGAATCTTGTAAATAAACAAATTCATGAAGCATAATGCAACAAGCATAGAAAGATAAAACAAGCGCAGCTTCAAGATTTTCAGCAAAAAGAGAGGTGTTTTAGTAACAGGAAAATTTCTACAACCATATTGTCCTCTCTCATAATAACTTTCAGTAGTATCATGAGCAAACTCAACAATATAACTATCACATAAAGCATTCTTATCATGAGTCTCATGCATAGAATTATTACTCTCCACATAAGCATAATCAATTTTAGTTGTAGTGGGATCAAATTCAACAAAGTAGCTATCATTATTATTCTCATCATCAAATATAGGAGGCATATTGTAATCATAATCAAATTTATCCTCCATAACAGGCGGCACCAAAAGGCTACTATCATTATAATCATCATAAATAGGAGGCAAAGTATCATCAAAGAAAATTTTCTCCTCAATGCTTGGGGGACTAAAAATATCATGCTCATCAAAACTAGCTTCCCCAAGCTTAGAATTTTCCATAGCATTAGCAACAATGGTGTTCAAAGCATTCATAGTAATAACATTCCCATTAGCATGCATATAAAGCTCCATAGGTTTTTTAATTCTCTCTTCAAACACATCATGTCCTAATTCAAGATAAAGTTCATAAAGATCTCTCATATTTTTGTTGTTTTCCATTATGCCTTACTAGTGTAAACAAGAAACAAAAAAGATGCAATTGCAGGATCTAAAGGAAATAGCTTCGAGCAATCACAACGGTACCAGAAAAGTGTTTGGTTACCTGGGACCAGAGTGTGAGTACCTTTTACCTTTCCTCCCCGGCAACGGCGCCAGAAAAGTGCTCGATGTCCAGGTCTGGCGCGTGGTTGACGAGGGAGGAAATCCCTGTTGTGTAGCTTTCTGGTCCCCGGCAACGGCGCCAGAAAAGTGCTTGATGTCTACGCGCGCTTCTATTCCTGTAGACAATGTTGGGCCTCCAAGAGCAGAGGTTTGTAGAACAGCATCAAGTTTCCCTTAAGTGGATCACCCAAGGTTTATCGAACTCAGGGAGGAAGAGGTCAAAGATATTCCTCTCAAGCAACCCTGCAATCACGATACAAGAAGTCTCTTGTGTCCCCAACACACCTAATACACTTGTCAGATGTATAGGTGCACTAGTTCGGCGAAGAGAGAGTGAAATACAGGTGGTATGAATGTATATGAGCAGTAGTAACGGCGCCAGAAAAGTGCTTGCTGGCGTGTAGTAAGTAAACATGCAGCAGAACAGTAAATAAACGGAGATTGCAGTATTTGGAAACAAGGCCTAAGGATCCTACTTTCACTAGTGGACACTCTCAATATTGATCACATAATAAAACCACTCTACACTCTCTTGCTGGATGATGAACACCGCTATTTGTGTAGGGCTACAAGAGCACCTCAATGCCGGAGTTAACAAGCTCCACAACATTCGATATTCATATTTAATTAACCTTAGAGTGCATGATAGATCAACACAATTATACCAAGTACTAACATAGCATGCACACTGTCACCTTCATACTATGAAAGGAGGAATAGATCACATTAATACCATCATAGTAATAGTTAACTTCATAATCTACAAGAGATCATAATCATAAACTACGCCAAGTACTACATGATGCACACACTGTCACCATTACATCATGGAGGAGGAATAGAGTACTTTAATAACATCACTAGAGTAGCACATAGATGAATAGTGATACAGAACTCATATGAATCTCAATCACGTAAGGCAGCTCATGAGATCATTGTATTGAAGTACATAGCAGAGAGATTAACCACATAGCTACCGGTACAACCCTTAGCCTCGATGGAGAACTACTCCCTCCTCATGGGAGACAGCAGCGTTGATGGAGATGGCGGTGGTGTCGATGGAGATGCCTTCCGGGGGCACTTCCCCGTCCCGGCAGCGTGCCGGAACAGAGACTCCTGTCCCCCAGATCTTGGCTTCGCGATGGCGGCGGCTCTGGAAGGTTTCTCGTACCGTGGCTTTTTCGTATCGAAGATTTAGGTCAGGGACCTTTAAATAGGCGAAGAGGCGGAGTCGGAGGGCTGACGGGGCGACGACACAATAGGGGGGCGCGACCAGGGCCTGGGCCGCGCCGCCTACATGTGTGGGGCCCACAGGGCCCCCTCTGGTGGCTCTCGGGTGTTCTGGAAGCTTCGTGGAATTCTAAGATGCTGGGCGTTGATTTCGTCCGATTCCGAGAATATTTCTTACTAGGATTTCTGAAACCAAAAACAGCAGAAAACAGCAACTGGCCCTTTGGCATCTCGTCAATAGGTTAGTTCCGGAAAATGCATCAAAACGATATAAAGTGTGAACAAAACATGTAGGTATCGATACGTTGGAGACGTATCACCGAGTCAGCTACACCTGCCTGTGCCTTCCATTTAAGCAAATCCAGTGTGCAGCCCAGCTTTTTCAGACCATTATCGCATCCGGGGTACAGCGACTTTCTGTGATCCTCTAACATGCGATCCAAATTCTCCCTCTCCTTTTCAGTTTCGCAGCGTCTCCGTGCATCAGCAATGGTCCGACCAAGATCATCAACGGGCTCATCACGTGCCTCTTCTTCACCTTCCCCTTCCCCTTCACCTTCCCCTTCACCTTCAGCATCCTCCATGAAAGTATCACCGAAATGATCAAGATAGTTTTCATCGATGAAATCATCCCCTTCTTCATCTTCTTCCATTATAACCACTATTTCTCCATGCTTGGTCCAATAATTATAGCTTGGCATGAAATCGTGCCGAAGCAGGTGCATGTGAACTTCTCTTGAGGAAGAGTAACCCTTCTGATTCTTACAGTCAACACATGGACAGATAACAAAACCCTTCTGCTTGTTCGCATTAGCCACTACGAGGAAATCTTTCAAACCTGTAGTGAACTCGCCGGAGAGTCGGTTACCGTACATCCATTGCCGATTCATCTGCATTATTATAATATAAAATATATAATTAATCATCATGCATTTGTTAAACTAACTAGCTATAAACAATAGAAATTAAACAATGAACTACACACATGCATATTTTATCAATGACACATATGAAAGGTTCAACTTGCTAACCGCGATCGAGGAGGAAAAAATAAATGAGGAAGCTCAAGTGTGGCTCCGACACTTCATATCATGTTTGTTTCATGCTCTTGGGGCATTTCATCAAACACTTTGTGTGCATAAGAGGAGCCAAAAGCAAACCTAACACCCCCTTGTGAAGTTTGTGAGGAGAAGTGGCACCAAATGGCTAAGTGAGTGTGCTGAACTGGTATATATAGGGGAGGTGGCCAACCGCGACTAAAGGCCTTCGGGCATCTTTAGTCGCGGTTGGCCTGGCCAACCGCGACTAAAGCCCCTCACGTGCACCAGCTGGCCACCGAGCGCCCGGGGCCCAGGCCTTTGGTCGCGGTTCGCCTGCCGAACCGCGACTAAAGACTTCATTACTCGCGGTTCCTAC
The DNA here is from genome assembly GCF_022539505.1 of Lolium rigidum. NCBI lineage: Eukaryota > Viridiplantae > Streptophyta > Magnoliopsida > Poales > Poaceae > Lolium > Lolium rigidum. The sequence continues at coordinate 396,421 of NW_025901530.1, forward strand.
AGTTTCGCGACTAATGGGGCTGGACGGAAGCCTCTTTTTCTACCAGTGTTTGTGACGAGGGCGAAGGTGAAGGAGGACGAGGCAAAGATGGTGTGTCCGTCAGGGTGGACATCGTGTGACTTGACGGGGTTGTTGTCATCAGTGGCGTCAAGCGGGAGCGGCGACGGGCCATGCTCCCAGGTCCACTCGTCAAGGTAGTAGCGCTGCTGCTTCTCATACAGGTAGAACGGCGTATTTCCCACAGCCTCTAACACGCACAGCCTGTTGCTGACGGGCACTGCTGCGTTGTAGCTGTTAGCAAAGGCGGACCTAGGATTTTGCGAAGCCTGGGCACACAACAAAGCTGAAGTCTAATTCAAAGAAAATATCAAGGCAAGATGCAATTTTAACCAAGGAATCCAAGACTGAAGCCTGTGCAAGTGCCCAGGCAACAGGTATGCTGGATCCGCCCCTGGCTGTTAGAATATGTAATAGGGCTTTTATTTCTGTTTTGGCCCACGTTTTGGCAACCGAGACCGAGAACAACGTCATCGTTCCACCCAAAACACAAACATGGTATCAGAGCTACCTCTTCCCTGACCTAGTTGTCTTTGCTGCTGCCGCTACAAACCAACACAACCGCGCCGCTACAAGTTAGAGACGCAAAATGGGTTATGGCAACAAATTGTGAAAGCAAAATACCTAAGAAATAAATCTGTTGTGATGGTGAAACCTTGCATACACGATTCTCCGGGCTGGAAAACTTTATTGAAAGTAAAAGAGCACTAGCGGGGCGGAAAATTGTTCTAAAAAAAGGGGACTTAGTGAGATTTGGATTGATCTCTGGCTAGACAATAAACCTTTGTCTGAAGTTTATCCGACTCTTTTCGATATTTGTCAAGGACAGAATTGGACCTTTGAGAAAATGCTCAGTTGTGATTTCGCTGTCCCTTTTAGAAGAAGGCTTTTACCTGGTATGTTAGTGTAGTGGGATCTTATCAAAACCAATGCGCGGGCTTGCCTCATATCGAATGATCCGGATGTAGTTACTTGGAACTTGAACGATAAGAAAGTTTTCTCTATCAAATCTATGTATCAATACCTCGAGAGAAATCTGTCTGGTTCTCATAACAAAAGGATTTGGAAGGCAAAAATTCCTCTCAAAATTAAAATCTTCCTCTGGCAACTTTTCAGGGATACTATCCTGACTAGAGATAACCTGAAACGGCGCAAATGGACTGGTTCCCCTCTTTGTTCCTTTTGTAACCAGAATGAGACTGCAAAACACTTGTTCTTTGAATGTGCTAATGCCAAGGTGGTTTGGGGGGTTTTGGGAAAGATTCTGGGAACTAATGTTTTTCCCATGTCCTTATGGCAAAGTATAGCTTGGTTGCATTGCTTTTATCCATATGGGAAAACAATTCACATGCTTCTCCTTGCCATGATTTGCCGGGGCATTTGGAATGTCAGGAACAAGATAACCTTTGATGGGGTTGTTGTTCGTTCTCCCTTGGTAACGATCGCTACGATTTGCTCTTTTCTACATTTTTGGGCAGGACTCTATGACGCGGAGGAAGAAAGGAAGATCAAGAAGGGAGCGGACCAGATTCTGCAACGGGCGTCCGCTCTACAACATGATGCCGCGGTAGCTCCAGGGACCCTAAGGGCAAGGACTGGGATCCTGATGATCACAAATGGGGGAGCTTGAAGAATGCTGGCTGTTGTTGCTTTGTTAGCTTCCTGTTAGACTTGATATTGCGATATTTTGTATCCTGAAGCTTGATGTGGCCTCGGTTACCTTGAACTTAGTAGTGCAGGGGTAGGTTTTTTTTTTGCCCCGTAGCTTGGTTTTCGATGCCGAGGCTGAGCAGCGGGTTTTCCTACCAAAAACTTCTTCCTTTAGCTGTGCTCCTGGAAATCTGGTATTCCAGTTCCTTTGTTTCCTTTGTTTCCTGTTGTGGTGGAAACAAACTGGATGTTGTGTATTTTCGTTATGTGATGTAATGGAAATGGGAAGAAAAGTTCCAGTTGGAAAAAAAATACGCCTCTGAGGTTGCCCGCGCTACAGCCTCTAGAGGAAGTTAATTATTTTTCATGTACAACCCTGTCACCAAGATTTAAGTCCCCATGCATGCAAATTTGGGTACTTGCTATTTACAAAAATCACCGTAGGGAATTCCCCTACAATATTTCATTATTAAAAAAATAGAAATGGATTGTCGGATCCCACCAATAGAGCTAGGAGTAGGAGTAGAATTGTTTTACTTGGGAAAGTCACAGACACCTCGTTTCCATCATGCCTATTCACACAAGAAATTAAGGTGGAGAGCGAGCCCTCCCGCACCCAACCCCCCTCGAAACCCTAGACTACTCCTCCCAGCGCCGCCACCGGCGCCACCGCCGGGCAAAGGCCGCGGGGCGTGACGGCGGCGGCGGGCTTCCCCCGTGCGCGGATGGGACGGCGGCTGGGTGCCCACCTCGACGGCGGCGGCGGTAGATCTTCTGCCTCCCGTGTGATGGAGGGGCGGCGGCGGTCGGAGGTAGGAGGGGCGGCGGCGTGCTGCAGCCTCCCTTGCCTCACGTCGGTGGCACACCAGTGGTGGCTGGGTGGGACGGTTTGCGCCATCTCCTCCGCTTCTCGCCGGTGCGGGGCGGTAACCTTGGGTTTCTCCCACGGTTCGAGGACGCCCGGGGCAGCAGCCTCGGGTTCGACGGTGGAGGCGGCCTTCTTCTTCACCGGAGGTGGTCGGCCAGGCTGGTAGTCCTGTGTGGGGGATCATGGGATCTCACACAGGTCTCCGGCGATGGTGATCTAGTCTGGGGTGTCATGGCGCCCAGTGAAAACTGAGCCTCGACCTCGGTCTTGGCGGATGATGGCGGTGTCGGTCGACGTCGTTACCTTGTCGAAGGCATAATCTTTACCCGTCTTGGCACTACACTCGGCGAGTTGGGGAAGCGCGGCTGCCGGTGAAAACCGTGTTCCGACCTCGGTTGGCAGATGATGGCGACGTGTCGCGCCGCTACCTTCTTGAAGGCATCGTCGACGCAGTCTGCGGTTTCTCACTCGTGATGCTCCGGGGGAAACCCTAGGTCCGAGTCTCCCGGATCGGACGATGGCGGCGCGCCCTGCGTCGCTCTACCTCTTGGGGCATCGTTTTTGGAGCAGCTGCTGGATGTTGGCGGATTTCGGTGGAGTGGTGTTCATCTACCACTTTGTTGGCGTTGAGTCTCGGTGGTGACCGTGGTGACCGTCGAGATGATCGACGTGACAGATGTTGGGATGATGGTGGTGGACATCGCCTAGACCGTGTCCCTACTCCATATGTCAATATTGAATGCCAGATTTGCAAGAAACATGGCCATCCTGCCAATGAGTGTTGGTGGCGCTACTCAGATGATAAGAAGGACAGAGATGATGGTGGAAAGGGGGCACATCTTGCTTCATATGGTGGAAAGGGGCACATCTTGTTCCATGGTGAAGTTAGAGGCGGAGAATACCATGAGGACCGGATTGGAGTACTAGCAATGGAGGTTCAAGTCTCTGTGCTATTGAGGGATTTGCTTGGTGTTTTGGGTTTCGCAGCAGCGGTATGCAAGTGGGGGCGGTAACACAGGTGAAGTTCAGAGTTCTACCTTTCAGGGTGAAACTCCAAGGCCTGCCTTAATTGGTTATGCCTGGTAATGATCTTGTTGGAGGCATTGTTTTGAGAGTGGTGACTATCTTTAGGGTGAAAACCTAAGATCTTTGATCGGGCGACGATGTCGCTTGTGCAATGTTCCCTTCTTGGAGGCGTCTCTTTTGAAGAACCTAGAGTTCAGGTGTTGTCTTGGTGGTGGATGTATCGTTGCTCCTAGGGCTGGAATACTGTAGTGGGACTTTTCTTTTATTAGTTTCCTTTTCCTTTTTGGCGGTGTGCATCCGTATTGTCATTAGGGTATTGCATTGTTGCTTAGGCTGGATGTAATTGGAATTTTTTGATGTTAATATATTCCCTTTATCAAAAAAAAGTGAGGGAGTGGCGAGGACGAAGCCACGCCTTTGGCTTGTTCGAGTGCTTGTAGCCTTGTAGTGATCCCTAGGTGGCCAAAACACTTTTTTTTTGTAAATTTTCATTACTTTTGCGTATCTTGTACTCCTAGGTGGTAAAAATACTTTTTTGTAAAGTTTTATTACGTTTGCGTACCTTGTATTCCTAGGTGGTCAAAATACATTTTTGTAAATTTTATTACTTTTGCATATCTTGTACTCTTGTTGAAGATTACTAATAGATAGTCCCGCTCCCTGCTAATGATAACCCGGGCGATCAAATGTTGTAAGTTTCAATCGGGTACCCTATGGCTAAGGCGACACCCTCCATGAATTCACAGAGCTCCGCAACGATGATACGATGTTGCTTCGATTCCTTTGACATGTCAGAATTGATATGCTTGGAGCCTTGTACTAATCGTGTCTCGTGTCTCATTGGAGTGCCCTCAAGGTTTCATACAAGTGAAATAGGAACAAATCAACAGAAGTCCGATCGATTACAACTCCAACGTACCGTATGTAGTGCATGCTAGCTTGCACAACAAGAAGTCATTATAGGAGTACATAACATGACACAAAGCAAGAACGAGGCGTTAGTTTTGTACTATCGCTTGAGATCATCACGGTTTTGTTCAGGGTTTTAATCGATCTACCGACTACCTACCATGGAAGCCGGGACCAGATCCTACGATCCCATGCTCAGGATATGGATGGACGGCGGAGGAACGACGCCGCCACCGACGATGGCGAGCGCCGGGCTGGGCACCATCCTATCGCGCGCCCAAGCACACGCCTCCGGGGTGTTGGAGGTCCTGGAGCCGCTCATCTACTTGTACGGGGGGCTCGGCCTGTGCTACGGGGCGTGGCGGTACTACAGCCGCCGCACCTGCCTGCGCAAGTACGGCCGGGACATGACGGCCGCCGCCGGCCGCCGCGAGGTCGACCCGGTGGTCGGCCGCGACGACGAGATCAACCGCGTCATCCACATCCTGTGCCGCCGCTCCAAGAACTGTGTGGCGCTCGTCGGCGCAGCGGGGGTCGGCAAGACGGCCATCGCCGAGGGCCTCGCTCAGCGCATCGCTGCCGGCAACGTGCCCCCGCAGCTTGCAGGTGCACGCCTGGTGGAGCTCGATCTGGCCGCCATCGTCGCTGGGACCCAGTGGCGCGGCATGTTCGAGGAGCGCATCAAGGCCGTGATCAATCGCGCCGAGGCGTCCAAGGGCAAGATCATCCTTTTCATTGATGAGATGCACATGCTCATCGGAGCCGGCGACTGGAGAGGCCGCAGCGACGCCGCAAACATACTAAAGCCGGCGCTAGCCCGCGGCCGTATCCGCTGCATCGGCGCCACCACCTACGACGAGTACCGTGAGCACATCGAGGCGGACCCTGCGCTCGAGCGGCGGTTCCAGAAGGTGCACGTCGAGCAGCCGAGCATGCCAGCGACCCTCGGCATTCTGCAGGGGCTCAAGGAGCGGTCTGAACGACACTATGGCGTGAAAATTCAGGATTCCGCTATCGAGGCTGCAGTACACCTCGCCGACCGCTATATCACAGGTGATTTTTAAGCTTTTTGTTATTTTCGATAAGCTTTTTTTATTCCGTAAGAGCTAAAATAATCTTCCATTGATATTTTTTAGGCCGTCAATTTCCTGATAAGGCGATTGATCTAATTGACGAAGCTTGCACATGGGTAGAAGGAAAACCGGGTGCAATTGTTAACTCCGATCTTGTAGCACAGGTAGGCATGTAATTTGTCATGCGTGTATTGACTAATTACTTTTGCTATTTGAAGGTTATATTCAACCAATTTTGTTACTGTTTGAAGGTGGTAAGCCGATGGACTGGAATCCCTATAGCTAAGCTTGATGAAAGGGAGAAGGTCAAGTTAATGCACTTGGCCGACAGATTGCACCAGAGAGTAATTGGCCAGAATGAGGCCGTCGAATTGGTGGCGGAAGCGGTGTTGCGTTCTAGGGCCGGCATTGCTCAGCCTGGCCAACCAATAGGCTCATTCCTCTTTCTAGGCTCGACCGGCGTTGGCAAAACGGAACTTGCAAAAGCTCTCGCCGAGCAGTTATTCGATAGCGAGAACATGTTGGTTCGCTTTGACATGACTGAATATACTTGCTCTTCTTCCGTGACGCGTCTCATTGGAGCACCCCCGAGGTTTCAAATTATAAATATTTTTTTACATTACATTATCTTGTCATACTTTGTAGTTAGTTTTTTTACTAATACCAGTGCTCCTTTTTGCGACATCATAAAGCTACCGTGGTCATAAAGACGGTGGACAACTGACTGAGAAAATCAGGAGACGCCCATACAGTGTTATCCTTTTTGACGAGGTGGAGAAGGCGGATTACTCAGTGATAAATCTTTTTCTTCAACTTCTTGACGATGGTGTGTTGACTGATGGACAAGGCCGGAGTGTAGATTTCAAAAATACGGTCATCATTATGACCTCAAATCTAGGAGCAGAACACCTAACCGGAGGAAAATCAACCGAAGTTGCACATGACCTTCTCATGAAACAGGTTTGTGGAACATAAGTACCCCTTGAAAATTCAAGCCACATGTTGATTTGCTAACGTAGATACATGCTTGGTGGTGTAGGTTCGGAGACACTTCAGGCCTGAACTTCTCAACAGATTGAGCGAGATTGTGATATTCGAGCCGCTTTCGCACCACCAGCTGAAGGAGATCGTGAACATCCAGATGAAGTGTGTCACTGACAGATTAGCCAGCAAGGGCATCTCTCTAGTGTTAAGGGAAGCCGCGCTGGATGTCATTCTGTTGGAATCGTACAACCCTGTAAGCAATGTTTCTTCTTTCGAAACAATCATACTATGCGGCTCACCTTTTATTAGATGAATCATCAACATTCTTTTGGTAAGTTTTGGTAATAACCAACCACATACACTGTGTCTTGCACAGGTGTACGGCGCAAGGCCCCTAAAGAGGTGGGTGGAAAAGCACATAATTACAACCATCTCCAAGATGATGGTCAGCGAAGAAGCTGGTGAAGGCTCGACGGTCTCCATCGACGCTGCTGACGATGGGAAGGGTTTGAAATACCAAGTGGTGTAGAATAGAAGTGCATGGTCGGGTAACGATTTGAGGATCAAATGTACAGCTTTGACTGATTTCCTTTGTTCTCGCCCACACCATTAACACCGTATAGACTTGGAGATGTAGAACTCTTTTAGCAATGTGACACCATGATATGTGGACCCAGAAAATTTTGAGTATCCTGTATGTGATTGGCAGTAGTTAACTATCATTTTCCAAATTATATTTAGGCACCCCTGTTAGTAAAAGTAGTGATTCCCTACTACAGTTTATTTCACTTTCAGCTTGACTAGAATGGCTATGGCTAACTCTATTTATCTGGAATGGCTTTGCCATTCTTTCCAGAAATAGGATTTTGCTTAAAATCATTTGGATGGACTCGGGCAACTACGCGATTCAAAATCATTTGTGTAAGAATGGAAGCAAGCCAAGCCCAATTGCTCACCTGCTGTGACTAGAGGTCAGGAGGCAAAGACCTCATTTCGCCGAAGTGAAATCTAGCAAAATGTGAGATTGTAGATCACTAGATCTACTAAACCGACCCCATTCATTATTGAACCTCTTTATAGAATTCTTAAATAGGATTTGATAGCAATAGGGGTTTCAGAGCTTCTGCTTCACCGGTCTAACCGGGAGCTGTTCCAGATGCACTTTGAGGTGAAGTCACATAAGACGTTTTTGAGCATGTTCTTGCACATTGATGGGGTATCGAAACCCAAATGCCAGGCACCGTCTTAGCCTTGCCTTCCCAGGATCGCAGCAGTTTTAGCAAAACTTAGGGAGAAGACAGCCATCGGCATAGGAAATCGTACATCGACACCTGAAACTGATGTTATAGAAGAGCTACCCACTGCCCCATGACCTCTTACTTCGTTTCGTTCTTCCTATGTACCCTCGCTTGAATGAAGACGCCCGATCCCGATCGGGCCGACGACTTTCTGGAAGAATCAATCATTGAATCATCCAGATCTATCATTCTACGAATTCAATAAAAAACGGACCGATCATCGGTTTTGATACAACGGAGACAGATTTCCGTCTCTAATGTGTTAGATTCTCCATTACTTATCCTTTATGTACTTTAGTGTTTCTAACCCTTCACTAGAACCAATCCTAGTACTTCTCGTCCCGGGGTTTTCACAATTGAAGAAAAAAAAGTACAGGTCGTATCAATCAAATTATTGGACCCATGTTCTGAAGGCTTATCGGAAAATCTCGCCTATGTCTTGTTTACTTTTGCTAAAAATTGAAACTGGTCTAGCTTGATACCGGAATCATCTTTGGACTTTTCAAACTTAGCGAACTGAAACCATTTCCTATTCCCGTGGGTCGAGTAAAAGATCGTGCATCTGTGGCTGCAACATAATTGAGTCAATCGAATCTCGATCGGAACAATTGTCCACACCTTCCTTAAAATTAATTCGTCAAGTTGATGAGAAAATTCATGCGTGTATTAATTAATTTTGCTATTTGAAGGTTATATTCAACTAATTTTGTTACTGTTTGAAGGTGGTAAGCCGATGGACTGGAATCCCTATAGCTAAGCTTGATGAAAGGGAAAAGGTCAAGTTAATACACTTGGCCGACAGATTGCGCGAGAGAGTAGTTGGCCAGAATGAGGCCGTCGAGTTGGTTGCGGAAGCGGTGTTCCGTTCTAGGGCCAACATTGCTCAGCCTGGCCAACCGATAGGCTCATTCCTCTTTCTAGGCTCGACCGGCGTTGCCAAAATGGAACTTGTAAAATCTCTAGCCAAGCAGTTATTCGATAGCGAGAACATGTTGGTTCGCTTTGACATTACTGAATACACTTGCTCTTCTTCTGTGACGCGTCTCATTGGAGCACCCCGAGGTTTTCTAATTACAAATATTTTTTACATTATATTATTCTGTCATACTTTGTAGTTAGTTTTTTTACTAATACCAGTACTCATCAAACCTGAAGAATTTAGCAGTAAAGATTCTTAGTTTGACATGCAGCTCATCAGCATGTGAGAGAAATTTTTCAGCATTTGAACAAGTAAGAAATCTTTCAACTCCTATTAGTACACCAACATTAGCTTCTAGTTTACTACATGTTGCTGGTTGCACAACTTCCGTTACTACATGAAAAACATTAGCTTCTAGTTACTACCCTGTGGTCGGCCGCGACGACGAGATCGACCGCGTCGTCCACATCCTGTGCCGCCGCTCCAAGAACTGTGTGGCGCTCGTCGGCGCAGCGGGGGTCGGCAAGACGGCCATCGCCGAGGGCCTCGCGCAACGCATCGTTGCCGGCAACGTGCCCCCGCAGCTTGCCGGTGCACGCCTCGTGGAGCTCGATCTGGCCGCCATCGTCGCTGGGACCCAGTGGCGCGGTATGTTCGAGGAGCGCATCAAGGCCGTGATCAATCGCGCCGAGGCGTCCAAGGGCAAGATCATCCTTTTCATTGATGAGATGCACATGCTCATCGGAGCCGGCGATTGGAGAGGCCGCAGCGACGCCGCAAACATACTAAAGCCGGCGCTAGCCCGCGGCCGTATCCGCTGCATCGGCGCCACCACCTACGATGAGTACCGTGAGCACATCGAGGCGGACCCTGCGCTCGAGCGGCGGTTCCAGAAGGTGCACGTCGTGCAGCCGAGCATGCCAGCGACCCTCGGCATTCTGCAGGGGCTCAAGGAGCGGTCTGAACGACACTATGGCGTGGAAATTCAGGATTCCGCTATCGAGGCTGCAGTACACCTCGCCGACCGCTATATCACAGGTGATTTTTAAGCTTTTTGTTATTTTCGATAAGCTTTTTTATTGCGTAAGAGCTAAAATAATCTTCCATTGATATTGTTTAGGTCGTCAATTTCCTGATAAGGCGATTGATCTAATTGACGAGGCTTGCACATGGGTAGAAGGAAAACCGGGTGCAATTGTTAACCCCGATCTTGTAGCACAGGTAGGTATGTAATTTGTCATGCGTGTATTGACTAATTAGTTTTGCTATTTGAAGGTTATATTCAACCAATTTTGTTACTGTTTGAAGGTGGTAAGCCGATGGACTGGAATCCCTATAGCTAAGCTTGACGAAAGGGAGAAGGTCAAGTTAATGCACTTGGCCGACAGATTGCACAAGAGAGTAATTGGCCAGAATGAGGCGGTCGAGTTGGTTGCCGAAGCGGTGTTGCGTTCTAGGGCCGGCATTGCTCAGCCTGGCCAACCGATAGGCTCATTCCTCTTTCTAGGCTCGACCGGCGTTGGCAAAACGGAACTTGCAAAAGCTCTCGCCGAGCAGTTATTCGATAGCGAGAACATGTTGGTTCGCTTTGACATGACTGAATATACTTGCTCTTCTTCCGTGACGCGTCTCATTGGAGCACCCCCGAGGTTTCAAATTATAAATATTTTTTTTACATTACATTATCTTGTCATACTTTGTAGTTAGTTTTTTTACTAATACCAGTGCTCCTTTTGCGACATCATAAAGCTACCGTGGTCATAAAGACGGTGGACAACTGACAGAGAAAATCAGGAGACGCCCATACAGTGTTATCCTTTTTGACGAGGTGGAGAAGGCGGATTACTCAGTGATAAATCTTTTTCTTCAACTTCTTGACGATGGTGTGTTGACTGATGGACAAGGCCGGAGTGTAGATTTCAAAAATACGGTCATCATTATGACCTCAAATCTAGGAGCAGAACACCTAACCGGAGGAAAATCAACCGAAGTTGCACATGACCTTCTCATGAAACAGGTTTGTGGAACATAAGTACCCCTTGAAAATTCAAGCCACATGTTGATTTGCTAACGTAGATACATGCTTGGTGGTGTAGGTTCGGAGACACTTCAGGCCTGAACTTCTCAACAGATTGAGCGAGATTGTGATATTCGAGCCGCTTTCGCACCACCAGCTGAAGGAGATCGTGAACATCCAGATGAAGTGTGTCACTGACAGATTAGCCAGCAAGGGCATCTCTCTAGTGTTAAGGGAAGCCGCGCTGGATGTCATTCTGTTGGAATCGTACAACCCTGTAAGCAATGTTTCTTCTTTCGAAACAATCATACTATGCGGCTCACCTTTTATTAGATGAATCATCAACATTCTTTTGGTAAGTTTTGGTAATAACCAACCACATACACTGTGTCTTGCACAGGTGTACGGCGCAAGGCCCCTAAAGAGGTGGGTGGAAAAGCACATAATTACAACCATCTCCAAGATGATGGTCAGCGAAGAAGCTGGTGAAGGCTCGACGGTCTCCATCGACGCTGCTGACGATGGGAAGGGTTTGAAATACCAAGTGGTGTAGAATAGAAGTGCATGGTCGGGTAACGATTTGAGGATCAAATGTACAGCTTTGACTGATTTCCTTTGTTCTCGCCCACACCATTAACACCGTATAGACTTGGAGATGTAGAACTCTTTTAGCAATGTGACACCATGATATGTGGACCCAGAAAATTTTGAGTATCCTGTATGTGATTGGCAGTAGTTAACTATCATTTTCCAAATTATATTTAGGCACCCCTGTTAGTAAAAGTAGTGATTCCCTACTACAGTTTATTTCACTTTCAGCTTGACTAGAATGGCTATGGCTAACTCTATTTATCTGGAATGGCTTTGCCATTCTTTCCAGAAATAGGATTTTGCTTAAAATCATTTGGATGGACTCGGGCAACTACGCGATTCAAAATCATTTGTGTAAGAATGGAAGCAAGCCAAGCCCAATTGCTCACCTGCTGTGACTAGAGGTCAGGAGGCAAAGACCTCATTTCGCCGAAGTGAAATCTAGCAAAATGTGAGATTGTAGATCACTAGATCTACTAAACCGACCCCATTCATTATTGAACCTCTTTATAGAATTCTTAAATAGGATTTGATAGCAATAGGGGTTTCAGAGCTTCTGCTTCACCGGTCTAACCGGGAGCTGTTCCAGATGCACTTTGAGGTGAAGTCACATAAGACGTTTTTGAGCATGTTCTTGCACATTGATGGGGTATCGAAACCCATATGCCAGGCACCGTCTTAGCCTTGCCTTCCCAGGATCACAGCAGTTTTAGCAAAACTTAGGGAGAAGACAGCCATCGGCATAGGAAATCGTACATCGACACCTGAAACTGATGTTATAGAAGAGCTACCCACTGCCCCACGACCTCTTACTTCGTTTCGTTCTTCCTATGTACCCTCGCTTGAATGAAGACGCCCGATCCCGATCGGGCCGACGACTTTCTGGAAGAATCAATCATTGAATCATCCAGATCTATCATTCTACGAATTCAATAAAAAACGGACCGATCATCGGTTTTGATACAACGGAGACAGATTTCCGTCTCTAATGTGTTAGATTCTCCATTACTTATCCTTTATGTACTTTAGTGTTTCTAACCCTTCACTAGAACCAATCCTAGTACTTCTCGTCCCGGGGTTTTCACAATTGAAGAAAAAAAAGTACAGGTCGTATCAATCAAATTATTGGACCCATGTTCTGAAGGCTTATCGGAAAATCTCGCCTATGTCTTGTTTACTTTTGCTAAAAATTGAAACTGGTCTAGCTTGATATCGGAATCATCTTTGGACTTTTCAAACTTAGCGAACTGAAACCATTTCCTATTCCCGTGGGTCGAGTAAAAGATCGTGCATCTGTGGCTGCAACATAATTGACTCAATCGAATCTCGATCGGAACAATTGTCCACACCTTCCTTAAAATTAATTCATCAAGTTGATGAGAAAATTCATGCGTGTATTAATTAATTTTGCTATTTGAAGGTTATATTCAACTAATTTTGTTACTGTTTGAAGGTGGTAAGCCGATGGACTGGAATCCCTATAGCTAAGCTTGATGAAAGGGAAAAGGTCAAGTTAATACACTTGGCCGACAGATTGCGCGAGAGAGTAGTTGGCCAGAATGAGGCCGTCGAGTTGGTTGCGGAAGCGGCGTTCCGTTCTAGGGCCAACATTGCTCAGCCTGGCCAACCGATAGGCTCATTCCTCTTTCTAGGCTCGACCGGCGTTGCCAAAATGGAACTTGTAAAATCTCTAGCCAAGCAGTTATTCGATAGCGAGAACATGTTGGTTCGCTTTGACATTACTGAATACACTTGCTCTTCTTCTGTGACGCGTCTCATTGAAGCACCCCCGAGGTTTTCTAATTACAAATATTTTTTACATTATATTATTCTGTCATACTTTGTAGTTAGTTTTTTTTACTAATACCAGTACTCACCAAACCTGAAGAATTTAGCAGTAAAGATTCTTAGTTTGACATGCAGCTCATCAGCATGTGAGAGAAATTTTTCAGCATTTGAACAAGTAAGAAATCTTTCAACTCCTATTAGTACACCAACATTAGCTTCTAGTTTACTACATGTTGCTGGTTGCACAACTTCCGTTACTACATGAAAAACATTAGCTTCTAGTTACTACCCTGTGGTCGGCCGCGACGACGAGATCGACCGCGTCATCCACATCCTGTGCCGCCGCTCCAAGAACTGTGTGGCGCTCGTCGGCGCAGCGGGGGTCGGCAAGACGGCCATCGCCGAGGGCCTCGCGCAACGCATCGTTGCCGGCAACGTGCCCCCGCAGCTTGCCAGTGCACGCCTCGTGGAGCTCGATCTGGCCGCCATCGTCGCTGGGACCCAGTGGCGCGGTATGTTCGAGGAGCGCATCAAGGCCGTGATCAATCGCGCCGAGGCGTCCAAGGGCAAGATCATCCTTTTCATTGATGAGATGCACATGCTCATCGGAGCCGGCGATTGGAGAGGCCGCAGCGACGCCGCAAACATACTAAAGCCGGCGCTAGCCCGCGGCCGTATCCGCTGCATCGGCGCCACCACCTACGATGAGTACCGTGAGCACATCGAGGCGGACCCTGCGCTCGAGCGGCGGTTCCAGAAGGTGCACGTCGTGCAGCCGAGCATGCCAGCGACCCTCGGCATTCTGCAGGGGCTTAAGGAGCGGTCTGAACGACACTATGGCGTGAAAATTCAGGATTCCGCTATCGAGGCTGCAGTACACCTCGCCGACCGCTATATCACAGGTGATTTTTAAGCTTTTTGTTATTTTCGATAAGCTTTTTTTATTCCGTAAGAGCTAAAATAATCTTCCATTGATATTTTTTAGGCCGTCAATTTCCTGATAAGGCGATTGATCTAATTGACGAAGCTTGCACATGGGTAGAAGGAAAAGCGGGTGCAATTGTTAACCCTGATATTGTAGCACAGGTAAGCATGTAATTTGCCATGCGTGTATTGACTAATTAATTTTGCTATTTGAAGGTTATATTCAACCAATTTTGTTACTGTTTGAAGGTGGTAAGCCGATGGACTGGAATCCCTATAGCTAAGCTTGACGAAAGGGAGAAGGTCAAGTTAATGCACTTGGCCGACAGATTGCACAAGAGAGTAATTGGCCAGAATGAGGCCGTCGAGTTGGTTGCCGAAGCGGTGTTGCGTTCTAGGGCCGGCATTGCTCAGCCTCGCCAACCGATAGGCTCATTCCTCTTTCTAGGCTCGACCGGCGTTGGCAAAACGGAACTTGCAAAAGCTCTCGCCGAGCAGTTATTCGATAGCGAGAACATGTTGGTTCGCTTTGACATGACTGAATATACTTGCTCTTCTTCCGTGACGCGTCTCATTGGAGCACCCCCGAGGTTTCTAATTACAAATATTTTTTTACATTACATTATCTTGTCATACTTTGTAGTTAGTTTTTTTTACTAATACCAGTGCTCCTTTTTGCGACGTCATAAAGCTACCGTGGTCATAAAGACGGTGGACAACTGACAGAGAAAATCAGGAGACGCCCATACAGCGTTATCCTTTTCGATGAGGTGGAGAAGGCGGATTACTCGGTGATAAATCTTTTTCTTCAACTTCTTGACGATGGTGTGTTGACTGATGGACAAGGCCGGAGTGTAGATTTCAAAAATACGGTCGTCATTATGACCTCAAATCTAGGAGCAGAGCACCTAACCGGAGGAAAAACAACTGAAGTTGCACATGAACTTCTCATGAAACAGGTTTGTGAAACATAAATATCCATTGTAAGATCAAGCCACATGTTGATTTGCTGACATAAATACATGCTTGTTTGTGTAGGTTCGGAGACACTTCAGGCCTGAACTTCTTAACAGATTGAGCGAGATTGTGATATTCGAGCCGCTTTCACACCACCAGCTGAAGGAGATCGTGAACATCCAGATGAAGTGTGTCACTGACAGATTAGCCAGCAAGGGCATCTCTCTAGTGTTAAGGGAAGCCGCGCTGGATGTCATTCTGTCGGAATCGTACAACCCTGTAAGCAATGTTTCTTCTTTCGAAATAATCATACTATGCGGCTCACCTTTTATTAGACGAATCATCAACATTCTTTTGGTAAGTTTTGGTAATAACCAACCATATACACTGTGTCTTGCACAGGTGTACGGCGCAAGGCCCCTAAAGAGGTGGGTGGAAAAGCATATAGTTACAACCATCTCCAAGATGATGGTCAGCGAAGAAGCCGGTGAAGGCTCGATGATCTCCATCGACGCTGCTGACGACGGGAAGGGTTTGAAATACCAAGTTTCGTAGAATAGAAGTTCATGGTCCAGTGGCGATTGAAGATCAAATGTGCAGCTTTGACTGATTTTCCGTAGAGACTTGGAGATGTAGAACTCTTTTAGCCATGAGACACCACGAGATGTGGTCCCAGACAATTTTGAGTCCCCTGTGTAATGTTCAAGGCATGTTCTTTATTTTTCTCTATAATCTATGAGTATGAGCACAATTCCATAGTTTAGCTGGAAAATAACATATACATACAGTACTTGTAACATCGCATACTGATCATTTTTGTGCTTGTGTATAAGATAGCTTTGTTCTGGTTGTTGCAAACAAATATATCTTGCAAGAAACACAGAAAATCATGCATTGTTCAGATATACAACATTAATAGCTTCGGCAGAAACTGTTAAAAAAAATACAGTATCACTGCCTTTCAAGGCAAAACAGTTGAAAATGTCCATGACTGGAACTGGGAGCATTGCTACCATCTTCAAAGAAACTGCCAATCCGAGAGGGACATGTCACTGCTACTTATTCAATATAGCATAGGAGTGCACATCGCCCATTCACCTGTGCTCTCGCTGGTAAAAAAAATTCTACAAATGTGATCCGCAAGTCTCCATACAGAAGGTAAATAACAGCAATGACATATACTAAGATCTTCTCACAAGTATAAGCTACATGAAAATAAAATCCGAGCGCCCAACAAGGTTCACAAGCACAGGCACACTCACCGCCTCACTGGAGCAACTCGCATCATAAGTTCTTGAATGCGGACTCGTGAGGGTGCTTGGGCGTGAGCCTCTCCAGCAAGGCCTTGTTCTGGAAGTGATCGGCGTCTACGAAGTAGAAGCTCTCATTGGCCTTGAAGGTGACGAAAGGCCGGTTCGTCTCCGCAGGCCTGATGTCAGCAAACTTGATCGTCTTCTTCAGGGGTGTAGCCAGCCACGACATGATCTCTGCGTCAAAACTGTCTGAACCCTGCCGCCACCTCAGCTTGTGTATGTAGGGGCTCACGAACCAGTGCAAGGCTCCAGTCGTGGTGGCGCTGAGGAAGATCACAGTGGCTGCAACTCCGCCCTTGAGGATCACGTTCATGTCGGGTGAAGTCATGAAGGTTATCACGGGGCCGAGGGAGACGGAGAGGCAGCAGGTGGATAGGGACAGGAGCTTCACTTTCTTGATGGTTGATGATATCGGTCCCTGATAAACAAGTTCGTCATCTTTATCGCCGTCCTCCTTGATCTGCTTGGATTTGGGCCCAATGCTTATCTTGCCGCCACTGGGGTCAGTTTCTTTGATGGCAGTGGCTTGAGAAGCCCATCTTGCCTGACCGTACAGAGAAGGGATTGGACTGAATCTGTCGCCTTTTGCAAGAGGATTCTGCTTAAACGTTGAGAAATACCTCCACGTTGCAGATTTAGTAACCTGAAAATCTGGCAAAGCAAAGGGCAATGAGCCATTTCTGCATATATAGTTCCAGTGATACATGCAAGACAGCAGAAGATTAACTTTGGTTATCCAACAGAAGCATGTTTGGAGAGTAAACCTGTCATAGCTACATGTTTTTTTATCTTCAATTCAGGACGCTACACAGTTTAAGGTAATTCAAAAGGGGAAATGACACATGCCAAAATTGCAAGGCATATTCACACACATACTCCAACAAGCACTTCAAAGCAGTAGATATTACTATGTATGTTTGCCCAAATGCAACTATGTGATATGGACAAGATGAGAGGTGCTGCTGCAGAGGGCCACAATCTGAAATACTACTAGAAGATAAATAAAAACTAATTCCAATTGAGAGCATTAATCTAGAGAAACACAGAAAAGGTGCAAAAAATTTATCACTGAATCAGGACACTTACGAGTTTAAGGCAAAATACAAGAAAAATTCAGAAGCAGGCATGCAAGTACAGTTAAACATGACAAGTTCTATGTGGACACTTTCTCCCTAAATGAACTGCAGGGACTTTTCTTAACCACCTAAAACACTCTATCTTCCCAATGAATTAACCATATACCTCAACAGTTGTCAGTTTATAACCAAAAGCAGATGTTCATAAGCCAAACAAGAACAAAAAAGAGGTCCATAAGTCAGTGATGAGTCAGATAACATCATCAGTTCAGCACCTGTTCGTATGGTACTCCCAATACCTAATCAAAATACTCTAAAAAAAAATAACCTAATCGAACTAGGAAATCAAATACCAGTGCCACAGAGCAGGATCAAATTTTGTCAGTTTCAAGCTAGAGAGAACCATGCATGCCGAGACGATAAATCAGCCAAAGCAACATGCCCTTCTGACCCTATACTGCTATACATTAGGATGTTATCCAGATTTCAGAATAAGGGCACATTTAGACATGTATTACAAGTTGACAACAAGCACATTAAAATGGTCTCTTTTGTACCATCTAATTTTCTCCAAATGCAATCGCACGGTGTAAACAAGAGGCGGTTCTGCTGATGCGCACCATTTGCAAAGCATACTAGTAGTTTCACAAGTTTTCCTAGGGAGCGTCAACAGGCTTAAACACGGGAGAATCAATGTGGGAGCAAGGCGCAATTGTCCCTAAAATGAGCAGCAAGCGACCATCGTTACCCACTCCAGATCACACGTCCTCTACAGTTTAACCGTCTACCTCCGCAATTCTCAGTTCAGAAGCACCACAAGAGGTTCACAAGCGAGCAATCAGCCAAGACAACATCAGCAGCACTTGAGCACTCACTGGTAGACAACTCCCAACACCTAACCAAACCAGGATACCAACCACTAAACAACAGAACCGTTTCGTCGATCTCACCAAATCATCTCAGCTCGACGCTACAGGGCACCCACCACGAGGATCAAATCTAGTTACACCTGAGACGACCACGAGGAAGGCGGTGAGGAGGAACCTGAGACGGTGCGCGCGGGAGCGGCTGCGGGCCCCGCGGCGCAGTGGCGGAGGAGCGCCCCGCGGAGAGAGGACGCCGACGCGGATCGCAGCCTCGCCGTCGCCATGGGATCGGTCGCCGAGGTGGTGGGGAATTAGCTAGGGTTTTCGCGCTGAGCCGCGCGTGCTGGTGGAGAAGACGGCGAATGGAATGGCGATGGGCCGAGCGGGCCTGGGCTTAAACTGGAACAACAGTGGGCTTTTGCTGGGCATAACTAGGCCTTTACATGGCAGATTATGGGCCGGTTCTGGTAAAGAAGCCCAAGAGGAAAGGTACGCGGCCCCTTACCGGGTCCGAATCGTCTTGGACTTCACTTTGTTTTGTTTCACTCGCCGCCGTCAAATCCAATTATCTTATGCAGTTTCCTCAGGATTCACACGTATCTAGCGTATAGTCAAATCTAGAATCTTGGTCAAATAATTTCTTTTTAGCCATATATAATTATTTCTCTACTTTAAAGTAGTAGATCCGAAATTCTTGTATGTTCCCACTTCTCCCCCATCTAAGCGGTGTTTTAACCTCTATCGCCGTGGAACTGGCTTGTCCTCCCATCCATGACGTTTGATTTTTTTCACCATGACAGTTAGTTGGATGGTCAAAATCGAGGATGTTAGTCTGAAGGTGGTATATAAACTTTTCCCCGAGGCCGACCAGCTCCTCCCCTATCCTAGATGGCGAGGAAACCATGACCACAACTATGTGCACGCGCCCCTCCTCCTCGCGGGATTTGATCCCTGTGCTCACCGGCGAATACGCCATGGATTTTTCAAGGAAGATGACCAGACCAAGGAGAAGAGACAAGGCATTGGATTGAACGTGGGAGACGACGTATGGCCGTATGGGAGTTAATTTTCCGTTGTGTAGGGCAGGGCAGACGGGCGGTGGGGGTAGTTGATGACCCACAAGTATAGGGGGTGTATCGTAGTATCTTCGATAAGTAAGAATGTCGATCCCAACGAGGAGCAGAAGGTGTTGACAAGCAGTTTCGATGAAGGATTCACTGTAAATGCTCACAGACAAGTATTCAGGGGGTTTGATGTAACAGTTGAATAAAGTACGAGTATGTAAAGTGCGAGAGTAATAATTGCAGCGAGTGGCTCAATCCTTTTTAGCACAAAGGACAAGCCGGTTTGTTTACTTATAATGACCAAACGTTCTCGAGGACACACGGGATTTTAGTCTAGTGCTTTCGCTACATACGGCTAAATAATCTTCATTGTTGTGATAAGTGTTGTGTGGGTGAACCTATGCTAATGTACCGCCCTTCCTAGGACTAATACATACTTGTGATTATACCCCTTGCAAGCATCCGCAACTACAAGAAAGTAATTAAGAATAAATCTAACCACAGCCTTAAACTCTGAGATCCTGCGATCCCTCCCGCATCGATATACCGGCGGGGGTTTAGGTTTCGTCACTCCGGCAACCCCGCAATTGGCAAACGAATACAAGATGCATTCCCCTAGGCCCATAAATGGTGAAGTGTCATGTAGTCGACGTTCACATGACACCACTAGAAGAATAACACCACAACTTAAATATCACACCATTGAATATTACTCATCCATAGTTCACTACTAACATTTAGACTTCACCCATGTCCTCAAGAACTAAACGAACTACTCACGAGACATCATACGGAACATGATCGAGAGGTGATATGATGATGAATAACAATCCGAACATAAACTTGGTTCAATGGTTTCACTCAATAGCATCAACAACAAGTAGAAATCGATACCGGGAGAGTTTCCCCTATCAAACAATCAAGATCAAACCCAAATTGCTATGGCGGTGACGGTGTCCAGCGGTGATGACGGCGGTGATGATGGTGGAGATGATGATGATGGTGATGGCGATGATGTCCAGCTCGATGACGGTGACGATGGCGTCGATTTCCCCTCCCGGAGGGAATTTCCCCGGCGGATTCCCGCCCGCCGGAGAGCTCTTTTCTCTCCGGTGTTCTCCGCCCCGCGAGGCGGGCTGTAACTCTTCGCGAGGTACCCTCTCGTGGCTTAGGTCTTCGGGACGAAGGGTTTGGCGAAGAAAAGGAGGCGAAAGGGGTCGTGGGCCCTCCACACCACAGGCCGGCGCGGCCGGGGCTCGGGCCGCGCCGCCCTAGGGTGTGGGCCCACCCCGGCTGCTCCTGGCTCCTCCTTCTGGCTTCCTTCGTCATCTTGAAAAATAGGATTTTTGGTATAATTTCCTTCCAGAGTTGATCTTCCGAAATATTGCTTTCTGACGGTGCTTTTTCCAGCAGAATCCTGGCTCCGGTGTTCTATCCTCCAATAATGATGAAACATGCAAAATAGATGAAATAACATAAGTATTGTGTCCCAATATGAAATATATCAATGAATAACAGCAAATTATGATATAAAATAGTGATGCAAATTGGACGTATCAACTCCCCCAAGCTTAGACTTCGCTTGTCCCCAAGCGAAGCTGAGCTCGATAGACATGACCACATGTTTATGGAGTGAAGAGTCGATAAATAAAATACGGACAAGAAGCATCATATTCATTCACACAGGACATTATAGTAAACAACCTCTTATAACTCATATTGAAACAAGTATAAGGTAATCACAAGTAAAGGTGCATGAGAAATCATGATTGGTGATGGCAAACTTCGTTCTTGGTCAGAGAACAATTAACAGATTATATTTATCTCATTGAGCGGCGCTCTCATGTTAGAGTTTATAAGGCACAACTTGCATACTCAATCGTAATGGTCTACTCATAATCATTGATAACTTGCAAAGCTATATTCATTCAAATAAAACTTGTACTAAACAAAGAAGAATAAAAGACATGATGTAGCAAATCACAATATAATGGTTTGATCACAACTACTCAAATGCTTGCTTGAGATGGAGGGAAATAGGTTTACTGACTCAACATAAAGTAAAAGACAGGCCCTTCGCAGAGGGAAGCAGGGGTTAAATCATGTGCTAGAGCTTTTTCAGTTTTGCAATCATATAAAGAGAATAAAAGTAACATTTTGAGAGGTGTTTGTTGTTGTCAACGACTGGTAGCGGGTACTCTAACCCCCTTGCCAGACAACCTCCTAAGAGCGGCTCCCATATTATTTTCATTTTGTGTGGCACTCCTTCCAACCTTTCTTTCACAAACCATGGCTAACCGAATCCTCGGGTGCCTGCCAACAATCTCATACCATGAAGGAGTGCCTTTTTATTTTAGTTTTATTATGATGATGACACTCCCCCCAACCTTCGCTTACACAAGCCATGGCTGACCGAATCCTTCGGGTGCCGTCCATCAATCACATACCATGGAGGAGTGTCTATTTAGTTTAATTAATTTGGGACTGGGAATCCCATTGCCAGCTCTTTTTGCAAAATTATTGGATAAGCGGGTGAAGCCACTAGTCCATTGGTGGAAGTTGCCCAACAAGATTGAAAGATAAAACACCACATACTTCCTCATGAGCTATGAAACATTGACACAAATAAGAGATACTAAGTTTTGAATTGTTTAAAGGTAGCACATGAAGTATTTACTTGGAATGGCGAGAAAATACCATGTAGTAGGTAGGTATGGTGGACACAAATGGCATAGGTTTGGGTTAAGGTTTGGATGCACGAGAAGTATTCCCTCTCGGTACGGGTCTTTGGCTAGCAAGGTTAATTAGCAAGCATAAGAGTCGAGGGAAACAAACAAATATACATGTGATAGAAACAATCATGCATCTTCCTTGTAAGCACAAACAATTTTAACTTCGAATAATAAGCTATGAGCTAACAAGAAAGACAATGAAACATCTACATGTATTTCTCTTTTCTATTTAAACCTCAAAGTGTTGTTGCTATTGACCAATGCTAAGTTTGCCAAAACCAAATAGATTTATTCAATGCTCCCAAAGTGATACCAATACTAACAACAAGGTGAATCATATAGTAAAGATTGCAAACTAAAATAAGATGTGCAATATGTAAATGATAAGACTTCTCATTAATATTCCATAACGATAACTCACACCAAGGGATACATAGACAACCAACTAAAGGAGAGATACTTCCAAACGCAACCCATCTTATATGATAACTTCCCTACTCATGATATGACACTACTTGACAATAAAAGTAAAAGGTAGTGATAATGTGATACCGCGGCACTCCCCAAGCTTGGAACAAACCAAGGGGATGCCAATACCGATGATGAATTACTCCTGCGGCGATGGTGGTGATGAATTCCTCCCGAGCTTCTTAATAAGCTCCTTCGTCTTCAGTTTCTCAGCTTGATAATTCTGCACTAAGATTCGAAGAGACTCATTGTTATCCGAAGTTGGCGATGACGACCTTGTAGCGCGAATCGAGTGGTATTCAATCAATCTTCGGAGACGGCAGTTCTCCTCCTGGAGTATCTCCACTTCTCTTTTCAGAGCCCGATATTGATCACAAAACTCATCGGTAACCCGTAGGACTTCTTCCATCGTGGGGAAAGAGTCGAGGCTGAGAGCGGGTGATAGAGGTCCCTGCAAGTTATGAGAAAAAGAACGTCGAATGTCAACAGATCCCACCAAGATTTGCTTGCTCCCTCCGGCTTGCTGATCTTGTCTTGATGGCACCTCCTTCTCTTCCTCCGAAAGCCCCTTGCCCTTGTTGTTGGAGGCCATGGTGCTTCTAAACCGAAAACAGATCCTGGCAGAAACAGCTCGAAACAAAACACGTCGAAAACACGATATACGGACCTCCAGGGGTCCGGGAGATTATATAGCAAATATTTTCGCGAAATAAGGAAAATACCAGATCGAACCAGAGTCGGAAAGGAGCGACGGGGCGGCCAAACCATAGGCCGGCGCGGGCCCGAGTAAGGCCGCGCCGCCCTATGGTGGCACCCCTCGTGCGTCCTTTCCACTCCGTTTCGAACTCGTAATTTCTCATATTTTCCGAAACAGACAAAAATATAGTTCGGAAAGTAAATTGCGTACTTTTCATTACCGATCGTTACCTATTCAAAGTCGAGTTCGGCGGATCGTCAATTTGCCCTTTGATGTAGGCCTCCGGTGTTTCCACTTGAATAATATCAACATCAACATTATAAGAATCACCCGAGATATAATGCTTGAGTCTTTGTCCATTCACCACTTGCGTAGCATTGCCTTGGAGAGAGCTAATTTTGATTGCTCCTGAACGATACACCTCCTCGACAACATATGGTCCTTCCCATTTCGAGAGTAATTTCCCCGCAAAGAATCTGAGACGAGACCGATACAATAGGACTTTATCCCCAATATTAAATTCTCTTTTGATGATCCTCCTATCATGCCATTTTTTAACTTTCTCTTTAAAGAGTTTAGCATTTTCATAAGCTTCACTTCTCCATTCATCTAGAGAACTCAATTGCAACAACCTCTTATCACCGGCAAGTTTAGGATCTTTATTTAATTCTCTAATGACCCAATAAGCTTTGTGCTCTAGTTCTAAAGGTAAATGACAAGCTTTCCCATAAACCATTTTATAAGGTGACATTCCCATGGGATTTTTATAAGCGAGTTCTATAAGCCCAAAGTGCATCCTTCAATTTACTAGCCCAATTCTTTCTAGTTTTATTAACGGTCTTTCCCAAAATAGATTTAATCTCTCTATTTGATAACTCTACTTGACCACTAGTTTGAGGATGATAAGCGAAGCAATTCTATGATTAATACCATACCTAGCAAGAGTTTTTCTAAAACCTCCATGAATAAAATGAGAACCTCCATCGAGTCATAATATATCTAGGTACTCCAAATCTAGGAAAAATAATATCTAAGAGCATTCTTAAAGAGGTCTCACCATCAGCACTTTTTGTAGGTATAGCCTCCACCCATTTAGTAACATAATCAACGACAACAAGTATATGAGTGTTACCTTCGAAGACGGAAAAGGTCCCATGAAGTCAAATCCCCAACAATCAAACGGTTCAATAACAAGAGTATAATTCATAGGCATTTCATTGCGTCCGGAGATATTACCAACCCTTTGGCATTCATCACAAGATAAAATAAACTTTCTCGCATCTTTGAAGAGAGTTGGCCAATAAAAACCTGATTGTAGAACCTTTTGCGCGGTTCTTTCTCCGGCGTGATGTCCTCCATAAGCACTACCATGACATTTACTCAATATCTCCTGTTGTTCATATTCGGGGACACATCTTCGCATAATACCATCCACTCCTTCTTTATATAAGTGTGGGTCATCCCAGAAATAATGCCTCAAATCATAAAAGAATTTCCTCCTTTGTTGAGATGAAAAGGTTGGAGGCAAGTACTTGGAAACAATAAAGTTAGCATAATCGAGCATACCAAGGACTCGTCTCGCGAGCTCACCTTTATTACGACCAATTGTTCATTTGGAAAACTATCATTAACGAGAACAGGATCATAAGCAATATTTTCCAATCTAGACAAATTATCGACAACAGGATTATCGGCACCTTTCCTATCTACAATATGTAAGTCAAATTCTTGCAAATGAAGTACCCATCTAATAAGCCTCGGCTTAGCATCTTTCTTTGTCATAAGGTATCTAATTGCGAGCATGATCAGTATGAATAGTAACTTTTGAATCAACAATATAAATCTAAATTTATCACAAGCAAAGACTACAGACTAATAATTCCTTTTCGGTTGTAGCATAATTTC
This sequence comes from Lolium rigidum, assembly GCF_022539505.1. Classification (NCBI taxonomy): domain Eukaryota; kingdom Viridiplantae; phylum Streptophyta; class Magnoliopsida; order Poales; family Poaceae; genus Lolium; species Lolium rigidum. The sequence continues at coordinate 421,603 of NW_025901530.1, forward strand.
TTTGAGCAGACATCAAGAGTTTTACTAGCATAATGAATAACATTCGAGTTTTTATCTACTCGTTGTCCAAGAACAGCGCCTACAAGCAAAATCACTAGCATCACACATAATTTCAAAGGGTAAATTCCAATCGGGGGTTCAACTATAGGAGCGAGTTGTTAAGGCTTTCTTAAGAGTTTCAAACGCTTCCTTACAATCATCATCAAAAACAAATGGTACATCTTTTTGAAGAAGATTAGTAAGAGGCTTTGAAATCTTAGAGAAATCTTTAATAAATCTCCTATAAAACCCAGCATGACCAAGAACACTACGAATACCTTTAACATCCTTCGGATAAGGCATCTTCTCGATTGCTTCAACTTTAGCTCTATCAACTTCAATACCTCTCTCGAAATTTTATGTCCCAATACAATTCCTTCATTAACCATAAAGTGGCATTTCTCCCAATTAAGAACAAGGTTAGTTTCTTCACATCTCTGCAAAACTTTATCAAGGTTTCGCAAGCAGCTATCAAAAGAATTCCCATAGACGGAAAAATCATCCATGAATACCTCTACAATACTTTCACAAAAACCATGAAAAATAACAGACATGCATCTTTGAAAAGTAGCAGGAGCATTACATAAACCAAAAGGCATGCGTCTATAAGCATAAGTTCCATAAGGACAAGTAAAGGTGGTTTTCTCTTGATCTTTAGCTTTAACGACAATTTGTGAAAACCCGAATAACCATCAAGAAAGCAAAAATGAGTATTTTTAGACAATCTTTCTAGCATTTGATCAATAAATGGTAAAGGGTAATGATCTTTCTTAGTAACTTTATTAACTTTTCGAAAATCAATGCACATTCTATACCCTACAACTACTCTTTGAGGAATGAGCTCATCATTATCATTAGGCACAACGATCATACCTCCTTTCTTGGGAACGCAATGCACGGGACTAACCCATCTACTATCGGCAATAGGATATATAATACCGGCTTCAAGAAGTCGTAATACCTCATTCCTTACCACTTCCTTCATCTTTGGAATTAGACGACGCCGAGGTTCAACAACGGGCTTTGCATCATCTTCCATATTAATAGCATGTTGGCATATAGACGGAGAAATCCCCTTCAAATCATCAAGAGTGTAGCCAATAGCGCCTCGATGCTTCTTCAATATTTCCAATAACCTTTCTTCCTCAATCTCTCGAAAGCTTAGAACTAATAATAACAGGATATATTTTCTTATCATCAATATGAGCATATTTAAGATTATCGAGTAAAGGCTTTAAATCAAAAACAGGATCTTCCTTTGGTGGCGGTGTTGTACCCAAATCTTCCACTGGTAAATCGTGCTTGAGAATAGGTTGGCGAAGAAAAATTTCCTCAAGCTCATCTCTTTCTTTCCTAAAAATTTCGCTCTCACTATCCTCCAAATGTTGCTGCAAAGGATTATTAGGAACAAGAACAATAGATGCACATTGCTCCATTTTAAAATCATTACTAGGCAAATCAGCTTTATAAGGAGTTTTAGTAAATTTAGAGAAGTTAAACTCATAAGATTCACCAGACAAATTTAGTCAAAATTTTCTCTTTCTTGCAATCTATAATAGCTCCACAAGTATTTAGAAAAGGTCTACCAAAAATAATAGGACAATAATCACTAGCAGCGAGAACCAAGTACCAAAAAGTCGGCAGGATATTTAATCTTACCGCATAAAACTTCCACATCTCGAACAATACCAATTGGAGAAATAGTTTCTCTATTAGCCAGCTGAATAACCACATCAATATCTTCAAGTTCACAAGAATCAATTTCGTGCATAATCTCCGTGTAAAGCTCATACGGAATAGCACTAACACTTGCACCAATATCACATAATCCATAATTACAATGATCACCAATTCTAACGAGATAGCATAGGAACACTAGCTTGTTTGGGTTTATTAGGATGTGAAACAATATTAGAAGCATCTTCACGAGAAAATAATATGACCATCCTCCACATTTTCAATCACAAGATCTTTAACTATTGCAACGACGAGGTTCAACTTTTATTTGTTCTTCAGGTTCTACATGTTTCTTTTCACTTTTATGAACCGCACTATTTATAACAGAGTACTCTTTCATTTTAGCAGGGAAAGGAGTTTTTTCAATATAAGCTTCAGGAATAACACGATCAGCAGTTTCAACTTCAACGCATTTATTAATAGATGAATCAATTTTATCTTTATAGGGTTCATGATACTTATCAAAGTTCTTCTTTGGCAATTCATAATGAGAGGCAAAAGCTTTATAAAGATTTACAGCAACTTGAGAATCAAGACCATATATAGCACTCATATTACGAAATTTATCAGTATCCATAAAAGCTTCAATGCATTTATAATCATAAATTATACCCGATTCTCTATCCTTGTCGTTCTCCCATCCTTCGAGTATTTTCTTGGATTCGATCAAGAAGGTCCCTTTTAAACTCTTCTTTGTTGCGTGTAAATGATCCAGAACAAGAAGTATCCAGCAAGGTCTTGTCTTGAAAAGAAAGTCTTGCATAGAAATTATCAATAATAACATTACCAGGAAGCTCATGAATGGGGCATTTGAGCATTAAAGACTTCGATCTCCCCAAGCGTGGGCAATACTCTCTCCATCATGAGGCCAAAAATTATATATGCGATTCCGATCCTTATGAATTTCACTTGGAGGATAGAACTTAGAATAAAACCGGGGCACAATATCATTCCATTCAAGAGAATCCCCATTATCCGAGTAATTTATACCAATGCGCCGCCTTACTGGGACAACGACAAAGAGAATAGTTTCTTCCTCACTTCATCCATAGCAATACCTGCACATTTGAATAACCCGCATAATTCATGCAAAAACAAGTAAATGATCACCGGGATGGACAGTTCCATCCCCTTCATAGCGGTTATCCATAACACGTTCAATAATTTTCATAGGTATTTTATATGGTATCACTTCCTCACCTGGCGCCTCATCCACTACCGTTGCGGTAGTAGTAGATTTCCCAAATAGAAATTGAAGAGAAGATCTCTCCATAATGACTTATAGCGACGAGCGGAAATAAAATCAGCACAACAGTAAAGGTTTTCCTTACCAATTCCACTTACCAATAGCGCTTCACTCCCCGGCAACGGCGCCAGAAAATATTCTTGATGACCCACAAGTATAGGGGGTGTATCGTAGTATCTTCGATAAGTAAGAATGTCGATCCCAACGAGGAGCAGAAGGTGTTGACAAGCGGTTTCGATGAAGGATTCACTCGTAAATGCTCACGGACAAGTATTCGGGGGTTTGATGTAACGGTTGAATAAAGTACGAGTATGTAAAGTGCGAGAGTAATAATTGCAGCGAGTGGCTCAATCCTTTTTAGCACAAAGGACAAGCCGGTTTGTTTACTTATAATGACCAAACGTTCTCGAGGACACACGGGATTTTAGTCTAGTGCTTTCGCTACATACGGCTAAATAATCTTCATTGTTGTGATAAGTGTTGTGTGGGTGAACCTATGCTAATGTACCGCCCTTCCTAGGACTAATACATACTTGTGATTATACCCCTTGCAAGCATCCGCAACTACAAGAAAGTAATTAAGAATAAATCTAACCACAGACCTTAAACTGCGAGATCCTGCGATCCCTCCCGCATCGATATACCAGCGGGGATTTAGGTTTCGTCACTCCGGCAACCCCGCAATTGGCAAACGAATACAAGATGCATTCCCCTAGGCCCATAAATGGTGAAGTGTCATGTAGTCGACGTTCACATGACACCACTAGAAGAATAACACCACAACTTAAATATCACACCATTGAATATTACTCATCCATAGTTCACTACTAACATTTAGACTTCACCCATGTCCTCAAGAACTAAACGAACTACTCACGAGACATCATACGGAACATGATCGGAGGTGATATGATGATGAATAACAATCCGAACATAAACTTGGTTCAATGGTTTCACTCAATAGCATCAACAACAAGTAGAAATCGATACGGGAGAGTTTCCCCTATCAAACAATCAAGATCAAACCCAAATTGCTATGGCGGTGAAGGTGTCCAGCGGTGATGACGGCGGTGATGATGGTGGAGATGATGATGATGGTGATGGCGATGATGTCCGGCTCGATGACGGTGACGATGGCGTCGATTTCCCCTCCCGGAGGGAATTTCCCGGCGGATTCCCGCCCGCCGGAGAGCTCTTTCTCTCTCGGTGTTCTCCGCCCCGCGAGGCGGGCCGTAACTCTTCGCGAGGTACCCTCCGTGGCTTAGGTCTTCGGGACGAAGGGTTTGGCGAAGAAAAGGAGGCGAAAGGGGTCGTGGGCCCTCCACACCACAGGCCGGCGCGGCCGGGGCTCGGGCCGCGCCGCCCTAGGGTGTGGGCCCACCACGGCTGCTCCTGGCTCCTCCTTCTGGCTTCCTTCGTCATCTTGAAAAATAGGATTTTTGGTATAATTTCCTTCCAGAGTTGATCTTCCGAAATATTGCTTTCTGACGGTGCTTTTTCCAGCAGAATCCTGGCTCCGGTGTTCTATCCTCCAATAATGATGAAACATGCAAAATAGATGAAATAACATAAGTATTGTGTCCCAATATGAAATATATCAATGAATAACAGCAAATTATGATATAAAATAGTGATGCAAATTGGACGTATCAGTAGTTTTGGAACAAAACAAACTGGATCCGATCCGCGCTTTCCTTTTTACTAGTCGAGAAATCCTCACTTCTGACTTATCTCTCTCGCGCCCGTTGCCTCAGATTAGACAAACCCAAGAAGCCAACTTTCCTCCCCTCCTTCCGAGTCCCGATCATCCCTCCCAATTAGCCTCCTCACTGAACACTTCCTAGGTGGATCGATCTCTCCTTGTCCGGCTCGATCACGGAATTGCTGCTTACAGCGGCCATGGACGAGGCGCTCGATCCCCTCGGCCAGATCTAGGAGCCTTTTGGGGGCACCATGCTGAGTTGCTGGTAAGTTCGTCGCTCGAATCTATCCGCCGGGCAAATAGTACCGGGTGCCCCCTCCCCTACCAATTGAGATCCGAGCAGACGAGGAACCTTTCCGGGTTTTTTTTGTGTGTGTGTATATCTTCCTGGGTGTGCTCTGGGTGTATATCTTCCCAGAGCACACCCAGGAAGATATACACACAAAAAAAAAAACCGAAAAGGTTCCTCGTCTGCTCGGATCTCAATTGGTAGGGGAGGGGGCACCCGGTACTAATTGCCCGACAGATAGATTCGAGCGACGAACTTACCAGCAGCTCAAGATGGTGCCCCCAAAAGGCTCCTAGATCCGGCCGAGGGGATCGAGCGCCTCGTCCATGGCCGCCGTAGCGACAATTCCGTGATCGAGCCTGACAAGGAGAGATCGAACGATCCACCTAGGAAGTGTTCGATGAGGAGGCTAATTGGGAGGGATGATCGGGACTCTGAAGGAGGGAGGAAAGTCGGCTTCTTGGGTTTGTCTAATCCGAGGCAACGGCGCGAGAGAGATAAGTCAGAAGTGAGGATTTCTCGACTAGTAAAAAGGAAAGCGCGGATCGGATCCAGTTTGTTTTGTTTTAAAACTACCCCCACCGCCCGTCTGCCCTGCCCCACACAGCGGAAAATTAACTCCCATACGGCCATACGTCGTCTCCCACGTTCAATCCAGTGACTTGTCTCTTCTCCTTGGTCTGGTCATCTTCCTTGAAAAATCCATGGCGTATTCGCCGGTGAGCACAGGGATCAAATCCCGCGAGGAGGAGGGGCGCGTGCACATAGTTGTGGTCATGGTGTCCTCGCCATCTAGGATAGGGGAGGAGCTGGTCGGCCACGGGGAAAAGTTTATATACCACCTTCAGACTAACATCCTCGATTTTGACCATCCAACTAACGTCATGGTGAAAAAAATCAAACGTCACGGATGGGAGGACCAAGCCAGTTCCACGGCGACAGAGGTTAAAACACCGCTTAGATGGGGGAGAAGTGGGAACATACAAGAATTTCGGATCTACTACTTTAAAGTAGAGAAATAATTATATATGGCTAAAAAGAAATTATTTGACCAAGATTTGACTAGATACGTGTGAATCCTGAGGAAACTGCATAAGATAATTGGATTTGAGAGAGTTGGTTACAAAATATTCTTCAAATATATATGAATGTGATATAGGGGAGATGGTATAGGGGATATAGGGAGAGAATCTTTTTAGGGGTATCCCCTACATGGAGATGTAGGGAGGGAAATTTAGGGGACCTGCTGGACTTGCTCTTAGGTATTCACGGATGAATTGGTCGACCAATGAAACATTACCAGTCAGACCAGCATATTCAACAACGAGTAAATACCGCTCTCAGGTAGGTAAGCAATGAACCAGCAGAACAATATACATAAAGAAAACAAGCATCTGGTTCGATTAAAAAGAGCAATTCAAGGCGCTGAAAAGAGCAAAGATGACTGAAACTGGGGTCAAGAGCTGGTTGGATCCTTGAAGCCTGGCAAGCCGGCGAGGAAGCCGCAGGAATTGGCCGCGAGGGTGTGCATCCTGGACAAAACAGGATCGGCAGGGATCCGGCGAAACAGCTGATTGAACTGCGCTTTCACGTCGTGGACGTACATGGGCATCTCTGGCGTGACGATGTAGACGCAGTTGTTTTCCACGCCAAGGTCGCTCGCCATGAACGACGCCGTGAACTGCGACGGGCCGAGCAGCAGGACCTGGTCACCGAGCCGGGACACTTCGGTCCACCGCCGATTCATGAAATCCATCCTGTAGACGTCCTGGCGCTGGTAGGTCCCATCATAGAGAGGGCAGCTCTGGACGACCATCAGCAGCTCCCCGTGCAACCCCACGAGATGGCGCGGCGCCTCCTCCCAGGGAAGCTCGGGGGCGAGGTACAACTCGCCGTGCTCCACGGTTGTGAACCGTGGCTCTGGACTGAACTCATAGCACATGAGCTCCATACACACCAGCTCCGTCGGCGATAGTGGGAAGTAGAAGTCCCCGTTCGCGGCAGCGATGCTCTGTACATGGAATCCGTGCCGCCTCTGGAAGCTGTACTCGTACGAGTACCACCTCTGCTGTGCCTGGCTGTCGACGCGGCAGTACCGGAACACGGGCTTGTCCATGTCCACGACGAGGAGCACGCAGCCGTGTGACGTCGCCCTCTCGTGGGAGAGCAGGCACTTGCAGTTTCTGGGCAGGTCGCCGTCGGCGAGGCGTGGGAGGTCGACCCGGACTCGAGCCTCCAGGTCCAACAGTGCGGCATGCAGGGAAACAGGGTCAACGATGAGTAGCCATCCATTCTGGGTTGCCCAACACCGTACCACCGCACCGCCTCTTGTGTTGGACACCAGGTGCTCGAACGCGCGCAGGAATACTTGGATTTTGTTGCAGCCATCGTCCGGACGATGGATGAGTGCATTGATCTGGCCGATCAAATGTTCCATCGATTCTTTAGCAACTTCACAAGGCAGGTCTGTTGGTGTTCCTGAAAACAGTAGTTGAGATAAAAATCGTTCAACAGCTTTGGATTTGGCAAGGCGCAACTGTATAAAAACTACTAAATCTGTACGTGTTTAATCGACGCGGAACTGAGCTACTACCTATGTAGAAAAAAATTGGATCTTTTTCCCCTCCCACACCCAGCTTTGGTGTATAGCCAATCTCACTTCTCCCAGAGCACACCCAAGAAGATATACACACACACACAAAAAAAAAAAAAAAACCCGGAAAGGTTCCTCGTCTGCTCGGATCTCAATTGGTAGGGGAGGGGGCACCCGGTACTAATTGCCCGGCGGATAGATTCGAGCGACGAACTTACCAGCAGCTCAGCATGGTGCCCCCAAAAGGCTCCTAGATCTGGCCGAGGGGATCGAGTGCCTCGTCCATGGCCGCCATAAGCAGCAATTCCGTGATTGAGCCGGACAAGGAGAGATCGAACGATCCACCTAGGAAGTGTTCAGTGAGGAGGCTAATTGGGAGGGATGATCGGGACTCGGAAGGAGGGGAGGAAAGCTGGCTTCTTGGGTTTGTCTAATCTGAGGCAACGGGCGCGAGAGAGATAAGTCAGAAGTGAGGATTTCTCGACTAGTAAAAAGGAAAGCGCGGATCGGATCCAGTTTGTTTTGTTTTAAAACTACCCCCACCGCCCGCCTGCCCTGCCCCACACAGCGGAAAATTAACTCCCATACGGCCATACGTCGTCTCCCACGTTCAATCAAGTGACTTGTCTCTTCTCCTTGGTCTGGTCATCTTCCTTGAAAAATCCATGGCGTATTCGCCGGTGAGCACAGGGATCAAATCCCGCGAGGAGGAGGGGCGCGTGCACATAGTTGTGGTCATGGTGTCCTCGCCATCTAGGATAGGGGAGGAGCTGGTCGGCCACGGGGAAAAGTTTATATACCACCTTCAGACTAACATCCTCGATTTTGACCATCCAACTAACGTCATGGTGAAAAAAATCAAACGTCACGGATGGGAGGACCAAGCCAGTTCCACGGCGACAGAGGTTAAAACACCGCTTAAATGGGGGAGAAGTGGGAACATACAAAAATTTCGGATCTACTACTTTAAAGTAGAGAAATAATTATATATGGCTAAAAAGAAATTATTTGACCAAGATTGGTCTAGATTTGACTATACGTCTAGATACGTGTGAATCCTGAGGAAACTGCATAAGATGTTTTGAAATCACATGGTGTAAAAAAGAGGCTGTTCTGCTGATGCGCACCATTTGCAAAGCATACTAGAATACTAGTTGAGAAATTTTCCTAGGGAGCGTCAACAGGCTTAAACAGTAAACACGGTAGAATCAATGTGGGAGCAAGGCGCAATTCTCCCTAAAATGAACAGCAAGCGACCATTCCTGCCCACTGAAGATCACATGTCCTCTACAATTTAATCATCTACCTCCGCAATTCTCAGTTCAGAAGCACCACGAGGACACTCACTGGTACACAACTCCCAACACCTAACCAAACCAGGAGACCGACACCTAAACAACAGAACCGTCTCGTCTATCTCGCCAGATCATCTCAGCTCGACGCTACAGGGCACCCACCACGAGGATCAAATCTAGTTACACCTGAGACGACCACGAGGAAGGCGGGGAGGAGGAACCTGAGACGGTGCGCGCGGGCGCGGGCGCGGGCCCCGCGGAGCAGTGGCTGAGGAGCGCCCCGCGGAGAGAGGACGCCGACGCGGATCGCAGCCTCGCCGTCGCCATGGGATCGGTGGTGGGGAATTAGCTAGGGTTTTCGCGCAGTGGTGGTGGAGAAGACGGAGAATGGAATGGCCATGGGCCGAGCGGGCCTGGGCTTAAACTGGACTTAAAGTGGGCTGTTGTTGGGCTCACCTGGGCCTTTACTGGGCAGATCATGGGCCGGTTCGGACAGAAAAGCCCAAGACGAAAGGTAGGCGGTCCCTTACCGGGTCCGAATCGTCTTGGACTTCACTTTGTTTTGTTTCACTCGCCGCCTCGCGGATCTCCTCGCCGCGCCGGAACCCTAGCCGCCGCCGGTGAGATCCCGGCGCCCTCATCTACCCGCCACCTCAAATCTAATCCTTCTCCACCCACGCCCCACCTCGAACTCGCCAGGCCCCGTCGCGCTGCCGGGATGAGCAGCCACCGCAAAAACTTCCGCCGCCGCACAGACGACGACGACGGGGGCGCCACCAAGGGCGACGACGCGGGGCCCCCGAGCCGTCCCGCGGCCGCCAAGGCGCAGACCCCGCCGGCGCCGCGGCCCAGGTCCCAGAGCGCGAGCCGCCTCAGCTTCGCGGGCGACGAGGACGAGGACGACGCGGAGGAGGGGCCCTTCGCGCAGCAGCAGCGCCGCCGCCCGTCGGCCTCCGTGCGGGCGGCCAGCGCGGCCTCGCCGGCGGCGCCGGCGCTCCACCGCGTCACGCCCGCCAGGGACCGGGCCAGGGCCTCGCCGGCCGTCGCGGCGGCGCCCAAGCCGTCCAACTTCCAGTCGCACGCTGGGGAGTACACCCCCGAGCGGCTCAGGGAGCTCCAGAAGAACACGCGCCCGCTCCATGGGCGAGCGCCTGCTCCCGTGGCGCAGCACCGGTTGGCTGGAGCTACAGCCAGTACCTCGTCTGCTCCTGTGGCCGCTGCTACCATTGAGCCGGGGGTTGTTCTCAAAGGTCTGGTGAAACCTATGGCGCAGGCGAGCATTGGACCACGGAAACCGTTGCAGAACGCAGTCGAAAGCGACGAGTCTGGGGAGGATGAGGAAGACGACGAGGAGAAAGGGGCAGCGATACCTGACAAGGCGACGATTGACGCCATCCGGGCGAAGCGGCAGCAGCGGCAACAGCCGAGGCATGCGGCGCCAGATTTCATCTCCCTTGATGGCGGCGGTGTACTCAGCAGCAGGGATGCTGCTGGCGTGTCCAGCGATGAAGACGACACTGAGATGCAGGGTAGGATTGCGATGTATAGTGAGAAGTCGGGTGATGGCCAGAGGAGCTCGAAAGGAGTGTTTCAGGGGATCAATAACAGGGGTCCAGCTGCTAGTTTGGGGGTTATCAACGATGGGTTTATGGAGGTTCAGGATGATGGGGATGACGATGATGAGGAGGAGGAACAGAGGAAGTGGGAGGAGGAGCAGGTCAAGAAGGCGCTTGGCTCTTCTGCCCAAAGAGCGGTGAATGGTGCACCTGCTCCGATGCAGGTTCAGCAGCAGCCATCTGGATACTCAGCAGGTCCCCATTATCAGCCTTCCTTTAGCGGGGCTGTGCCTGGGGCATCTGTTTTTGCACCGGGTAGTGCGGAGTTCTTGTCCATCTCTCAGCAAGCTGATGTAGCAAGCAAAGCGCTGCTGGAGAACATCAGGAAGCTCAAGGAGACCCACAAGACAACAGTTGATGCTTTAGCGAGGACCGGCACACATCTGAATGAAGCCCTTTCAGAGATATCTAGCCTGGAGAGTGGTCTGCAGGATGCAGAGAAGAAGTTTGTGTACATGCAGGAGCTCCGAAATTATGTGTCTGTGATGTGTGATTTCTTGAATGACAAGGCATTCTTCATCGAGGAGTTGGAGGAGCACATGCAAAAATTGCATGAAAACCGAGCATTGGCCGTTTCTGAGAGGCGGGCAGCCGACCTAGCTGATGAATCCAGTGTGATCGAAGCTGCGGTGAATGCAGCAGTATCTGTTCTTAGCAAAGGATCAAGCTCAAATAACCTGTCTGCTGCATCGCTTGCTGCACAAGCAGCAGCAACTGCTGCTAAGGAGAGCGCAAACCTACCACCAGAGCTCGATGAGTTTGGCAGAGATATCAATCTCCAGAAGCGTATGGATCTTAAGCGCAGAGAAGAGAACAGGATGCGAAGAAAAGCGCGGTCAGAATCCAAAAGACAGTCATCTGCAGGAAAGAGTGGTAACAGTGACCATGTTGAAGGTGAGATTAGCACTGATGAGAGTGACACTGACAGCGGTGCTTATCTGTCCAGCCGTGATGAATTGCTCAAGACTGCTGATCTTGTATTCAGTGATGCTGCAGAGGAATACTCGAGCCTTACAATTGTCAAGGACAAGTTTGAAGGGTGGAAAACTCAGTATCCTTTGGCCTACCGAGATGCTCATGTAGCACTGAGTGTACCATCTGTGTTCACCCCTTATGTGAGGCTGGAGCTTCTGAAGTGGGATCCTCTCCATAAAACAACCGACTTCTTTGACATGGACTGGCCTAACATTCTCGTGGATTATGATGTGCAAGATATTGATCCTAATGATTCAGATATAAACCTTGTTGGAATTCTAGCCGAAAAGGTGGCCCTTCCTATTTTGCACCACCGTATTATGCACTGTTGGGATGTTTTGAGCACTCAAGGGACACAGAAGGCTGTGGATGCAATTTTTATGTTGATTACCTATGTACCGGCCTCGAGCAAGGCTCTGCATCAACTGCTGGCTTCCGTGTGTAAGCGTCTGACTGAGGCAGTTGGTGATGTCTCAGTACCGGCTTGGGGGTCAATGCTGACAAGGACTGTACCAGGTGCTGTGCAGTATGCTGCATATAGATTCGGGGTTGCCACACGCCTTCTTAGAAATGTGTGTCTGTGGAAAAAGGTCCTTGCAGCAAACGTTTTGGAGAAACTTGCTATAGAAGAGCTATTGGTCGGAAAGATTCTTCCTCACATGAAGAGCATAATATTGGATGTCCACGATGCAATCACTAGGGCTGAACGGATCGCTGCATCACTTTCAGGAGTTGGGTCTTCGCCAAGTGAGAAGCTGAAGCCTTTCAAAGATCTTGTGGTGGAAATATCAAGGAAAGTGGAGCAGAGACGCAGGGCAGGCATTAGCGATGAGGAGATTCGTGGAATGGCTCGTCGTTTGATGAACATATTTGTAGCACTCAACGACTACGATAGAGCTAGAGATATTAGGAAGACCTTTGAACTCAAAGAAGCTCTCTAGCTTTCCCTTGTAGTTCAAGATTCCATTTTTGAGTTTTGACAGCGGCAGGTTCTGTATCATTTCAGTTTTACGAGAGTGTTGTAACGCCTGATTACCTGTACATCGAATGGTCATGAGTACCTAGTTCAATCTTGCCTGTTGGTATCCAAGCAATTTGTATGGTGCCTTGGATTTCAGTAAGCATTGTCATTTTCGATAAGCACCAATGGTATGGTAATTTAACTGATTCAGAGACTTCTCTGTTCTGCAATTTATTGCATTAGATATTTTCCGTATGTTAAGTTGTGGACAATTCTAGCAGAGATTTGTGGCTTTGAGCTAAACTAATATATTCAATTTTGCATTGTCAGTGTATTTTTTTCCATTAAGCTCCCTGAGATTATATATTGCTTGAAAGATTGCAACGCATCTGAACAGCACATGATCACCTTCAAGATCCAGTTTAACACAACACAGCTTAGCACATGAGGAACATGGCAGGACATTTGGAAGTTAATCTGTTTGCATTCCTTGAAATAGTTGATAGCCCAGCTTGGTATAATATATCTGGCTTTGAGGCACATTTCAAGGGCTGGATTTTAGCACGTAATTGATGAAATATGGGGTCGTATTTGTACAACTGAAATTCATTTATTTAGGAGGCAAAGGTTTTGCAGTCAGCGAACGGTACCAGGGCACCCAAGCCAATCTTGCTCAACATAGACAAAAGCATGGTATTGCACATAGCCTTGCTTGCATATTTACGTTGACATCAGTTTCAGTTCATTGATTCCAAGTCCAGTGTGCTATGCCATTGTCATTTGTTTCGCAGATATTTATGATCCTGTTATCTTTTTTTATTCGAGAAAACGCAAAGGACCGAGTTTGGTTTATATCCTCCTAGGAGGTGAATTACATATGTTAGCTCATACATCAGTGCACATCCCAAGTGAATGGCAGGACTACTTGTAGCCCTTTGGCACACTTTTGTCCATGAGTTGACCTCCTCCTTGATCTTTGGTAGCAGGTTTGGGATTGATGGCTGGGCGCCCTCAAAGACGCAAGAGTTCCTGTGCTTCCATGTCATCCAAGGGATTAACAACGTGGCAGAGGCCAGGCCTTTGCAAAGCGGCTTGGGCGTGTCCCGTTTTGCTCGACGCCACCAGTCCATGATGGAAGCTTCATGGTCTGGTGCACTTGCGGTCATTCTTACCCAAGCAAGAACCTCTTGCCAAACTTTAAACACAAGATATAAACGATTATCTGAGCTTTAGAAACCTAGTTAGTAGTTATGGTTGCTCATTTGTGTGAAACGTGCAAAATATGAAAAATAGTGAGGTTTTGATTACCAACAACTGATTTTGTGAGATCTGGACAGCATAAAAAATCGTTATCCACCTCTCTGTAAGACGTGGGTAGCAATAATAGTTCAGTTTGATGCCTGAACAACATTATGACCTGGCTTTTTATATTATTCCATCCGTCTCTAAAAATAGTTGCTCAACTTTGTCTAAATATGGACGTATATAGACATATTTTAGTTATAGATACATCTGAGCAGCTTCTTTTGAGATGGAGGGAGTACAAGAAGAATTACCATCTACCGTTAAATAGTTTGTCCTTGTTTGACTGAAATACCATGCAGGGTTTTCGTCTGCTCTTCATTATGCATGTCTAGTAGCTCATTCTTCGAATGCTAAATCCAACTCTTGCATATATTTTTCTATTTGGCTGACCTCTTTAACCTTTCGACATAGTGGCTATCCCTGTTTTGTTAGGCACTTTTTGGTTGGTTTTCTCTGTTATACATATGTTCGTTCACCAGTCTTATGGATCATGCAAACAACTTAAGCATGGAACTCAGCATACATATTTTTTTTGTCTAGCGGAATTTCTTTTGTGGCCATCTGGCTGCTCTGAAACCGGTTTCAAAGGAGGTTAGCATTCGGCATCCCTGCTTTTTTCAGCACTTTTTGGTTTGTTTTCTCTGTTATACACATATATGTTCACCTGTCTTATGGATCAGACAAACAGTTTTAACACATAACTGTCATGATACATCTTGAATTATGCTTTTTGCAATTTATTATGTTTCTCCAGTAATAGATCCGACCGCAATGCTATTACCTGATCTCCATTGACTTGTCATCTGTACTAAATGACTTTTATACTACACTTGTCTGGCTGCTCACCCTGTTTTTCTCCTTCTGCCTTTTTACCTCTACTGATCACCAAGCTTCCTGATCACCAGTGAGGCAATGACCACCACCACCCCATGGTCTGCCTGATATTCTACCCACACCCTTCTGACCTTTATTACGGACTAGCTGTTTTGCTGTTTGCAATCTGCCCGGAGATTCTGCACTTGTTCTGTGTCCTCTCATCCATTACCTTGAACTGAATCAGGTGCTGATCTCCACTTCTGACCACCGTTGTAGGTATGATTCAATCATCTCTGTAGATTCAGTGTTTTTTAGGAGTTGCTGTAGCCTTTTCCCGTTTTCAAATGCTCTGCATAACTATAGCTTGGTGAATAATCCTCATGGCCTTTGTGTTGTGCTTTCGTAAGATGGAGATCTCTGTGCTTTGAGCTCACCCAAGCTTAATTAAAACCTGTAGCTAAACATGTTTGGCGGTTCGTCTTGAGTATGTCTGCTTACTGGGTTTGGTCATCGCAGCTGTTAATCTTGGACAACCTGTATGTGGTTCTGCATATTCTCTGGTCCTTTTCTTCTTCCCACGTTGTTTCAGTGGAATGGCAATGCTGAACAATTTGGTTACCACGCATATTCTCTGATCCTCTTCTTTCTGTGCTTCTCACCCAGCATTCATATCCCTTTAGCCCAGTTCCTCTAGTCACCAGCACGACCACCACCCCATGGTTGCCTCATCATCTACCATGCTGATGGACTACCTGCTCTGCTGTGTGGATCTGCCCGTTGATCTTGTACTCTTATGCGCATGTAAATAACACATCCTTGATATGTTGGGGCTTCTTAGTGCGCTTGGAATTGTGACCATCGGATCGATCCTCCTAGCAATCCCCTGCCGTCCAATCTGGTGTGATTTTTCTAGACCGGCTGTTGCCACGCGCTCCAGGTGGGTCCTCGCTGTATGGTGGTCCTGTCAACGAGTGGACCTGCCTTTCAGTATGTGCGGGATTTCTTCAGGTTCCTACCGTGCCTCCTGTGCGGTTAGTGGAGCGGTCCTCGAGTTCCGCTGCGAGGCCTGGGTGGCGAAACTAGCAAATCCCTGGTTGGCCAGCCCAATTTTACCCTCCCAGACACACTCCGCTTCGCTGCTGGTGGTTCCCAAATTTGCTGGACCTGCAGGGCAGCGGCGGGGGTATTTTTGTTTAGCAGCATATCATCTTTGTGGTCTTCTTTCCACTTCTCGGTATGGGGGCTTCAATGAGGCTAAAATCATCAGGTATATATACATATTCCCTGTCCATTTATGTGTTGGGTTGGACGATACTATGTTGAATTGTTGCCAGTGATGATTAACTATGAGAATAGTAAAGATAATTCTAATGCACTTTTTTTTCTATGAACCTGTGTTTTCTTCATAACAAAGATAATTTGAATGCTACCAATGCATACCTTATGTCATACGTGAACTTTCGCTTTACTGCAGGATCCCTCAATCTTTATGTCATATCTGATGATTGTCAGTTTAAGTTGGAGATTTCTGGAACTATCAAGAACTGTCAGATGCATATTCAGGGCTGAAAATTCTATCCAGCCAAAACTTTTGTACATGTATCTACCTCTTCAATCAGTGTGTTCTGTTAAAATAGGTGCAAGGCACGTGATCCCTTTTATCCCACTGCTTGCCCTTCCCTTACAGTTGATTTGTTTTTAATTCTTTCACGGGCTTGTAGATTTTCTGCTGGTATTGTCGGCTCCCGTGGCTTCGAACTGGTGATGGCCTGGGCGTGAGAACTGGAAGCCTGCAAGCCTGCAGCATCTGGCTGACTGCAAGGATATCTCACCCTCATGTCCTTGCTGCACCATGGCTGCTCTAATTGTAGTATGTGTGTTCTAATAATATTCTTTTTGTGCATGGGAAACAATTAATCCATTTCTGCGAATATGAGGTTGATGTCCAGGCCCAGCTATGGGTTTCATGTTTTAAAAAAGGAAAATACACATTTCATTACCAAGCTTTAGCTGTATGCTTTTCTACTGTATAAAAGAGAGGCGCATGACTTTTGTCGTGAGCTGAAATATCCTATTTGTGCTGTGATTTGCTTATTGCTTGTGTGGAGAACTTCTGTCTGGACCAGCTCGTGACCATGGTGGCCACCTCTTTGGAGCTCATGACCCCTGCTTCTTCTATGCATGTGGTGAAGAATGTTGCAGGGTTCCAAGAGAATCCTCTTTCTTTGTGTTCCCGCATCGGATTTGAGGGTGCACTGGTGATCTTTCCTTTCTCCCCCTTCCCGGCCATTGATTTCTATGTGTAATCCCCTTTGATTTCTGATGAACTGTCGCGAAATATAGTTGGTGATGCATAGGTGTGGAGGTATTGTCGTGTGGTGGTTGTTCCATATATGCAGAACAAAGGTGCACATATGGAGATTAATTGTCACACTGATGGTATTATTTTATTTTCTTGGTGTTAATTCACCAATATAAGTACAGCTGTATAAATGATGCCCAGTGTGATACCCAATAGTATTGCTGCTCAGTGATGTTACAGTACGAAAATAGAGAGAAAATGGATGGGGGTTTTGAGAATAGTCGGTACTCACTTGCATTTAACTAAAGAGATTTTACGGTTGTCTGGTTTTTACTATTTGGTTGTTCATGTTTTCTCCAGATTGCTCGAGCATTTTATCTTGCTGAAAGTTAGTTTCACATTGTTTTGGAAGAAGAGGAGGCTCAAGATCCAACAGTATCAACAAGGCAGGAGAAGAAGATGCTCAAGGGATCGATATGATGATGATCGCATACGCCAGACTGCTCCCCGTCATATTAACTTGGCCTAATTAACGACTTACGGATATGCGTAGGACTAATAAAATGGGACAAAGGCAGTAACGATCTTTATTTCTCTGTTTCAACTTAAGCATCGATTGCAATATTGTGCAACGTTGTTAAATTATTTAGAGCATTGCTAGAGGGGAAAAGCTAAGGATCACCCGGGGGATCAAAGAGGGAGCCCATCGTCCGCCTCCTGCCACGCACGCAGCGACGTGCCGTAGCCTTTCCGCACGCACATGGGTGGGTCCGAACTGAGCGGCATACCTCATCTTCTTCCTTCGTACGCCGCTCGTTCCCCTCCATGAAAAATTCCATGGATAATTTCTACTCCTGCCACGCCCTTGTCCGCCTCCCGTGCGCGCGGCCGCCGTCTCTCCCGACCTCCTCCCTTTTTGCATCCGCCGCGCCCTCGTCCGCCGCCACGTGGAGCTCCACCTCCCCTGCGCGTGGCCGCAGAGCTTCCCTGACCTCCTCCCCTCCAGCCGCCGCGCCATTGCCTGCGCCCACGCCGAGCTCCGCCAGTCGAGCTCTGCGTCTCCTCGCGCGGTAGCCACGAAGCCGATGCCACTTTCACTGTTTCACATCGGCCGCGCGGATGTCGTGCACCACGCCGAGGGAACAGCCGGCGTTGCTCCGATGGGCAGCCGGCCTTGCTACAGGGGGCGGTCGATCTTGCTACTTTTGTCTACCGGCGTTGCTACATGGCGGTGTTGGCGGTGCTGCCAGAGGTGGCCTCTTCTGCTACCATCGCGGCCGCGAGCTGCTGCAAATCCTCTGCCGCCGCTGGGCACCTCCGAAACCCGGCCACCGCTGCTCCAACCGCCGGTCACCGACGAGCTCGCCGGAACTAGTTGTTGCACGCATCGTCGGGGGCGCCACCATGGTGCTACAAGCCGGGGCAACAAGCGGTCGCTTGTTGCCTCCGTAGCGGTGGTGCCGGCTCCGTCGGCCGCCGCCGCGTTGTGAGAACGGAGTTCTAATGGGCGGTGGTGCCAGCGCCGTCGGCCGCCCCGGTGTGAGAACAAAGTTCTGAAGGGCGATGTGCCTATGTGCAGAGGATTAGTTTTGTGTGGAGACGCTAACAGGCTGTCGTTTTTTAATCACACGGTACCGATTGACTCATCCGACGGCTAGCTAGCGACCCGGGGGATCGGGCGTTTTGATCCCCCGGGGGACGCTCAGCTAGAGACGGCGTTGCGCGTACACACTTACTAATCAGACACAAAACATGGCAAAACAAATCAGCATACTTGACATGCAGGTCGCCATTGGAGATCGAGATCAAGCCCTTGTCTGGCTCCTCCGTGCTAGCCAAGCTCGCGCAGCGGAGGAAGCAGCGCCGGCTCTTGGCGTTGCACGGCCGGATCGGATCACCGAGCTGTGCCTCCCTCTCGTCGGGGCACGGCGGCAGCGGGAATCTCAGCAGCCATACGAGGACGATGGCGGACGCCGGCCATACGTCGACACGCTCATAGAACTCCGCGACCCCGAATAGTTCACGGGAAGCAACAAGGGCGGTGGCCGGCGCGCCCTTACGGACGAAGAGGTGGTGCACCTCGTGCTGGAGTTCCTCCGCGCCGGCACGGGGTCGTTGGTGGTGTGCCTCGAATGTCCTCTCGCTCAACTCGTAGCCCAGCCGGAGGTCCAGAAAACGCTCCGGCGACGGCGCGGTCTCCCCCGACAGGAGCCAGGTGATCCGTGGCATGACATACCTGAACGCCGTGATTCTGGAGAGCCTAAGAATGCACCCGCCGGCGCCGGTGGCCCTGCGCCACGTCCAGGCCGACGCCGCCGCGACGGCGATGCTCGACCGTGCCGGCGAACAGCGACCTGATTGTGCTGTTCCTCCTGGGGGACATGGGAAGGGACGTGACGACATGGAAGGACCCCGACGAGTTCCGGCCGGAGCGGTTCCTGCCCGGAGGCGAGGCGCGGAGAGCGTCGGACCTCTGCCGGGACGCAAGGAGACGAGGATGATGCCGTTCGGGGCGGGACATAGGTTCTGCCCGGGCGTGGGCCTAGCTATGGTGATCATCAAGTCTTTCTTGGCTGCGCTCGTGCGCGAGTTCGAGTGGGAGCCGCCGGATGACGCCATCGACCTCACGGAGCTGGATGGCTTCTTGAAGACGATGAGGAAGCCGCTCTCCGCGCGCCTCACGCGACGCACTTGATCATTTGCCTATCTAATAACCGGGTGTGTCTACTCTCTAATTGCTCTAGATCAAGGGTGTGGGTGGATACTGGATACTATTCCTCTCTTTCACCCAATGTAATTATTTTAGATATTTTAAAGTGGGAGTAATATTTTCGACCTTGGATGGATGCGTAGGCTCCTTTTATTTTGAAATACATCTTTGATACATTTTAAAATATTTTAAAAAATTAAATGAAATATCACGTGTACATCTTCACACGCTACGTGCGTAAAAAGTGTTTCCATGAAAAAATGACTTTTCATTCATGTTGTGTAAAAAGATAAAATTTAGTGCTAAAAATAAAGTTTTTTTGTCAGATATGTTTTATTTTTTTTACATTAACCACAAAATATTGGTATTTTACAAAACCGTATAAAAGCACATGGATTGTCGAGATATATATGCAAAAAAAATTGGTGGATTTTTCTGGACAATTAGAAATATGGAAAGTCTGTTTATCGGGCTCAATGGATAAATTAGGAGAGAGGGGTTGTCTCTCTTTATATAGGGGGTGAGGGTAGGGATCAAGTTTGGCAAGGTGTAGCCTGAGGGGGCTGCGCCCCGCCCTCCCTTGGTCGCCGCCGCCCGTCCAACCATCGAGTGCATTCAGAATCTATATAAACCACGAGAGATGAGACGCGGTGGTCACAAAAACCATTTAGGGTTTCATTCTCCTCGCTGGCGACGTCGCTGGTTCTCTCCACTTTCGGTGGCCTTTGCGGCTTTGGAGGTGTGGCAGACCACAACCTCTCGTCGAGGCTTTGTTTTTAGGTTGTTTTTCAGTGCCTTATTCAGGGTGGTGTGGCAGTGGCTACATCCCAAAGTCAGAATACGGTCCTCCCCGCCCAACCCTCACTCCGGTGATGCACCGAGCGTTAGCGGAGGGCCCGTGGAGCCGTGTGCCCGGCGGATCTCCTAGGGTCCGATTGGTTTTCGTGTTCGTTCATGTGGTTTTATGTCAGTCTCTTTCGATCTATTGTTGTCATCATTGCCAATGGTTGCTGCCTTAGCATTACGTTTTCTCGTATGTCTACTACAACAATCTTAATTATGACAAGTTTGAGTCGGTTCTAGTGATGGAGGAGCGAGGATTGAGACGTGCTTTCAGCTCGTGCTAGTATTTTTAGTCGTCGCTAGGTGGTCCGAGTACCTATCTGTATTTTTTTCTTTTAGGCTATTTATACTATGGTGGATAATTATTAATATATTAGTGAAAATTTTGAAAAAAAACTAATGAGTAGGCCTGTGAATAATCTGGAAAATTAAGCATTCAGCGTGTGACTTTTTTTTGTCGGGCCAAACCCGTCCCGACGTGGAGAAACCGAACGAGACTCATCAATGATCATCACAACTTTCCGATCCACCACGTGCGGGGATGGTGACCAGGATGGTGGCGGCGCCCCACCCCACGCGCTCCTGGACGTAGAGGACGAAGGTGACGCCGAGAAGCACCCCAGAGCACAGTGCGGAGTTCCACCTGTTGAAGTAGGACATATTCTTTCGCCACTCGCCGGTGTGTCCGTCGTCGAACTAGTTGGCGCCCTCTCGAGCACCAGCTTGTGCCTTCATGTACCCACCGACACGAGGTATAGTTCACTGACGTCCAATGCAAAACATGTATCTATAGAGTGAAGCAGTAGGGGAGGGGGGGGGGGGCACCGCCCCCTAGACTTAATTGATGAAGAAAATATATTTTAGAGATCTAGAGGAAAAATGTCATTTTCTTCCACCGCTCGGGCGGCGACGAGCATGTAGAAGCCAAGGTTTTGATGGCATCGATGGAGGCCATGAACCAGCAGAAAAGGTCGAGTTTGCTCCTGCTCAAGCCCTTTCGATGCCACCCGTCCGTTGGCCACCATATGTGACCTCACGTGATCTGCTGGACAGTAACATGTACTAGGTAGAAAATGAGAATGTGTTACAATGATATTACAGCGGTAACATACACAAATGCTTGAAGTGATACAAATCATAATTCTAGTTAAGGACTATCAGCTGTTCGAGCTAAACTGCACCTACCTAACGGACGACTGTTTTAACTAGGTCCAATTTTAAGAAAGGATTTGGTATATGGAATGTCAAAAGGAGGAGTATGTAGAAACTTGGCGACGTGTGGCCAAACTTACATCCTTAGCTACATTTGCCTGCTCCAATTTGGATCATGTCAAGGTTTTAGCTACTGGTTTCCCAACACGTGCTTGAAATTCATCTTGACCGGGGTTTTAGAATCATCGTCCCTGCCGTGTGTTAGGAGAAATAATTTCTAATCATTCTCGTTTGACTTCGGTGTTGCTGTGAAATAGTTGCTTCTAATTTTCTATAGACCTTAATTAGCTGACTGATTGAAGATGTGCACTGATGATATAATCACTTGATATGGCCAGAGTTAATGATCCGGTTATCATAGTATACTTTCTCATTTGGGTGATTATTTCCCCCCTTAATTTCTTGTGTGAATAGGCGTGATGGAAACGAGGTGTCTGTGACTTTCCCAAGTTTTTTTTCAAAATGGGGGTATACCCCGGCTTCTGCATCATGGTGATGCACACGGCCTTTTATTAGAAAAAGATTCAAAAAGTATTGTTTACATCTCAACCATCACCGAGGATTGATACAAGAATCAACCATCGAAAACAACCCATACTATGACTACAAATCAACATAGTCTTCTAGTATGTCGCCAACCAGCCTGGCACAAGATATCCCGAGCGACCATCAGGAGTCGTGTGCATCCAGAAGCCATGGTATCCCGCTGCCCCTCCGGGAGAGTAGGGCCCAAAGCTGGACCCAATGGAAGACCATATGAATAAACTGCAAGAAATGAAAAGAAGGTTTTTTATTGAAAATTATATCATTTCTAGTTCTCCAAATAGACCAACATAAGGCAGAAATCTCAATCCGGATAAAAGCCTTAGATTGTCTATCTAATCCATTTAACCAATTACCAAACATATTAGTAATATTGGTGGGAGGTGGAAGATCATAAGTGAAATTAACCGTACGCCACAAGAGTCTAGCTAAAGGACATTCAATAAAAAGGTGTTCAATGGTCTCCTGTTCCCCACAGAAAACACATTTAGTACACCCATTTCAATGACGTTTAACTAGATTATCTTTAGTTAACAGTACTTTATTACTCATAAACCACATGAAAACCTTAATCTTAAGAGGTACTTTAACCTTCCAAAGGTACTTTCACAAAAAAGGGATATGGTCACACATAAGATCTTCATACATCGACTTGACAGTAAACAACCCATTAGACGTCAACTTCCAAACAGAACGATCAACCTCATTATTCAGAGTAACCGACATTAATTTTCTGCACAACAGGAAGTCCATTTGCTACCAATCAACAACCTTCGGAATTAATATCTAGTGGTGTTTGGGAAAGCACCTGTGCAACTGTAACATTCTTATGATGAACAATATTATATAAAGATGGGTATTGATGGGCCAAAGAAGTATTTCCTAACCAGGTATCTTCCCAGAAGCGGGTGGTCTCACCATTACCCACTTTGAAACATCCCCTCGAAAAAAACTCATGCTTGACCTCCATCAAACCTTTCCAAAAAGAAGAATCAGTAGGTTTAGCTTGTACCTCTGATAATGTCTTTTGTCTTAGGTATTTGTTCTGTAGCAGTTCTTGCCAAACCTCGTCTTCGTTAAGAAGTTTAAACAACCATTTACTCAGTAAACATCTACTTTTATTTCGAGCACCTCAATGCCTAAGCCCCCTTGATCTTTGGGCCTACATACAATGTTCCATTTTGTAAGCCGGCATTTCTTTTTGTTTTCGTCGGACTGCCAATAGAACCTAGATCTATAGAAGTCCAAACATTTCCTTACCCCAACAGGTATTTGTAGGAAAGACAACATAAACATCGGTAAGCTAGTTAATACTGAATTAATAAGCACTAACCTATCACCATAGGATAGTAACTTCCCTTTCCAGCATCCTAATTTACTCTCAAACCGTGTTTCCACCGGATACCAATCAGAATTTTGGAGTTTTTTTTTTGTAATGGATCGGAATACCCAAGTATCTAAAGGGGGTTGTCCAGCATCACATCCAAAGATCTTCTTATACTGATCCTCCTCCTCCTTTGCCTTTCCAAAACAAAAATCCAACTTTTATGAAAATTAATCTTAACCCCCGATAACTCTTCAAAGAGGCATAGGATTAATTTCATATTAACTGCTTTATTAAGGTCATGTTCCAAGAATAGGATAGTATCATCTGCATATTGTAATATAGAGAGTCCTCCCTCAACTGAATGTGGAATTAACCCTCCGACTTGACCATCACTTTTTGCTCGTTCAATTAGGATGGCAAGCATATCCAATACAATATTAAACAACATTGGAGATAAGGGGTCCCCTTGTCTTAGACCTTTCTTTGTCTGAAAATAATGACCAATATCATCATTCACCTTCACCCCAACACTACCTCCTTGGACAAACTATTGCACTATTCTACCCCATTCTGGAGCAAAACCCTTCATCCTCAAAGTCTGTTGTAAAAAAAGGCCATTTCACCTTATCATATGCTTTTTCGAAATCAATTTTAAATAAGACCCCATCCAATTTCTTAGTATGCAATTCATGGATTGTTTCATGAAGTATGACAACCCCTTCCAAAATGTTTCTACCTGGCATAAAGACCGATTAAGTTGGTTTAATTACTCTTGGGGCAATCCCCGAGATACGATTCGTACCAACTTTAGTGAAGATCTTAAAACAACATTTAGCAAAAAAATTGGTCTATATTGTTGAATTTGGACCGCATTCTCCTTCTTTGGTAGTAAAGTAATAACACCAAAGTTTAGTTTGTAAAGGGGCAAGTCCCCATTAATAAACTGAGAGAACAAAGCCATCAAATCATCTTTTATTACTTCCCAATTTTTTTGATAAAACTCCGCTGTGAAACCATCAGGTCCAGGAGCCTTATTCAGTTCCATCTGAGAAATTGCCTCAAAAACCTCCTTTTCAGTAAAAGGTGTCGTTAAGATCTCATTCTCTATTTTACTCCTACTCCTAGCTCTATTGTTGGGATCTGACAACCCTTCCTATTTTTTTTTAATAATGGAATATCGTAGGGGAAACCCCTACGGTGATTTTGTAAATAATAAGTACCCAAGTTTGCATGCATCGATGACAGCGTTTGTGCATTGTTTCTTTTTTAGAGGCGTCGCTTATGGAGAAACTGATTTTCTGGTATTTTCTTGGTGGTGTCAGTGTTGCTGTTTTTCGATCTCTATAGCGGGACTTTTCATTTTTTATAATTTTCATTCTTTTTTAGCTGTGTGCACCCTTTATACCATTAGAACATGATGTTGTTGCAGAGGCTGAGTCTAATTGGTATCTACGCGATATTAATATATGCTATTTATCAAAAAAAAAAATTGCATGCATGTGGACTTAAATCTTGGTGACAGGATTAGTGTGCAAGGGAGAAAGGCAACGTCTCCGGCAATATCCGCCACCGCCTTCCGAGCATAGTGGCACTGGCGGAGCTTCTTTGGGAAAACCTAGGCCATGGCCCGCCCTTATATTTTGTCAAAAGATAACCAGCTCTTGGCCAGCCCTTCACGCTGCCTTCTCGTGTCCTAGGGGCTGGGTGTTTACCACAGACGCAGTCGGCGACCCATACCTCCTCAACCCGATCACTGGCATCCAGGAAATGCTCCCCGCGATCAACACAATCTACGAACATGACGGCTACTATGACAACCATGGCAGGCATAAGCATGTATGGGATACCGACCCAGAGGAAGGTAGCTTGCCTTACTTTAGATGGGCGCGACACTCAGAGTTTTTCTGTGTCGCCATGTCTACCGCTGCCGAGGTGACACAATGCAACGTCTTGATTGTGCACATGCCATTCGGTAAGCTATCGATCATTCACCAGGCTGAGTGACAATGAGTGGACGTTGCTCTCCGAATGTACGATCGTGCTTCCATCTATACTTTAGATCTGAGCGGACCTTCACCAACAACGAAGACTATCATGCGCCGGGTTTTAGACGAGCCCCAGTGTAGGGAGATGTACCTCGCCCTCGGGGTATGTGGTGAACTCTTGCAGGTATGGAGGAACTAGGAACACGTAGATTTTCCACGCAAGTATCGCGATGTTCAAAGAGATCATGAATGGGGCATGCAAGGATGGTATCGATTTTCTGGGCCGAGATGAAAACAACAAGAACAAGCTAAGTGGTCTACATGCAAATGATGAGGAAGAAGAGCTCCATGAAGCCATAAACACAGACGAAGAGCCTGGTGTCTCCCAATGGCTTCAAATGAGGAGGAAGACGAGCTCCATGAAGCCATCAGGACGGACGAAGAGACTGATTTCTCCCAATGGCTTCGTGAAGGTATCGACTTGTCACATGGGCTCACCGATGAGGTCACAACAAATGAGATACTAGTGTTCAAGGTTGACAAGGAAAGGAAAAAGTTGGTGGAGCTAAAAGACATTAGAGACCATGCACTCTTCATCAGGTGAAACTGCGCGGTGTGCCTCCCAATTAAGGACTCTCAGGTGTTCGAGCCAAACTGCATCTACCTAACGGACGACTGTTTTAACTTCGGTCCAATTTTAAGAAATGATCTTGGTATATGGAATATCAAAAAGAGGAGTATGCAGAAACTTGGCTATGTGTGGCCAAACTTACATCCTTGGCTACATTTGCCTGCTCCAATTTGGATCATGCCAAGGTTTAGCTACTGGTTTTCCGACATGTGTTTGAAATTTATCTAGTCAAGGATTTTAGAATCGTCGTCCCTGCCGTGTGTTAGGAGAAATAATTTCGGTTGCGCCTTGTACTAATAGGCATGTGTTTCTTGTGTCAATTTAACGTTTCAGCTGTTGATCGATATATTCTTATTGTTCTCCATATGCCCGCATAAAGGAAGTCCTACTCCATGACAAATGGCATATATATCAGTCAAGAAATCGATTCAGACATCCACGTAGGACATCGACGCATTAATATAATTTTTTTCTCGCAAAAAAAGAAAAGAAAGCAAGATCCGGTATTTGTCTACTCAGTATATGGCGATTTTTTAAAATAATACACTTTTTATTATTTAATCTAGAAATAATATTCGTTTTCAGCAAATTTCAGAAATAATACACCGTCGGGTTTGTAGAACCCGAAATTCGAAAATCAGGGCACAGGACCCCAAAACGAGGGGAATCTTATCCCTGCCAGGCCGTGCCACGCCGTGTCGGAGTCAGTGAACCCGAACAGCTTTAGTCGGGCGACGGAATCCCGAGGAAAGCAGTGTCGGCCGGTCGGCCTGCCACCGGCAGAGTTGTTGGGTCGCAGAATCCCGAGGTGGAGGAATCGGCGTCGTTGAACCCGACACGGGCAGTTCGGGTTTCTCCACCCCGAAATTCCGCAGCATAAAATCGACCGGCGCGACGCTGCTCTTCTTCCTCCTCAATTCTTCCTCACAACAACTCCTCTCACTCTCTCATTCTCTCAGCTCTTCCACCTCTGTTTTCTCCCATTTAGCTGCGATTTATCCTACATTTTGGTGTTATTTCACCACCAAGTGTTGTAGAATCACCTGATCTATAGATGGGTTAGATTTGGGAGCGTTTTGGTGGTGGTGGTGGTGGTGGTGGAGCTGGTGGTGGTGCTGCTGCAGCTGCTGCTTGGTGGTGCAGCTGCTGCGAGGTGGAGGAGCTAACCTGCTGACCGAGATGTTTGACACGCTTCAAGGGTAAACCCTAATTCCTGATATTAGATGGTGTAATCATAATGCATGTTGCGTTCGTTAGCTTCACAGATTAGTTACTGAAATATGTACCGGTAGAAAGTATTTATTTAGGACTGTAGGTGCTAGATTTTTATTTATTTTGGAGTGTAGGTGCTAGATTTTTTTGACGAGTCTGTAATTTGTATAGGTGAGCAGATATGTCAGATAGAGTAAAATTCGTTGTTTACTTCGGTCATGGCACGGTCCGAACAACTCCGATGGGAGCTGATCTGAGCGAGTTTCAGTACGAGGAGTTGCATCTGACAAACCCAAAAACATGGCGAGTTAGTCAGTTGAAGGAGTGGTTGACCGTGAATTTCGGGCTTAATCCCGAAGCATACACTGTTGGTGTGCATGCTTTGTGGAGCAGCTCCAGTACCCAGATTTTCTGGCGGTTGAAGCCGATTGAGCGGACCTCTCAGTGGGTGCACTGGTTGGAAGCGTGCGAGCGCAGGGGAACTCACCCCATCGCCTTAATGCTTCCCGAGGCGAAGGTGGTGAATTCCCAAGAAGGCAAGGGTGAGTTCCATCCAGGCCAGAGCAGTCAAAGTTCTGATGCTGGTGGCAGCAGTTTCCAATCCGGGCAGAGTAGCCATGCAGCAGGTGGTCATGACGGTAGTGTTGAGCTTGAAAGCGACAACGAAGAAGAAGACCAGATGCAGAACATGATGGACGAGGAAGACGAGGATGGAGTGGACTATGAGCTTGACTCAGATGAATCCGGTGGATCCGATACTTCAGATGATAACGAAGAGGAGGATCCGATCCCCTCTTCTTGGAACCATGATTTGTCGGAGGCAATGATAGTCGATGATCGGCACGATTCTGCTCGGGAGTACAGCATGAACACCATCTCAGTTGGTGCTAGATATGCTGACAAGAGACATCTGCAGGAAGCAATCACTCAGTGGGCAATGAACACGCAAAGGGTATTCAGAACCACCGTTTCAAGTCTGAAATTCTTGACAGTGGTCTGCAGCGATGCTAGATGTCCATCAAGGGTGCATGGGTACTGTCCGAAGTATGACACAACATGGGTGGTGAGCGACTTCGTGCCGCACACATGTGTCCTTAAGAGTATGTTGAAGGATCACCGAAACCTTACATCCACTCTGATTGCTCGCCTATTCTACAAGGAGATTGTAGAGAATACAGCAATGGGGGTTGAAGCCATCCAGAAAAGAGTTCACCTTCAATATAAGTATGTAATTGAATATGGCAAGGCATGGAGGGCTAAACAGACGGCACTGGAGAACAGATTCGGCACCTTCTATGATGCTTATGACGGTGTCGTCCGTCTCCTGCAGACATTGAAGGACCGGAATCCGGGCACCCATGTGGACATACAAGACTTTGTGATACCAGAGTTCCCTAATGTCAGGGTTCTGCACAGGGTGTTTTTCGCATTCAGCATATGCATCGAGGCTTTCATGCACCATCGTCCGGTGATGTGTGTAGATGGAACTTTTCTGACTGGGAGGTACAAGGGATAGATTCTGACAGCAATTGGAGTGGATGGCAACAATCGAATTGTGCCTCTCGCATTTGCATTTGTTGAGAGCGAGAACACTGCTAGCTGGTTATGGTTCTTTAGGCAGTTAAAAAAATCGGTAGTGAAAGATCGCGAAAATGTGTGCGTGCTCCATGACAGGCATGCATATATACTTGTGGCTATCAAGACGCTGATAGAAGCCGGGCCTGATGAAGAGACGCCATGGCAGGATATGCAGAGTAGGTGGTGCATGCGCCACCTGGGGGCCAATTTCTTCTCGTAGTTTAGGAACAAGGGTCTTATGAATCTGTTCAAGAAGTTGTGCAAGCAGAATCAAGAATGCAAGTACACTTTTCTCCGCGGCAAGCTGGATGAGTTCACTAAGGACCATGTGCGGCACAGGTTAGCCGCCCGAGCTGCATTAGCAGCAGCTCATGCAGCAGATGTGGCACAGGGTACACAGGTTCCAGTAGCCCCCGAGCCAGATCCTATTGGGCTATGTGACCAGCCTGGATTTGACCCACCCAATACTAGAAGGAGGCCTGGACGACGGATTAAAATTTTTGCAAAGTGGATAGAGCACGAGCCATTAGAAAGGTGGTCTTTGCTGCATGACACACATGGAGCTAGGTATGGTGTGATGACTACCAACCTAGCTGAGTCATACAACTTCGTGCATAACTAATTTGAGCTCACAATTGTAGGCCGTGTTGACGGCGGAGCTGCAAGATAACGCCGCCCAGTATGCACGCTCGCTCTCCTCCGGCCCACTTCTTGGACGGTATGAGCACCACGCCTCCTTCGCACAGCGTCTTCAGGACAAACTACGTCGTATCTACGCGACTATCACATGCACCCGATCTTCGGATGTTGCCGAGTACCGAGCAGCACAGCGGCCACCTCGTCCCTCTTTGCAGGTGCATCAGCCGCGGCACGCCCCACGCCCACGTATGGAGGTACCGCCGAGCCCGAGGCCACCATCTCCTAACCAGGCAGGAGGTTCTGGTTGGCAAAACCAGCAGTAGCAGGAGCCTACTTACGAGTATTGGCAGCGTGGCGGTTTCGGCATGGAGCAGCAATCTCCCATGCCTAACTACGGGTGGCGTCCCCGTATGGATGAGCCAGAGGGTAAGCAATTCATCACTATCCATATTAATTGTGCACCATGTGTGAATTTCCTCATGATCGACTAACGGTTTTTTAATCTAATCAAAGGTGAGGGACATATGTCGACGGGGTACGGATCACGATCCTTCTGGTCCAGTGCTCAGGATCAGGACGAAACACAGCAGAGCTATCAAGACTGGATTTCAAGTCAACATCAAACTTCACCTCCAGATCCCACGCAGTACAGTTAGCACGAGCAGGGGTACATGCTTCCTCCCCGACATCGGCAGCCACCTGTCTGTATGTACTCACCGTCACCTTTTTCAGGCTGGACCGCCACCGAGGCGTGGTCGAGGGAGGGGCCGTGGTCAGTGAGATGATACTTAGTGGGTCATCTGTATGGATAAGCCTTATTCCTACTATTATTTTCTTCATCTAGTGTATGAGTACTATTTGTATGCACCATGTATGACTAATATTTATATGCACCATGTATGACTACTATTTGTATGCACCATGTGATAAGGGCTAAGCCCAAGGATGTGCCCGATCTTCACGGATTTGGGTGGAAATCATGGGGGAGGTGGATGAACGTGATGAACACGAAGAACGCGAGGGGGAATCGTGGGGATACAACACACACATGCACACAAATCGGTTTTCCCTCGTTGGCCCGAACCACCAACTCGATAGAGGTTGCGAGAAAAGACCTTCCGGTAGAAGTCCCGCAAAGAGATCGACAAATCGAAGCTCGAGAGATCTAGAAGGGTGAAAAGACCGGAAGGTTGATAGAAATGCAAGCAAAAGACCAAATAGGTAGAAGTGCAAGCAAAAGATCAAACAAACGGTAGAAGTCACCAAAGAGATCTTCACGAGTCGATAAGGAGCCCGAGTGGGTACAAGATCAAAGATCTAGGTAGGGTTCCCACAAGGGTGAGCTAAGCTCAGGTTTAATTTCACATCAAGTCTAATCTCAGATCTGAGCCAACAAGGCTATTTATAGGTGGGGGCGAAGGGATAAGTTACACGCTGAAAAGTGCTGTTGTGCTGAAGTTCGATGGGGCGGAAGTTCCGGTCATCCTGGGCGGAAGTTCCGGTCATGGGCGGAAGTTCCGGTCTTGGGGGCCGGAAGTTCCGGTCGGGGCGGAAGTTCCGACCAACTTCCAGCCTTGTTCCGGAATTTTCCCATTTCCTCGCAGTAACATCCAGGGGCGTTTTGGCGCAATTCTGGAAGTAGGGCGGAACTTGGGCGGAAGTTTCGGTGGGCGGAAGTTCCGGTCCCTCGGGGCGGAAGTTCCGGCTTCATCCATTTCTCTGGGTGCTGGAAGGCATCTGGAAGGCATCTGGCCGGAAGTTCCGGCCTGGGCGCTGTAGCTCCATCTTCATCATTTCCAGCTCTCTCTCCATTGGCTTGGTCTCCATGGCTCGCGTCTTGGTCGATGTACCTGATTGAACATAGGGTATTTGCATGAAGTAGCAAGCCATCCAAAGGGGTATCAAAAGCATACGTGGAAAGGAGCGAATTCACCTCTTGGTGTAGGGCTTGGGCTCGAGCTCGTGTCATTGGACCACGAGGAGGGCTTGTTGGTCTTGAGGCGGCGGTGTCTGAAGTCCACCCCGTATCATCTCCCCCCCTTGGGAAAGAGTCGTCCTCGACTCGATGTTCTCCTCATCGCCATGATAGGGTGAGAGGTCGGACACATTGAATGTGTTGCTCACCAAATACTTGGATGTTGGTATGTCGATGACGTAGGCATTGTCGTTGATGCGCTTGAGGACCTTGAATGGACCATTGATACGTCCAATTTGCATCACTATTTTATATCGTAATTTGCTGTTATTCATTGATATATTTCATATTTGGGGATAATACTTATGTTATTTCATCTATTTTGCATGATTCATGATTATTGGAGGATCGCGCACCGGAGTCAGGATTCTGCTGGAAAAAGCGCCGTCGAATGCAATATTTCGGAAGATCAACAGTTGACGGAAATTATATGAAAAATCCTATTTTTCCAGATGACGAAGGGAGCCAGAAGGGGGAGCCGAGGGGACCCGAGGTGGGCCCACCTCATAGGCCGGCGCGGCCCAAGGCCTAGCCGCGCCGCCCTGTGAGGAGGGGGCCCACAGCCCTCTCTCGCCTCCTTTTCTTCGCGAACGTCTTTGTCCCGAAAACCTAAGCTCCAGGGGATAGGTCGCGAAGAGTCACAGCCGCCTCTGCGGGGCGGAGAACACCAGAGAGAAAAGAGCTCTCCGGCAGGCTGAGATCCGCCGGGGAAATTCCCTCCCGGAGGGGGAAATCGACGCCATCGTCACCGCCATCGAGTTGGACATCATCTCCATCATCATCATCATCATCATCTCCATCATCATCACCGCCGTCTCCACCGCTGCACATCGTCACCGCTGTAACAATTTGGGTTTGATCTTGATTGTTTGATAGGGGAAACTCTCCCGGTGTTGATTTCTACTTGTTATTGATGCTATTGAGTGAAACCGTTGAACCAAGGTTTATGTTCAGATTGTTATTCATCATCATATCACCTCTGATCATGTTCCATATGATGTCTCGTGAGTAGTTCGTTTAGTTCTTGAGGACATGGGTGAATTCTAAATGTTAGTAGTGAAGTATGGTTGAGTAATATTCAATGTTATGATATTTAAGTTGTGGTGTTATTCTTCTAGTGGTGTCGTGTGAACGTCGACTACACGACACTTCACCTTTATGGGCCTAGGGGAATGCATCTTGTACTCGTTTGCCAATTGCGGGGTTGCCGGAGTGACGAAACCTAAACCCCGTTGGTATATCGATGCGGGAGGGATAGCGGGATCTCGGAGTTTAAGGTTGTGGTTAGATTTATCTTAATTACTTTCTTGTAGTTGCGGATGCTTGCAAGGGGTATAATCACAAGTATGTATTAGTCCTAGGAAGGGCGGTACATTAGCACAGGTTCACCCACACAACACTTATCAAAACAATGAAGATTAATTAGCCGTATGTAGCGAAAGCACTAGACTAAAATCCCGTGTGTCCTCGAGAACGTTTGGTCATTATAAGTAAACAAACCGGCTTGTCCTTTGTGCTAAAAAAGGATTGGGCCACTCGCTGCAATTGTTACTCTCGCACTTTACTTACTCGTACTTTATTCATCTGCTACATCAAACCCCCCTGAATACTTGTCTGTGAGCATTTACAGTGAATCCTTCATCGAAACTGCTTGTCAACACCTTCTGCTCCTCGTTGGGATCGACATTCTTACTTATCGAAGATACTACGATACACCCCCTATACTTGTGGGTCATCAAGACTATTTTCACGGCGCCGTTGCCGGGGAGTGAAGCGCTATTGGTAAGTGGAATTGGTAAGGGAAATTTCTACTTGTTTGTGCTGATTTTATTTCTGCCTGCTGCCATAATTCATTATGGAGAGATCTTCTCTTGAGTTTTTATTTGGAAAATCTACTACTACTGCAAAGGTAGTGGATGAGGCGCCAGGTGAGGAAGAGATACCATACAAAATACCTATGGAAATTATTGAACGTGTAGTGGATAACCGTTATACAGGGGATGGAACTGTCCACCCTGGAGATCATTTATTGTTCTTACATGAATTATGCGGTTTATTCAAGTGTGCAGGTATTGCTATGGATGAAGTGAGGAAGAAACTATTCTCTATATCGCTGTCTGGTAAAGCGGCGCATTGGTATAAATTACTGGATAATGGGGATTCTCTTGAATGGAATGATATTGTGCCCCGGTTTTATTCTAAGTTCGATCCTCCAAGTGAAATTCACAAGGATTGGAACCGCATATATAATTTTTGGCCTCATGATGGAGAGAGTATTGCCCAAGCATGGGGGAGATTGAAGTCTTTAATGCTCAAATGCCCCATTCATGAGCTTCCTGGTAATGTTATTATTGACAATTTCTATGCAAGACTTTCTTTTGAAGACAAGACCTTACTGGATACTTCTTGTTACGGATCATTCACGCGCAACAAAGAAGAGTTTAAAAGGGACCTTCTTAATCGGATCCGGGAAAATACTGAAGGATGGGAGAACGACAAAGATAGAGAATCGGGTATAAATTATGATTATAAATGCATTGAAGCTTTTATGGATACCGATAAATTTCGTAATATGAGTGCTACTTATGGTCTTGATTCTCAAGTTGCTTGCAAATCTTTATAAAGCTTTTGCCTCTCATTATGAATTGCCTAAGAAGAACTTTGATAAGTATCATGAACCGTATAAAGATAAAATTGATTCATCTATTAATAAATGTGTTGTAGTTGAAACTGTTGATCATGTCATTCCTGAAGCTTATATTGAAAAACTCATTTCCCTGCTAAAATGAAGGAGTACTCTGTTATAAATAGTGCGGTTCATAAAAGTGAAAAGAAACCTAAAGAACCTGAAGAACAAATAAAAGTTGAACCTGTTGTTGCAATAGTTAAAGATCTTGTGACTGAAAATGTGGAGGATGGTCATATTATTTTCTGTGAAGATGCTTCT
Organism: Lolium rigidum; assembly: GCF_022539505.1. Lineage (NCBI taxonomy): Eukaryota > Viridiplantae > Streptophyta > Magnoliopsida > Poales > Poaceae > Lolium > Lolium rigidum. The sequence goes on from NW_025901530.1 coordinate 456,081, forward strand.
AAGGAGGGTTTAAGGTTATTGGAAATATTGAAGAAACACCGAGGTGCTATTGGCTACACTCTTGATGACTTGAAGGGGATTTCTCCCTCTATTTGCCAACACGCCATTAATATGGAAGATGATGCGAAGCCTGTTGTTGAACCTCGGCGTCGTCTAATTCCTAAGATGAAGGATGTGGTAAGAAATGAGGTATTAAGACTTCTTGAAGCTGGTATTATATATCCTATTGCTGATAGTAGATGGGTTAGTCATGTGCATTGTGTTCCTAAGAAAGGAGGAATGACTGTTGTGCCTAATGATAATGATGAGCTCATACCTCAAAGAGTAGTTGTAGGGTATAGAATGTGCATTGATTATCGTAAAGTTAATAAGGTTACTAAAAAAGATCATTACCCTTTGCCTTTTATTGATCAAATGTTAGAAAGGTTATCTAAAAATACTCATTTTTGCTTTCTTGATGGTTATTCTGGGTTTTCACAAATTGCTGTTAAAACTACGGATCAAGAGAAAACCACTTTCACTTGTCCCTATGGAACTTATGCTTATAGACGTATGCCTTTTGGTTTATGTAATGCTCCTGCTACTTTTTAAAGATGCATGTCTGCTATTTTTCATGGCTTTTGCGAGAGTATTGTAGAGGTATTCATGGATGATTTTTCTGTCTATGGGAATTCTTTTGATAATTGCTTGCGGAACCTTGATAAAGTTTTGCAGAGATGTGAAGAAACTAACCTTGTTCTTAATTGGGAGAAATGCCACTTTATGGTTAATGAAGGAATTGTATTGGGACATAAAATTTCAGAGAGAGGTATTGAAGTTGATAGAGCTAAAGTTGAAGCAATTGAGAAGATGCCCTATCCTAGGGATGTTAAAGGTATTCGTAGTGTTCTTGGTCATGGTGGGTTTTATAGGAGGTTTATTAAAGACTTCTCCAAGATTTCAAAGCCTCTTGCTAATCTTCTTCAAAAAGATGTACCTTTTGTTTTTGATGATGATTGTAAGGAAGCTTTTGAAACTCTAAAGAAAGCCTTAACAACTGCTCCTATAGTTGAACCTCCTGATTGGAACTTACCATTTGAAATTATGTGTGATGCTAGTGATTTTGTTGTAGGCGCTGTTCTTGGACAGCGAGTAAATAAAAAATTGAATTTTATTCATTATGCTAGTAAAACTCTTGATGCTGCTCAAAGAAATTATGCTACTACTGAAAAAGAATTGTTAGCTGTAGTCTTTGCTTGTGATAAGTTTAGATCTTATATTATTGATTCAAAAGTTACTATTCATACTGATCATGCTGCAATCAGATACCTCATGCAAAAGAAAGATGCTAAGCCAAGGCTTATTAGATGGGTACTTCTGTTGCAAGAATTTGATTTACATATTGTAGATAGGAAAGGTGCTGATAATCCTGTCGCTGATAATTTGTCTAGATTGGAAAATATTGCTTATGATCCTGTTCCTGTTAATGATAGTTTCCAAATGAACAATTGGCTGTAATAAAGGTGAGCTCGCGAGATAGTCCTTGGTACGCTCGATTATGCTAACTTTATTGTTTCCAAGTACTTGCCTCCAACCTTTTCAGCTCGAGCAAAGGAGGAAATTCTTTTATGACTTGAGGAATTATTTCGGGATGACCCACACTTATATAAAGAAGGAGTGGATGGTATTCTGCGAAGATGTGTTCCCGAATATGAACAACAAGAGATATTGAGTAAATGTCATGGTAGTGCTTATGGAGGACATCATGCCGGAGATAGAACCGCCCAAAAGGTTCTACAATCAGGTTTTTATTGGCCAACTCTCTTCAAAGATGCAAGGAAGTTTATTTTATCTTGCGATGAATGCCAAAGGGTTGGAAATATCTCCAGACGTAATGAAATGCCTATGAATTATACTCTTGTTATTGAACCGTTTGATTGTTGGGGATTTGACTTCATGGGGCCTTTTCCCTCTTCAGAAGGTAACACTCATATACTTGTTGCTGTTGATTATGTTACTAAATGGGTGGAAGCCATACCTACAAAAAGTGCTGATGGTGAGACCTCTTTAAGAATGCTTTTAGATATTATTTTTCCTAGATTTGGAGTTCCTAGATATATTATGACTGATGGAGGTTCTCATTTTATTCATGGTGGTTTTAGAAAAACTCTTGCTAAATATGGTATTAATCATAGAATTGCTTCCGCTTATCATCCTCAAACTAGTGGGCAAGTAGAACTATCAAATAGAAAATTAAATCTATCTTGCAGAAGACTGTTAATAAAACTAGAAAGAATTGGGCTAGTAAATTGAAGGAAGCACTATGGGCTTATAGAACTGCTTATAAAAATCCCATGGGAATGTCACCTTATAAAATGGTTTATGGAAAAGCTTGTCATTTACCTTTAGAACTAGAGCACAAAGCTTATTGGGCTGTTAGAGAATTAAATAAAGATCCTAAACTAGCTGGTAATAAGAGGTTGCTGCAATTGAGTTCTCTAGATGAATGGAGAAGTGAAGCTTATGAAAATGCTAAACTCTTTAAAGAGAAAGTTAAAAAAATGGCACGATAGAAGGATTATTAAAAGAGAATTTAATATTGGGGATAAAGTCCTATTGTATCGGTCTCATCTCAGATTCTTTGCAGGGAAATTACTCTCGAAATGGGAAGGACCATATGTTGTTGAGGAGGTGTATCGTTCAGGAGCAATTAAAATTAGCTCTCTCCAAGGCAATGCCACACAAGTGGTGAATGGACAAAGACTCAAGCATTATATCTCAGGTGATTCTTACAATGTAGATGTTGATGTTATTCGAGTGGAAACACCGGAGGCCTTCATCAAAGGTCAAATTGACAGTCCGCCAGAACTCGACTTTGAATAGGTAACAGTACTGGTAATAAAAAGTTCGCAATTTACTTTCCGAACAATGTTTTTGCTGTTTTTGGAAAATATGAAAAATTACGAGATCGAAACGGAGTGGAGGAGACGCACGAGGGCGTGCCCTCATAGGCCGGCGCGGGCCCCATCCAGGCCGCGCCGCCCTATGAGCTGGCCGCCTCGTCGCCTCTTTCTGACTCTGGTTCGACCTGGTACTTTCCTTATTACATACAAATTCCTGCTATATAATCCCCAGGACCCCTGGAGGTCCGTATATCGTTTTCTCGATGTGTTTTGTTTCGAGCTGTTTCTGCCAGGATCTGTTTTCAGTCTAGAAGCACCATGGTCTCCAAGAACAAGGGCAAGGAGCTTTCGGATGAAGATATTCAAGATCCCGAGTGGAAAGAGGTGGACAAGAGCGTCGAGGAAGAGGATGAAGAAGAGGTGGAGGAAGACTCGCGCGCATACCCGCGTGCTACCATCGCAAGCATCGAGGTGGTGGATAACCCTTTTAGTGCAAACAAGAGCGCAAGAATTCGCACCGGAGGAAGGGTTCCCCGTCATTACCTAGCTCCAAAGACATCTTCTTCAGGCACTCACCATCCCTTCCGCAATCTAATTTTCAATAGTCAAATTGAAAGGACTCCCAAGGCAGCATTGCCTAGCAATTGGGATATAGATCGTTCTAACACTGCAGGAAGGATGAAGCCTGAGGGTGAAGAGTGGGGAAATAACTCCAAGAGTTGGGACTCGCCGTCGGACATACTTCTTAACCGCGTCGAGCACAATTCGGAGATGATCCGCAACCTCATGTACAAGATTGATGAGCTTCAGGAGCTTGTTGAGAAGCTTGTCAAGAATTCATCACCACCATCGCCGAAGGAGTAATTCATCATCGGTATTGGCATCCCCTTGGTTTGTTCCAAGCTTGGGGGAGTGCCGCGGTATCACATCATCACTACCTTTTACTTTTTACTATCAAGTAGTGTCATATCGTGAGTAGGGAAGTTATCATATAAGATGGGTTGCAGTGTGGAAGTATCTCTCCTTTAGTTGATTGTCTATGTATCCCTTGGTGTGAGTTATCGTTATGGAATATTAATGAGAAGTCTTATCATTTACATGTTGCACATCTTATTTTAGTTTGCAATCCTTATTATATGATTGATCTTGTTATTAGTATTGGTATCACTTTGGGAGCATTGAATAAATCTATTTGGTTTTGGCAAACTTAGGATTGGTCAATAACAACAACACTTTGAGGTTTAAGTAGAAAAGAGAAATACATGTAGTTGTTTCATTATCTTTGTTTCTTGTTAGCTCATAGCTTATTATTCTGAAGTTAAAACTGTTTGTGCTTGCAAGGAAGATGCATGATTGTTTCTATCACATGTATATTTGTTTGTTTCCCTCGACTCTTATGCTTGCTAATTAACCTTGCTAGCCAAAGACCTGTACTGAGAGGGAATACTTCTCGTGCATCCAAACCTTAACCCAAACCTATGTCATTTGTGTCCACCATAACTACCTACTACATGGTATTTCCTGCCATTCCAAGTAAATACTTTGTGTGCTACCTTTAAACAATTCAAAATTTACTATCTCTTATTTGTGTCAATTTTTTATAGCTCATGAGGAAGTATGTGGTGTTTTATCTTTCAATCTTGTTGGGCAACTTTCACCAATGGACTAGTGGCTTCATCCGCTTATCCAATGATTTTGCAAAAAGAGCTGGCAATGGGATTCGCAGTCCCAAATTAATTAACCTAAATAGACACTCCTCCATGGTATGTGATTGATGGACGGCACCCGAAGGATTCGGTTAGCCATGGCTTGTGTAAGCAAAGGTTGGGGGAAGTGTCATCATAATAAAACTAAAATAAAAAGGCACTCCTTCATGGTATGAGATTGTTGGCAGGCACCCGAGGATTCGGTTAGCCATGGTTTGTGAAAGAAAGGTTGGAAGGAGTGCCACACAAAAATAAAAATAAAATGGGAGCCTCTCTTTGAAGGTTTGTCTGGCAAGGGGGTTAGAGTACCCGCTACCAGTCGTTGACAACAACAGACACCTCTCAAAATGTTACTTTCATTCTCCTTATATGATTTCAAAACTGAAAAAGCTCTAGCACATGATTTAATCCCTGCTTCCCTCTGCGAAGGGCCTGTCTTTTACTTTATGATTGAGTCAGTAAACCTATTTCCCTCCATCTTAAGCAAGCATTTGAGTTGTTGTGATCAAACTACTATATTGTGATTTATCTCATCATGTCTTTTACTTTTCCTTGTTTAGTACAAGTTTTATCTGAATGAATATAGCTTTGAAAGTTATCAATGATCATGAGGAGATTATTATGATTGAATATGCAAGTTGTGCCATATAAACTTTAACATAAGAGCGCAGCTCGATAGATAATTATAACCTGTTAACTGTTCTTTGACCAAGAACGAAGTTTGCCATCACCAACTATGATTTCTTATGCACCTTTATTTGTGATTACCTTATACTTGTTTCAAGTTGAATTATATGAGGAAGTTGTTTACTAGAATGTCTTGTGTGAATGAATATGATGCTTCTTGTCCGTATTTTATTTATCGACTCTTCACTCCATAAACATGTGGTCCTGTTTACCGAGTTCAGTCTCGCTTGGGGACAAGCGAAGTCTAAGCTTGGGGGAGTTGATACGTCCAATTTGCATCACTATTTTATATCGTAATTTGCTGTTATTCATTGATATATTTCATATTTGGGGATAATACTTATGTTATTTCATCTATTTTGCATGATTCATGATTATTGGAGGATCGCGCACCGGAGTCGGGATTCTCATCGGAAAAAGCGCCGTCAGAATGCAATATTTCGGAAGATCAACAGTTGACGGAAATTATATGAAAAATCCTATTTTTCCAGATGACGAAGGGAGCCAGAAGGGGGAGCCGAGGGGACCCGAGGTGGGCCCACCTCATAGGCCGACGCGGCCCAAGGCCTGGCCGCGCCGCCCTATGAGGAGGGGGCCCATAGCCCTCTCTCGCCTCCTTTTCTTCGCGAACGTCTTCGTCCCGAAAACCTAAGCTCCAGGGGATAGGTCGCGAAGAGTCACAGCCGCCTCTGCGGGGCGGAGAACACCAGAGAGAAAAGAGCTCTCCGGCAGGCTGAGATCCGCCGGGGAAATTCCCTCTCGGAGGGGGAAATCGACGCCATCGTCACCGCCATCGAGTTGGACATCATCTCCATCATCATCATCATCATCTCCATCATCATCACCGCCGTCTCCACCGCTGCACATCGTCACCGCTGTAACAATTTGGGTTTGATCTTGATTGTTTGATAGGGGAAACTCTCCCGGTGTTGATTTCTACTTGTTATTGATGCTATTGAGTGAAACCGTTGAACCAAGGTTTATGTTCAGATTGTTATTCATCATCATATCACCTCTGATCATGTTCCATATGATGTCTCGTGAGTAGTTCGTTTAGTTCTTGAGGACATGGGTGAAGTCTAAATGTTAGTAGTGAAGTATGGTTGAGTAATATTCAATGTTATGATATTTAAGTTGTGGTGTTATTCTTCTAGTGGTGTCATGTGAACGTCGACTACACGACACTTCACCTTTATGGGCCTAGGGGAATGCATCTTGTACTCGTTTGCCAATTGCGGGGTTGCCGGAGTGACAGAAACCTAAACCCCCGGTGGTATATCGATGCAGGAGGGATAGCAGGATCTCGAGTTTAAGGTTGTGGTTAGATTTATCTTAATTACTTTCTTGTAGTTGCGGATGCTTGCAAGGGGTATAATCACAAGTATGTATTAGTCCTAGGAAGGGCGGTACATTAGCACAGGTTCACCCACACAACACTTATCAAAACAATGAAGATTAATTAGCCGTATGTAGCGAAAGCACTAGACTAAAATCCCGTGTGTCCTCGAGAACGTTTGGTCATTATAAGTAAACAAACCGGCTTGTCCTTTGTGCCAAAAATGATTGGGCCACTCGCTGCAATTGTTACTCTCGCACTTTACTTACTCGTACTTTATTCATCTGCTACATCAAACCCCCCTGAATACTTGTCTGTGAGCATTTACAGTGAATCCTTCATCGAAACTGCTTGTCAACACCTTCTGCTCCTCGTTGGGATCGACATTCTTACTTATCAAAGATACTACGATACACCCCCTATACTTGTGGGTCATCAACCATCGCCTCGAGGCTTGAGCTTGGAGTTCCTTTCTTGAGGGAAACGGTCCTTGCGAAGATGTATCCACACTAGGTCTCCTTCATTGAAGATCCGTGCCTTTTTCGTCATGTTGAGGCGTGTTGCTTGACGAAGAACTTGTTGCTTGATTGTTGCCCTTGTATCTTCATGTAGCTTCTTCATGTATTGTGCTCGCTTGTCGATGTTCATGTTTACTTGCTCATGTAGCGGAAGAGGAAGGAGGTCAATCGCCGTAGGTGGTTCAAACCCGTAGACAACCATGAATGGGCTTCTCATTGTTGTAGAGTGCTTGGCTCGGTTGTAGGCAAACTCCGCATGTGGGATGCAATCTTCCCATGACTTCAAATTCTTCTTGACAAGGACGCGGAGTAGTGTGGAGAGGCTTCGGTTCACCACTTCGGTTTGCCCATCGGTTTGTGGGTGCGAGGATGACGAGAACAAAAGCTTGACGTTGAACTTGGCCATTAGTGTCTTCCAAAGGTAACTCATGAACTTGACATCTCGATCCGACACAATGCTTCTTGGTACACCGTGGAGTCTCACAATTTCCCTAAAAAACAAGGAGGCAATGTGTGAAGCATCATCCGTTCGGGAGCATGGTATGAAATGAGCCATTTTAGAGAATCGATCAACCACTACAAAAATTGAATCATGACCATATTTGGTTCTAGGCAATCCTAGCACAAAATCCATACTTATATCGGACCAAGGAGCATAAGGAATAGGCAATGGTGTATAAAGACCATAGGGGTTGGAAGTTGACTTAGCTTGTAAGCATGTTGTACACCGTCGGCAAAGGCGCTCCACGTCGCGGTACATTCTTGGCCAATAATAGTGAGTGGAGAGCATGGCATATGTCTTCTCTCGTCCAAAGTGTCCCATAAGACCACCACCATGCGATTCTTGTAAGAGCAAAAGGCGAAGCGAAGACATGGGAATACAAAGTTTGTTGCCCTTGAACAAGAATCCTTGGTGCAAATAGAAATCATCGATGCCCTTCTCACTAGAACACTTTGCAAAGATTGGGCCAAAGAAAGTATCGGAGGCATATAAGTCTTTGATTTCATCAAGACCCAAAACATGAACATCCAAACGAGTGAGTGAAAGGGTGAGCTTGCGGGAAAGAGCATCCGCAACAACATTGTCCTTGCCCTTCTTGTATTTGATTACATATGGAAAGGACTCAATGAACTCAACCGACTTTGCATGTCTTTTGTTCAAATTGTGTTGACTTTTCAAATACTTCAAAGACTCATGGTCGGAGTGGATAACAAACTCTTTTGGCCAAAGATAGTGTTGCCAAACTTCAAGAACACGAACCAAAGCATAAAGTTCCTTGTCATATATAGGATAGTTGAGGCGTGCGCCATCCAACTTCTCGCTATAGTATGCCACGGGTTTTCCATCTTGCATAAGAACTCCACCAATACCGAGTCCACTCGCATCACATTCAATCTCAAAAGTTTTGGAAAAGTTCGGAAGAACAAGGAGTGGAGCTTCGGTAAGTCTCTTTTTCAACTCATCAAAAGCTTTTTGTTGTGCTTTGCCCCACACAAATGGAACATTCTTTTTCGTAAGCTCATTCAAAGGGCAAGCAATTGTGCTAAAATCTTTCACAAAGCGGCGATAGAAACCGGCAAGTCCATGAAAACTTCGAACTTGACCAACATTGGTAGGAGTGGGCCAATTGTGGATGGCCTCAACCTTGGAAGAATCAACTTCAATACCATTAGCGGAAACCACAAATCCAAGGAAAACCAACTTGTTTTGTGCAAAGGTGCACTTTGGAAGATTTGCATAAAGCTTCTCATGACGCAAGATGCATAAGACTTCTCTCACATGTTGCACATGGTCCTCGAGATTTTTGCTATAAATGAGAATATCATCGAAATAGACAACCACACTCTTGCCAATGAGAGGTCGCAAGATGTGATTCATGAGGCGCATGAAAGTAGATGGAGCATTTGAAAGACCAAATGGCATGACAAGCCATTCATAGAGACCAAGTTTGGTCTTGAATGCCGTCTTCCATTCATCACCTATTGCCATGCGAATTTGGTGGTAGCCACTACGCAAATCAATCTTACAGAAAATCGTGGCACCAATCAATTCGTCAAGCATGTCATCTAAACGCGGAATGGGATGGCGGTATCGAACGGTAATGGCATTGATGGGGCGACAATCCATACACATTCGTTGCGTCTCATCCGGTTTGGGAACAAGAATCACGGGAACCGCACAAGGGCTTAAGCTTTCACGAACATACCCTTTTTCGAGAAGGTCTTGTATTTGGCGTTGGATCTCCTTTGTGTCTTCGGGGTTGGTGCGATAGGCGGCGCGGTTTGGTAGAGGGGCGCCGGGTATGAGGTCGATGCGGTGCTCAATCCCTCGAAGCGGTGGTAGTCCATGAGGAAGCTCGTCGGGGAAGACATCTTGGAACTCCTTCAAAAGAGACAACAAAGACGAAGGAAGTGTTGTTAAGTTGTTAGTCTCCGAAGATGGCCCCTTGCAAATGAGCACATAGTGCAATTTGGTGGATGGGTTGTGGTGCACTTCTCTCATCTCACTCTTGGTAGCTATGAGGACACTCTTCATCTCACTCATATATGGCTTGTGGCGCTCACTTTCTTTTTGGTGGTTCACTCTCTCACCACTCATCTCACTAGTGATGGTAGCTTCCTTAGCCCTCGCTAAAGCCTTTGCATTGTCCGCAATTACTTGGCTAGGAGTCATTGGGCGTAGGATGAATGTCTTGTCGCCGACCTTGAAGCTATAGGCATTTGTGTAGCCATCATGGCTTGCTCTTTTGTCATATTGCCAAGGGCGACCAAGTAGCATGTGGCACACCGTCATGGGTACGACATCACAATCAACGGTGTCTTCATAGGCGCCAATCTTGAAGGATACGGAGACGGTGTGTTGTATCTTGACGTTTCCATTGTCACTTAGCCATTGCACATGGTAAGGATGGGGGTGTTTCCGGAGTGTGAGGTTGAGCTTGGAGCATAGTTCGGTGCTTGCAAGATTGTGGCAACTCCCTCCATCGATGATAACCTTTATTGACTTGCCATTGATTCCGGCTCTTGTTTGGAAGATGTTGCACCTTTGATCTTCATTGGGGAGTGCATTGGTTGTCAACACTTTGGTCACCACAAGAGATGGGCTTGCATCATGCACACATAGGACTTCCTCTTGGTCTTCCAAGTCATCATCTTCATGATTGGTTGCGGCTTGTACCAAGGCTTCATATTCACCTTCACTCAAGTACTCCACATCTCCATCATCTCGAGTTATCATAACTCTTGTGTTCTTGCATTCAAAGGATTTATGTCCTTGAGCCCCACACTTAAAGCAAGTGATGTTACTAGATCCCGTGGAAGCTTTGGAGGACATAGTTGATTGATCCGGCTTGAAGCTTGTTGTCTTGAAGGAACTCTTCGTTTGCTTGGGAGGATCCTTGGGAGCAATAGCACTTGTGTTCTTGATGCTTGAGGAGGTGTTTGTTGCATTTCGCGCGGCGAAGAAGGACTTTGTTTTTGCACTTGCTATGTCTTCTCGCACTTGGCGCTCGGCTCTTGTAGCTTGATGAAGCAACTCAACCATGTTGGTGTAAGGCAAGAACTCCACTATCCTCTTGATGGGAATGTTCAATCCACTCAAGAATCTTGCCATTGTTTGCTCTTCTCGCTCATCCACATTGGCACTCATCATGGTCATGTGCATCTCCTTGTAGTACTCCTCAACGGACTTGTAGCTTTGCTTGAGTTGAGTAAGCTTATTGAAGAGGTCGCGTTTATGGTGGTTGGGCACAAAGCGCTTGTGCATGACTTCTTGCATCTCTTCCCATGTGTCAATGGGCTCTAGATCTTCCTTGTCACGCTTCTTGTTCACTTCTTCCCACCAAACATTTGCATATCCTTCAAACTCTAGTGATGCCATGGCCACTTTCTTTGCTTCGGAGAAGTTGTGTATGCGGAAAATCTTGTCAACCTTGAGAACCCAAGATAGGTATGCATCGGGGTCTTCTTCTCCGTGGAATTTTGGCATGGTGAACTTGAGCTTCCCAAATATTTCCTCTTCATTGCGGTCATTGCGTCTAGGAGGTGGTCTTTCTTCACCAAGGTCTTGACGTTGTTGAGGTGGATGTTGTGGACCTTGAGCATCTCTATTGTTGTTGCGATGTTGTTGACGAAGAGGTGGTCTTCCATGACCTTCATCTTGATCATCATTGTTGTGGGGGCGTCGAGGCATCACACTTTCTTCACTTGATGCTTGGTGATGACTTGATTCTTCATTTCTTGCCCTTGGAGGAGGTCTTCTAGCATGAGGACGATCATCATGATGTCGGCGATTATCTTGACCTTGAGGGCGTTGAGGATGAAAAACATTGATGATTTGGCGCTCTTGGCGCGCTTGCCTTTGTTCCTCTTCATTAAGGCGTTGTCTTCTAGCTTGAGCTTCTTGTACTTGTCGTTGCCGTTCTTGTTCTTCAAGTGCTTGTTGTTCATTGCGGAGACGCTCTTGTTCCCTTGCTCAAACTAACTCTTGATCATGCCGAAGGCGTTCTTGCTCTTGTTGGAACTGAGCACGGAGATTCTCTTGTTGAAGGCGCTCTTCTTCAAGGCGTTGACGTTCTTGGACAAGTCGAAGTCGAGCTTGCTCCGCTTCTTGAGCTTGTTGTTGAAGAACTTGAACATCCACATTATGGTGGCGTGGGTCTTCATTGGAATCATGGTGAGACGGTGTAGGAGCTCTTGACCTTGAACTATGAGAGCGTGAAGACCTTGAGTGGTGTCTTCTATCTTCTTGACGGTTGAGTGTATGAAGGATATTGTCCAACGCCGTCTTCATTTCCCTTGTCTCTTGACCTTGTATGGCAAGTGTTGCCTTCAACTCATTGCCTTGAGTTTCAATCTTCTCATTGAGGTCTTGAACTTGGTTGTTGAGGTCAATCCTTTGCACTTGAGCTCTTTCTTCATAGCGGACGTTGGTCTCCTTGAGCATGGCTTCAAATTGATTGAGCTTGGCGTGGACGGCTTGAGTAGCTATCCAATGTTGGTGCCGCGTCATCGGTAGTTGGTTCCCTTCTCCACTAGACATGGTTACAACTAAAACAAGAACTATGTGGTGGGTGGTTAGGAAAGACTACCAAAAGTGTCAAAACTTGCAAACCAAAATCGAAAAGGTGTTTCAAGGCAGAGGGCAACCGATATGTATGCACACACACAAAAACAAAAACTCTATATGGTGTTAGGTATGGATGTGGAAAGCCAAATGGAAGAACCAAACGAAAAATCTATTGTCAAAAGTGGGTAAGATCCAAAAGTCACAAGTCAAAGGCGGTGATCACAAAAGGCATACACAAGGAGGAACACACGCGTGGGACAAAATGGGGTTAGCGCGACTTGGAAAATGAGCAAGAACAAAATGGTCCTAACGAAGACTACTAGCTCGGTGTCACGCTAACGCAAGAGAGACCGTGGCTTGGTTGCAAAATCGAGAAGCAACAAGATTTGCGCAAGACGCCTCTCTTCTCTTTTCTCTCTTTTGCTTAAAAGCTTTGGACTCTTTTGTGTATAGGTGTACTCACACACTTTTTCTTTTTCTTTTTGTATTTTTCTTTCGTTTTCTCACTATGTAAGGATACTACTATCTATGTAAGTATGTCACACTCCTTTTGCTTATCTTTTCACACGAGCTTGCTTCGAAGCTTTGCTCAACACACGCACACCCTCATGGTCGGGATGCTTGCGCAATGCTTCGCAACACTAGAAAGCCACTCTCGATAGGAAAGGTACGCAAAAGAGGCTAGGGTTACAAGTTAGGAGCAAGTTATACCACTTGATGATGGTGACCGACGATCTTGAACTTGCTATGGTGGTGGAAGGTGTCAAATGAACCGCTTGGATCCTCGGGGTGCCGTCGTCGTTGTCGATGTTGCGGAAGCTTTGTGGTAGCTGAAATGGCACTCAAACCGAAGTCCAAACACAAGGGGGTTAGTGCCAAAACGAAAAACGAAGGTAGCTGTGAAAAATTCGGCCAGCCGGAACTTCCGGTCCTGAGGGGCGGTACTTCCGGTCCCGGGCGGAACTTCCGGTCCTGCCGGGCGGAACTTCCGGTCGCAATCAGATCTGCGGGCTGTTCGACGATTTGGGCGGAAATCCGGTCCGAAATTCTTCGAATTCGAGGAAAATTTGGCACTAAAAGCTGTGGGAAGGTGGGGGAATTGCAGATCAACACCAAAGACAAGTTTCTATTGGAGCAAAACCACAAACAACTCAACCAATCGCGAGATCGATCCAAGGCCAATTTGGGGCTATTTTTTGGGAAAAAAATTTGGTAATTTTTTTGGGCGAAATTGGTGGAATTGGGGGATGTGGGGGTCAAATCCTTGGCAACCAAAGAGCTTCTAATACCATATGATAAGGGCTAAGCCCAAGGATGTGCCCGATCTTCACGGATTTGGGTGGAAATCGTGGGGGAGGTGGATGAACGCGATGAACACGAAGAATGCGAGGGGGAATCGTGGGGATATAACACACACACGCACACAAATCGGTTTTCCCTCATTGGCCCGAACCACCAACTCGATAGAGGTTGCGAGAAAAGACCTTCCGGTAGAAGTCCCGCAAAGAGATCGACAAATCGAAGCTCGAGAGATCTAGAAGGGTGAAAAGACCGGAAGGTTGATAGAAGTGCAAGCAAAAGACCAAATAGGTAGAAGTGCAAGCAAAAGATCAAACAAACGGTAGAAGTCACCAAAGAGATCTTCACGAGTCGATAAGGAGCCCGAATGGGTACAAGATCAAAGATCTAGGTAGGGTTCCCACAAGGGTGAGCTAAGCTCAGGTTTAATTTCACATCAAGTCTAATCTCAGATCTGAGCCAACAAGGCTATTTATAGGTGGGGGCGAAGGGATAAGTTACACGCTGAAAAGTGCTGTCGTGCTGAAGTTCGATGGGGCGGAAGTTCCGGTCATCCTGGGCGGAAGTTCCGGTCATGGGCGGAAGTTCCGGTCTTGGGGGCTGGAAGTTCCGGTCGGGGCGGAAGTTCCGGCCAACTTCCGGCCTTGTTCCGGAATTTGCCCATTTCCTCGCAGTAACATCCAGGGGCGTTTTGGCGCAATTCCGGAAGTAGGGCGGAACTTGGGCGGAAGTTCCGGTGGGCGGAAGTTCCGGTCCCTCGGAGCGGAAGTTCCGACTTCATCCATTTCTCTGGGCGCTGGAAGGCATCTGGAAGGCATCTGGCCGGAAGTTCCGGTCCTGGGGGGCGGAAGTTCCGGCCTGGGCGCTGTAGCTCCATCTTCATCATTTCCAGCTCTCTCTCCATTGTCTTGGTCTCCATGGCTCGCGTCTTGGTCGATGTACCTGATTGAACATAGGGTATTTGCATGAAGTAGCAAGCCATCCAAAGGGGTATCAAAAGCATACGTGGAAAGGAGCGAATTCACCTCTTGGTGTAGGGCTTGGGCTCGAGCTCGTGTCATTGGACCACGAGGAGGGCTTGTCGGTCTTGAGGCGGCGGTGTCCGAAGGCCACCCCGTATCACCATGTTTGACTAATGTTACTATTATTTCTATTTAACAAACATTTCATATTGAACTTCAAGCGATAATTAAGATACAACTTACTACTACAACATAACTCTCTGCTAACATATTAAATGGTACACCATCGCTACAACACACTATAAGATCCATGATTACTGATAACTAAAACACTAAGAACGCAGCACACCCTTTCCCTTTCCCTTCGATGATGCAGCTTTCATGGCCTTGGTGCTAGGCTCGAAGTCGTCGTCCGAATCGACGACTGGCGGTGCAGCACTCTTGCCCTTCGAGGACTTGGCACTCTTGCCCTTCGACGATGCAGCTTTCTTTCCCTTGGTGCTAGGCTCGAAGATATCATCGTCGGCTTCACTCTCAGCCGCCCATCGTTCTGGATATTTCAAATCCCTTTCCCTATCTTCCTCATTCTTCCATGTTAGTGACTTCCACTTCTCATTCAACCTGATAAGCTCACACCTTATTTCCCGTGGGCTACGAGCATGCATCTTCTTCACTGGATATCCATAAGACCAAGTCTCAAATTTCCTACCGACCTTACGAAGCAAGGCGTCGCTACAGATGAACTCCTCGAAGGTCTCTATCTTACTCTCCCTCATCACATAGCGAGCATTGTCTAGAAGATATTCGGCCATGAATTCATTGAAAAGATGGGGGGGATTCTTATAAGGGGGATCCATCTTGTTGAGAGGCTACACTGAAAGACAAGAAAACAGTGGGGGTATTTATAGTCTAGAAGGGATGACTTTTCGGCGGGAAGATGTGAGCGAGAAAAATTGGGCGCGAAAGATTGGCGGCAGATTTGGGCGGGAATAAATGGCGGGAACATTGAGCGGGACAAATTGGGCGGGAAAAAGTGGCGGCAAACAATTGAGCCCAAATTTCTGACACAACATTTTCGGGGCAAATTCATTTCACATTAATACTACAACTGAAATTAAGATACATTGCAGCTGAAATTAAAATACGGCTTAGCACTACAACGGAATTTAAGATACAACGACAAACTAAAACTGAAATTAAGATACATTGCCGTACGACACATCACTCTACTTTCCCTGCGTCCACCGTGGCCATTTTCCGGACTTGTCGCCGCGTTCTTCCGCCGCTTGCGCCTCAGCAGCTCTTTCCCTTAGTCTCTTTCTCTCCGCTTCACGAGCCTCCCTGCGCACCTCTTCCTCTGCAAACCTACGTGCAGCCTCATCATCCATCCTCTTCTGATTCACCTCGCGATTACGAACTTGTTCCGCCCTAAGTTTCTGTATCTGCCTCTCTCGCTCTGCTTTTTCATTAGCACGAACCTTTTCCCAACGCTCCTCCTCAAAGAACGTTGCCCACTCACGCCGGTGTTTCTCCTCAACCTCCTGACGCGCCCAATCCGGCTGCTCCGTGTTTATCCAGTGAAACCATTTGCATAGGGGCGGGGGAGACTGCAACACAAAGAATAACATTAAATCACATTCATAAATAAATTAATGCCAACATTAAATTATGTCCAAACATACCGGCGGCCTGGTGGACGACGAAGCTAAACTACGGGGTGGATCATGCTCATAGCTCGCACACATGAAAAATTTCATGCCGAACTGCTCGGAGAAATCCTCCACCTGCATAACCTTTGCAAGACGGCCACACCAACACCGCTCCGCAGTCACACCCGGGGGCAAACTTGCAGCCTTCGCCTTCCCCGGCCTAAACTCCTGGTCAGATCAAGGCACACTCATGATGGCTAAGGGTGAGCAAACGGGATAAAAAAAGAGATACAAGAACTTGTGCAATCCAGAGTAGCGATGCACTCGCTTTTATAGGCAAAAATTCGACAGTGTGGCGGGAAAATATAGCGGGAGATAGTGGCGGGAGATGATGGTGGGAAGGAGTGGCGGGAAGAAGTGGCGGGAAGGGTGGCGGCAAAGGCGGGAGGGAAACACGGCGGTGCGAACACGAAAAGGCGGGAAAAATACTTGCTGCAAAAAATTGGGTTCAACAAACCCGATTTATTAAAGTCGGGTTCAAATTGCCCGATTTTTAGAAATCGGGTTCCCCCACCCCGATTACTTCTTTGTTGTTTTTCTTTTTTCTTCACGGCGCAGAAGAATGTTGTTATCGGGTTCCTCATCCCCGAGATAACTAATTCGGGTTCGTCTACCCCGATATTGCAATTTCGGGTTCAACCACCCCGACGGTGTATTATTTCTGAAATTTGCTAAAAACGGCTATTATTCCTGGAATTAATATTAAAAAGTGTATTATTTTAAAAAAATTCGCCAGTATATGTAGCCTTCCAAATAACCTGAAAAGAATGAGCATCAGCGCGTCACTTTTTTTTTTCTTGGGCCAAACCCGTTCCGACAAGGAGAAACCGAAGCAGAGTATCCTACTCATCAAAATCATCATCACAACTTTCCGATCCAGCACGTGCGGGCCCACACATACTCAGGGGCATTTTCGTCACTCTATCCCACACTCCACTCCCAGCTCAGCTACTCCGCTCTCGACCTCTCCACTCTTCCGCAGCTCAATGGCGGCCGACGAGGCCGACGCGCCGCCGCCGCCCACCAAGCCCGCGCCCGCGCCCTCGCCCGCTCCGCCGACGCCTTCCCTACCGCCACAGGACCCGGCCGAATCTCCCCTGGCCGCCTACCTGGGCCTCGCGTTCGCGCTCTTCCTCGCCACCCTCCCCGCCGCCGGCGGCCCGCGCCACGTGGCGTCGCTGCAGTCGCGGGGCCGTCTCCTGGCGGCGCGCCTCCTGGCCGCCGAGGACCAGCTCCGCCAGCTGCGCGCGCGCAGGCGCGAGGACGCCCGCGCCAACGCGCGCGCCGCCGAGATCCTCGCCGCCCGCCGCGCCTCCTGGTCCGACTCCCTCGCGCGCGCCGCCGACGAGGCCGCCGCCCTCCGCGCGCGCCTCGCCGACGCCGAGCAGCTGGCCGCGGCGCAGCGGGCCCGCGCCGACCGGCTCGAGCGCGAGGCCCTGGAGCGCGACTCGCTCCTCAGCGCGCTCCTCGCCGCCACCCGCGCCGGCGACGCCCACGCCCACTTCCGCGGCGGCCGCGAGCAGGAAGAGGACGCGGATGCGCGGGAGCATTCGTCGGATCCCGCCGAGCCGTACGGCGACACCGACGCGGAGGCCCTGGCCGCCGCGGCGGCGCTCTACGCCCAGCAGCGCCAGCAGCAGGACGGCTTTGCTGGCGACGACTTCTACGCGTCGGCGGCGGCGGCGGCGTCGGGAATGCCGCCTTGGATGGACGCGCGATCGAAAGGGTGGCAGGTAAAGGCTACCAAAAGTCCCCAACTTTTCCCCATTGATCTCTCGTCTTTTCGCCACCAAAAGTACCTTTCATCTTTCAATAATGTGGAGAACACGGTCAGATTATCATTGACTGGTTTTCTGTTTAATGTCGGCCAATGCATGCTCGCTCATTTGGGTGGGGCAAAATTAATGCTAAACAGCACTCCTGTTGAATTTCTAGCACTCTTTGGTCATCATGTTCATCTCTCCCCCGTCTTTTCTGTTGCTAGTACTGTACTATACTACCTTTCATCTTTCAATAATGTGGAGAACACTGTCAGATTATGATTGACTGGTTTTCTGTTTAATGTCGGCCATTGCATGCTCATTTGGGTGGGGCAAAATTAATGCTAAACAGCACTCCTGTTGAATTTCATTAGGAGTACTCTTGGTGCATCATGTTTTTGCCAAAAAAAAGGCCTACCAGCTTACTCAAATTTTGGGGTTCCGTTTGCTCTGTCATCTTCTTGTAATAATATCATATCATGTATTCTTTCAGCCCTATGTTTTTTTGTTTATTTAGAAGGTTCAGAGTATGGTTAGTTAGTATAGCCTTTTATGACTACATATGCGTACTAACTAGCTTAAATGGGTAGTTCAAACAAATACATGCCTGAGTAGACAGCAATCCATGGATGGTGAAGATCACAAAGCTGTTGTTGGTTGTGTACATATGTAAACTCCAAATGTCCTTGATCTTCCTATATCATATAATGTGGCAATGTAGATGAGCCTCTACTTATTCACGGGTTGATATTGGCCATTCGGTCGAAACGTTGCATATATTTGCAATGAGAGGATGATTGTAACATTGCCTTTCTTCTCAAAGGTAGACAAACTTGCCGCTCTGTCCCTAGGTTATTAGGAACATTGTCATGTCAGACAGTCAAACTTAATGTGAAAGCCATATTTCTTGTCCATGAAGTTGTATGTGTTATATTTACCCTACAATTTGTATTAAAGACATACAGAACTATTTTAGGACTTGAGTCACACAAATTGCTAGATGATCTAGATAACTGTTGCAACTCAGTTTTACTAGATAGGTTTCTACTACTCCTGGTGCATCCATGTTTTTTTCCCAAAAAACGGTTCTATCACTTTACTGAATTTAGGGGCTGTGTAGTTGAATTTATAATTCATTGCAAATAATGGGCCTGAGTTAGTGATTCTCAATTTGAATTAGCTTCATTTATTAGTACCCCATTAGATTTGTCTGGTTGGTGCTAGCTAAAATGAACTATCCTGTCATGTGGTAGCTCTGCATACACATTTTTCCAGGAGTGATACCCCCTGAACCTCCATGCACAATGAGCCAAGCATGTTGCATTCAGAGTAGAATAGAACAGACGAATGACCACTTTGGCAGTCTCTTGGATCAACTAGAATTATGTCACTTTTTTTATGGGCTAACCTGCTTGCATCTGCATATGCAACAAAGCTACCTGAAAGAATCTCATGTGGCCCATTTGTAGACCTATGCTATGATCACAGGCATCCTGCTGTTTCTCATGGTAACTGCTGCGTTGAAATCATCATTGGCTGCTGGCCTTGGTGACCTAGTTACTGTATATGATGAAAACGCATAGGTTCTGTTAGCTCGTATAAAAAAAATTCTTTGCTTTCTGGTTCTGCTTTTATCTCCGTGTAATCTTAAATAAACTGTAAACTCTGTCTCCCTCTTCTTTGTACTGTCGCAGATATAACTTTAGAAGTGGACCTTGTTGTTCATCATTTAACGTTTACCTCAGTTCTTAATTACCCAACCAAATGCTCCGTATCCATTGTTTAACTGGATTAGCATAACATCTTAATATAGTCAATCAACTCATTTAGATTGACGAGTTGTCAACTGATGTTGTTTCAGTTTAGTTGACTATTTTAGGCCTATGATTGTTCTTGGTTCACCTACTTGTACAAACTCAGCTAAAGTAGGCAAATATTAACCTCATCTGTGAAATTTGTTATTTCAATGGCTAATTATTTTATATAAAACTTTCCATGCTTGCATGTTTCTGTTTCAATGGAGCAAGGAATTTCCTTGCGTGCATGTTTCTATTTCTAGAAGCATGGTGCTTACAAGCTCTGTCATGGATGCATATGAGACCTAATCAGTTTAATCTGTATTGCAACCTGCCAACATGCTCCAAATGATGTGTGTTTGTGTATTTGGATAAGCTATTGTCTGTGTTAATGTGCAGTCTTTCATCTTAATGCCATTGCTAGTGTGCAGTCCTCATCTTGCTCCGATCGAATAAAATCATCTCTTTGTAGTTTGAACTCAGTCATACATAAAGAGGAATATATATTTTAAAATTTATAGTTATGGTCGTCAACTCATGCCATTGCTGATGCCTTAACAAAACCAATGTGAGAACTGCAGAAGATATCATGGTTTCTAGAAAACCATGGCTCGGTTAGACTGATGGAGCATTGTTACATTGGGATTTGTTTGCCCATTTGTATCGTATCACTTATATGAACTTGCATCTTGTAGGACATGAAGTACGAACCGGTTGAGTCAATGTACAACACAAAGCATTCTGTACCACGGTAAACGGTCTAACTGAAGCACATGGTTCTGCAGAGTAGCAACTGAATAAATGTTACTCATCAATTACCTTCTCTAAACCACCCTTTGCTAAACAGGAGAGAATCACCTTGGAAGGTCGACGTCGAATCATCAGGAGTTCCTGGAAAGCTTCGTCTGCTTGAGCAGGAGTTAATTAATCTGGAGAAGGTTGGAAATGGAGATCTATCCAAGATCCCACTGGTGATGAGGAAGCAAGTAAAAAGATACCAAACTCTTGCTGGGAAGATTGATGATCTGTGCAAAAGAATGGTAGGTCTTTTCATCTGACATGGCATCTTCTTAATTATAGCTCCGGTGCTGCGTGTCTGCTCGATGTAAATATACAATCTGACATACAACATGATTAACATTCATGTGACCAAACTAGTGCTGCATTAATAAAGACGCATGTGGTGTCGTCCAGGGGTTACAGTAGTACACTTTTTGTTCATTTTAGTAGGACCAGTAGTTTCCTTGAGTCGCCTAAATCATGCTTCACTGAAGTACTTCTTTTCCTGGCTCTATTTTCTGACTCTTAAGTGTGTCGCTGTTTCTCCTTAGGATTGCCATTATAGTTAGTCCTTGTAGCCTTAAGCCACTGCAGCAAGAAAAAAACTAACCTATATGCATTATGGGCAGCAAGCAAGCGACCCCTGTGACTCCACACTCAACTCAGAGTTCAGAACGCAGAGGCAAACAGAGTACTTGCTGGAAGCATTTCACCTTCAGCACCGAGCAACTGAAACAAGGCAGAAGCTCAGCGCACTGCAAGCAGAGACCGCGAAGAGCAGCTTCGGCGACGAGCTGACAGCCGAAGCCAAGATGAGTACGAGAAGAGCGCTGAGCTCAGTCAGGAACAACTTCAAGGAGATCCAGCGAAGCCTTGAGATCTGGCTCGCTAGGATCCTGGGAGACCTCGAGGGTATGCTTGCGAGGGACGGGGCATCCCGGATCAGAGAGTACATCCTGTCTCCCTACGCGTCTGCTGTTCGATGAGTGTTCGGCTGTTATGGATCGGTTCTGTTACATCGATACACCATTGCCGTCGTCGGGTAAATTACCGCGTGCAAGTTCAGAATGTGAGGTCATCGAGCTCCTTGTTCTTAGTTCGTATTGTGGCAAGCTCTAGCAAATATGAAGAGAAGTGATCTAAGGCCATGCATCGAATTTCGATCTAAGCTTCTACAAAATCATCGCCTCTTCCTCTCGGTATCAAGTTTTGATGCAGAGTTTGACCATGTTCTAGAGCACTTCTCTTCATATTTATCAAGATTGCTGTCAAGAATTCCACAAGGGAAGAGTGCACCCAGGTTTGATCGGCTCGCAGTGTTTATGCCCTTTTTCTGTAGTTCATTTGGGTAGCATGTTGTACATGTTGTTTTTGTTTATGGTTATGGTGAACTCATTACACTGTATGTCTGTATCTAGCACATTTGTCTGGTGCACAGAACTGCACCAGCCTTGTTATTAGTATTGATCTGTGTACATTTGTAATTGTTGAGCCTCATTGCAATGCTAGAATATTGCTATGTTTATCATATGATTATTACTGCTGCATAAATAAATGGGTGTGCCTACGTCTCAGTTGACTGAGATTTTCTTAAGTCTCAGTCAACTCAGAAAAGTGCAACTACAGTTTAAAGAAAAGTGCAACTACAGTTTAAAAAAAAGTGCAACTCGGTTCAGTTACACATTTCTGTCAGAAAAGTGCAATTGCACTTTTTTAACAGAAAAATGCAACTCAAGGCATATTTTTGTAAGTGACTTAGACTTAAGAAAATCTCAGTTGACTGAGACATAGCAAAACCGTAAATAAATAGGCAGATAAATAAATCAGTACATCTCAGTCTGAGCTTCTGGAATAAGATGTCTTTTGCATGCTTAGAAAATGAGGATTAAACACACTCAGACAAGGATGTGATAGGTTCTCAACATGACCATAATACACACCTGCATTTAGTCCACAAATTACCTGGCCATGGACATGGCCATGGCACTGATCTAGATTAACCCTAATAAACACTTCTTTCCCTCGCCCTCCCCAGTATCTCTTTCCCAGCTCCAAACCCCAAACACAAATTAACTCCTCCATATATACTTGTAAATTAAGTACTAGTATGAGATATTAATCTTTCCCCCTCCCATTTCGCAAAGCTTGAAGCTTTTTTTCTGAAGTGAAATCTGAGCTCAGGTTTACCAATGCAGAATTCAGAATTCAGATTAGAGGTACTGCGCGTGTATCCTCTCCTTGTTCTCCTCCCACCACAGCTTCGCATTCAGCTCTGCAAACTTCTCACGGCTGCATGACAAAAAAATTCAAATTCAAATTCAAATTCAAGAACATCAAGAATTATCAGTACCAGATTCAGTTCATGTAAAAGTTTCAAATTAGAGCTGAGGCTGGGAGATGGACCTGAAGCGAACGCGGCGGAGCTCGCGGGCGCCGTCGGGGAGCTCGCGCACGGTGATGTACACGCCGGGCTCGTCCTGGATGACCCACTCCGTCACCTCCATCTCGCTCGCGTTGCTCACGGACACGTCGTCCCGGCAGGAATCCGAGCCGGTGGTCGTCCGCGCCGGCTCCACGGCCTCTGCCTCCACGCCGCCAGTCTGCCGCAGCTGGTGCCAGGCCCGCTCCGACGGGTTGGACGACGACGGCGGCGGCGGCGAAAGCGGGCCGCGGAAGCTCTGCTGCCTCCCCGCGCCGCCAGCACCACCGACCACGGGCGGAGGTGCGCGGGCCCAGGACGGTGCCGGCGTCGCGGCCGGGCTGCTGGCCGCCGTGGAGTCCGCCTGCGACTGCGAGTAGAACGACTCCCTCTCGCCACCACCGCCGCCGTCGTGGGAAGGGGTGGCGGGGAGCACGTGGCGGCTGAACCGCCGGACGTTGTAGAGCTCCATGACCCGCTCGCTGTTCTCGGCCCACCACCGCTGCGCCTGCCACTTGTCGAACATCTCCCGGCTGAACCGGATGCGCTTCAGGTCGTTCCCGCCGGCGCCGTTCACGCCGCCCGCCAGCGACACGAACGTGATCTGCACCCCGGGCTCCACCTGCGCCACCCACTCCCTCACCGCCGCCTCGCCCCCGCCGCCATTGCCATTGCCATTGCCGCTGGGAGGCCTCTCCCACGCCGGCGTGGAGCTCGCGCTGGACATGGTACCGGCGCCGTGGCCGAGGTACGTGGCGGGTGGCACGGCCATGTCGTCCTGCACCACGCCGGGGCGGTAGTAGCCGCTGCGGTACAGGGACGTCGTTGCCCGACCCCTCGGCGGCGGTGAACCCCCGCGCTTCGGGCCGCCGCCCTGCCGCTGTGTCGAGCCCGACAGCTTCAGCACCATGTCCTTGAGCTGCACCATCGATCATGGAGAACCCATGAACAGAACAGTTAGTAACAGTAGTTAATGCTGTGCAAATTAGCAAACAAGAACTCGAGATCAAAAACCGTCATATGCAAACAAAGTCTACAAATGAAAACATTGAAGAGATTTCAACAGTTCAGACTAAAACACAAAGCTACATACTTACTCCTCCTAGATTGTAGCATTTGCAGGACTGCATCTCTGAGTAAGTAAAAGCACTACCTAATCAGCAACAAAACAAGTGGAATGTCTCCAAGCAACTGGGTAAGATCCTGTAGTTAGCCCAAACAGTTTCTTTGGGCCATCCATTAAGTTCAACATTGCATTTTATAGTGCAGTCTCCGGTCAAATGTGAATGCTAGAAGATGATACAAGCAGCTGCTGATGCTGCACCTTTAGGGTCCAAGGAATGACATGTTCAAAGATTATCTTAACACTCCATGGATCCCATGTTTGACCTCGTGTCCGACCATACCACTGTAAGTAATCCTGCTTTATTCAGTTCAGACTGCACAATGCCATCTTGCCTCACTCACACGGCAAGTACTAGCTGTTACTTTGTTAGTTGATTTCATACCAGTATGTGGTAAATACCTACTCTACCATGAGGCAAGTAATTAGTCCAAGACATGATCAGTTAGTTCATCTGGAGCTAAGCTACCACTACACTACACCATGCTGCCTGTCTTCTGCTAGAGCCAGCTGAGACAAATCTGGATGGATTCTTTGTACCAATTTGCCAGTATTTGTTTGTCTCTGCTAGGGCCAGTTGAGACAAATCTGGATGGATTCTCTGAACCCATTTTGCTTTTCTTTTCCTGGTGTTTAACCACACATACATATAGATACACCTCTGATGCCCATGCTGTTTTTGACTGTCATGTATGTTTCATCTACAGTCTGATAACCCTCTCTCATGATACAACCCTTCTTTTGATGCATGGCCTGAGGACCTCTTTAGCTAGCTATCAGGCAAAGGAAACAAAGATTGAAGATCCCCAGACCAGGAATTGGATTCTTGCCTTGCTGCTGGAGGCAGGCATGTAGCAGCAAGATGCCACATCCCTGTCTGTCTGTCTGTCCATCCATCCAGCCATCCAGGGGATATCTTTTGGCTTTTGCAGTGCGTCGATCCCTCAGTAACAATCTTCTCTCCTTTTGAGAAAGCATCCTTGTACATCAATATATCTACATCTAACATGGGGATGGGACATCTGATACGTACATGCTGCTCTTTTGCCACAAAAGAAAAGCGCAAAAACAAAAAATAACAAAGGCATGTATGGAGGTTGAAGGTGGCCAAAGCTTCTTTGTCACAAAAGAAGAGGGAATAACAAATAGTCCATTGCCACTCTTTGTGTATCCCAACACAAATTAAAATACAGTTCATCTTTGGAAGGTAGCATCTGAACACAATTTTGTTTTTGAAAGAAGAGCGCATCTGAACAATAGTTTTCGGCAAAGAATCATCTGAACACATATAGTCTAGAGGTGAATGAATGGTCCATCATTTTCTGTGTGCTTTTGATTGTGCTTTGTTCCAGGAATCCCTCTGCAAGGAGATGACGCAAAGCGAAAGTTGGTGGCATATTTGTATGCAGCAGGCATGCGGCCATAGCCTACACTATCTGTCCCCTTGTTTTGACTATCTTTTCGAGTTTGAAATCCCAACATCTCAGTGCAGGAGGGGCGACTTAAACAGCTAATATGGTTCAACATTTGATGAGCTCGCAAGCTTAAGCATTAAGGAACTCTGAACTAGTCTGCTCATGTCTCGTAGGAACAAGAGCGAGCTTAACATATACTTTCTCTGTTCATTAATGTCAGACTTCATAGATATATCAAAGTGAAGTAGATGATTGAAATGAGCTAACCTACACACCAAAATGCGTCTGGATATATGCATTTACAAACAAAAAAAAGCTAAAAGATTTAGCTTTAGTGAACGGAGGGAGTAGCCTGTTTCTATGGTTTTGAATGGAAATATGGGGCGCACACGCATCGAGGATTTATTTCCTAATATTAACACTAGTTTTTTTTGTTTATGAATACTTACACATTGGCTTTTTGGCTCTCATGACTTTTGGTGAACTGTTGACAAGTGGATTAAGTGTAGTGGGAGTGGGCCAAGTAGTAAGGATTGAAGGTGTGTTTTGCATCGATGACAATGATGAAGAATGGGCGATGCGCATGAACGGGTTGAACTCGTATTTGAAATTTAAAGCGAAATGTGGGGAAGAGATGGATGATCACGGTATATATTCCCTTCTTGCAATGCGTAACAGTATGCTCTTTGAACCCTAGCTAAAGGCAGAGAGATGGATGATCAGAGTATATATTCTCTTCACGTATCGTGTATAGTACTATTAGTCATCATATATTAACAAAAAGAGAATGGAGATAGTAAAGGAGAGGTGGAGCAGACGAGTAGGAACTTTGGCATGCATCCATGCATGCGCTTTTGCATGCCGAAAGAAAAAGACCCACATCCGAATGGATGATGTGGTTCCTTTTTTTCCTTTTTATTCTTTGGGAGGCAGAGCCTTGACAGCATCGATCACAGCTGCTGATCCGATTAAAGGTAGGCGAAAGAAAAGAGAAATGAGAAGGAGATGAAGAAATAAAATAATACACCCTCCGCTCCGAATTATAGGATGTTGTAGTTTTCTAAATTATACTCGTAGCTAGACGTTTTTCGAGGTTTATATTCACTCGTTTCAAATTTTCAATCTGCATGTAGTAGTTCTTATAAAATATGTAGTAGACATTCTTATAGTTCGAAATGGGGAGAGTGCTAAACAGAAGCACGCGACAAACACATTCTCTAGATCCATGCATGATGTTTTTGAGGTGTCAAAATAAGCAAAGCTATACACTAAAACGTGTCTGAATGAGTATTATTCTAGCTTTTTTTTAGAAATTGCTTGCATCCCTTGCTAGCTATGTGCAGGTGCTGTCCGTGTAATATACTAGTAACTGTAATGTGCACTGGTGTAGGTGTGGGAACAGGTCGACACTAGAGCCAGCCAGGAAGGAAGCGGTGGTGCTGGTAGCAGCAGCTATTTCTTGGTAGATGTGCAGAGCATGGTCCATACGGAGCCCACGGCGATGGACAGAAGGAGGATGGATGCATCGGGGATATCGGGATTGCGGCCTACACGCACAGTCTCATGCAGGACCAGAGAAGCTACAAGCTAC
The DNA here is from genome assembly GCF_022539505.1 of Lolium rigidum. Taxonomy (NCBI): domain Eukaryota; kingdom Viridiplantae; phylum Streptophyta; class Magnoliopsida; order Poales; family Poaceae; genus Lolium; species Lolium rigidum. The sequence continues at coordinate 483,132 of NW_025901530.1, forward strand.
CATTGCGCGCCATGATGCGGCCGGGGTCCCCTTGGCTCTCATAGCTTGGGCTGGCTTGCTCCCCGGCGGGGATGCCGCATCGGGGGCCGCGACGACAAGATGGTCGGAAAGCAGAGCGGTGGTGGGCGGAGGGACGGCGACATGTCGCCAGCGAGCTGCTGATCACTCTCTCTGCTGCTGCGTGGGTAAGCATGAGAAAGCGACGCCACGCGCGATGCTAATCACTGCTACCGCAGCCGGCAAGCACCACTAGGAATATGTTTTCTTCTCACTCTACACCACCAGCATCATCATCACGGCTTGCTTTACTTCAAATATTTTTGGGAAAATTATTCAGAAATAAATAAATAATGACAACGGGTAGGTTAGATCGGTAGCTCAGCTGGCATTGCTAATGCTCATGCTCAATGCAACAAAAAAAGAAAGGTTCTTCTGAATCCTGATAGCTAAATACTTGTTCGTGCACGTTGCATCTTCACTCCTAGCTATACTGCTACTACTGCATCGATCGATCGGCGCTGGCTTGAGGACCGAGTGATGCAGTGCTACCTAGCTAGCTAGAGTACTGTCTACACATGCTTGCTACCTCCCTAGCTGGGATCAGCAGCGGAGAGAAGCCTGTGCAAGGAAGGAAAAAAAGGATCGATCGATCCCGGCGGCCGTACGTGGAAGAAACTGACAACCGCCGTGGAAGACCACGGTACTATATACCGGCGACATAGATTGAAGAGAGCGAGCAACCAGGTACAGGGAGAAAGATGAGAGCAAGGTAGAGGTTACCTGCGAGGTGAGCGACTTGACGGGGTCCCTGCACGTCGGGGTGTCGCCGCCGCCGTCCCGGTCCCGGTCCCGGTCCCGGCCACCGCCGCCTTCGTCCTTGTTCACGCACGCGATGCAGGCCAGCATCTTCCCTCCCCGATGCCTGTCTCCTCACCCGCTCCCCGGCCTCACCCAACCTCTTAGCTCGATCGATCTTACTTGGATCACCCCTTCCTCCCCTCTGCAGCTACGAGCTTCTTGTGTCGAGAGAGCGAGACAAGGAAAACAAATGCAGTGTCGATCTCGCTTTATATATAGAGCTAGGCCGCCGCTGAGCCGCCGAGTGCTCTGGTGGGTTTTACTTTGTACTGTGTGAATACAAGGAGCAAGCTAGGATGGCTGGCGTGCGTGCTCTGCTTTGAGTGTGCTGAGGTAATGCAGACGCTCCCAGCTAAGCTAACTAAACTAGCTCAGCTGATCGATACTCGAGGTAATTGCACCACTGGTACAAGAACTTGCACCCTATGTGCATTTTCATACAAAAACTTCAAAAGTGTGTTCAGGTGGTACAACAACTTGTCCTGGATGTGCACCGTTGGTACAAGTGGTGTCTGGAGCTGCCACGCGTCCCTGGTCAACCGTCAAACCGTTTTTGCAGAAAAGTCCTTACAGAATGCGAGAATCGCGCGCGACCAGAAGCTTTCCTCTCCTCTCCGCTCGTCTCTTTCCCCTTTCCTCTCCTCTCCGCTCGTCTCTTTCCCCTTTCCTCTCCTCTCTGCGGCGGCGAACCCTAGATGCATGGCGGACCAAGGGGAGGGGAGCATGGACAGCACGGGCCGGACGCCGCCGCCAGGGTTTGCCCGTCGCGGAGGGCCGCGGTGGAGGGGCAGGCCCGTGGCTCCAGCACCTGCTCCTGCTCGTGGCCGTCGCGGAGGGCTGTGACATGCGGTGGCGGAGGAAGGCCATGGCAGCAGTGCGGCGACAGAGGAGAGGGTTGCCGAGGAGACTCTGCAATGGAGGTAAGAGAAGCTGGTCCAGAAGTACATGCTCCTGTACTGCTTGTAGGGATTCGTTGCATAGAAAACAAAAATTTTCCTACCGCGAGAACGCAATCCAAGCCAAGATGCAATCTAGAAGATGGGAGCAACGAGGGGATGAACGAGACTAACCCTTGAAGATTTCCAAAGCCTATAAGAGTAGGCTCTTATTGCTGCGGTAGACGATCACTTGCCGCTTGCAAAAGCGCGTAGAAGATCTTGATCACGGTGCCACGATCGGGCAGCACCTCCGTACTCGGTCACACGTTCGGTGTTGATGAAGACGACGTCCTTCTCCCCGTTCCAGCGGGCAGCGGAAGTAGTAGATCCTCCTCGGAATCCCGGCAGCACGACGGCGTGGTGGCGGTGGTGGTGGAGATCTCCGACGAGCTTCGCCTAAGCTATGTGGGAGAGAGAGGTAGGAGGGAACCGCTAGGGTTTGGGAGAGGGGGCGCCGGCTAGGGCAGCCTTGAGGGGTGCGGCCATGGTGGTGTTGTGGTGGCCGGCCAGCCCCTCTCCTCCCCTCTTTATATAGGTGGAAGCCCCAAGGTTTAGGTCAAAGTGTCCGAATAAGACCCCAACAAAAACCTTCCAAGTAACCAAACCTAGGGGGAGTGGGACTCCCCCCTTTCCTTGGTGGGGTGGCGGCCACCATGGTGGGGAGTCCACTTGGGACTCCTCCTCCCTTAGGCTGGCCGGCCAAGGTGCCGGGACTCCACCTTCCATCCTTATTTCTTCCGGACTCTTCTAGAACCTTCTAGAACCTTCCAGACAAAATACCGGATCATTTTCAAACCTAGAAAATGACTTCCTATATATGAATCTTATTCTCCGGACTATTCCGGAACTCCTCGTGATGTCCTGGATCCCATCCGAGACTCCGAACAAAACTTCGAACTCCATTCCATATTCCATATCTACTTAAACGACATCAAACCTTAAGTGTGTCACCCTACGGTTCGTGAACTATGTAGACATGGTTGAGACTTCTCTCCGACCAATAACCAATAGCGGGATCCGGAGATCCATAATGGCTCCCACATATTCAACGATGACTTAGTGATCGAATGAACCATTCACATACGATACCAATTCCCTTTGTCATGCGATATTTTACTTGTCCGAGGTTTGATCATCGGTATCACTCTATACCTTGTTCAACCTCGTCTCCGACAAGTACTCTTTACTCGTACCGTGGTATGTGGTCTCTTATGAACTTATTCATATGCTTGCAAGACATTAGACGACATTCCACCGAGAGGGCCCGGAGTATATCTATCCGTCATCGGGATGGACAAATCCCACTGTTGATCCATATGCCTCAACTCATACTTTCCGGATACTTAATCCCACCTTTATAACCACCCATTTACGCAGTGGCGTTTGATGTAATCAAAGTACCTTTCCGGTATAAGTGATTTACATGATCTCATGGTCATAAGGACTAGGTAACTATATATCGAAAGCTTATAGCAAATAACTTAATGACGTGATCTTATGCTACGCTTAATTGGGTGTGTCCATTACATCATTCATATAATGACATAACCTTATTATTAATAACATCCAATGTTCATGATCATGAAACCATGATCATCTATTAATCAACAAGATTAGTTATACAAGAGGCTTACTAGGGACACCTTGTTGTTCACATAACACACATGTATCAATGTTTCGGTTAATACAATTATAGCATGGTATGTAAACATTATCATAAACACAAAGATATATAATAACCATTTATTATTGCCTCTTGGGCATATCTCCAACAGTCTCCCACTTGCACTAGAGTCAATAATCTAGTTTACATTTGTAAAGATATAACACCTTGGCCTTCCGGTGTTTTATCATGTTTTGCTCACAGGAGAGGTTTTAGTCAACGGATCTGACACGCTCAGAAACGTATGTATTTTGTAATTCATTTGCGTCTCAACGCATCACTCATTTCCAAATGAGTCGGCATTAAATATGTTTGGTCTTCTGGTGGAACCTTAATTCCGCGGTCTGAAATATGTCACTAATATTGTCACACACAATATAGCTTCAAAGTTCTGACTCTGTCGGAACTACACCAAGTTCTCAAAGAACCTCTTGACTTTAACATCCTTTGTCATTGTCAAAACAATGACATACTCTGCGTTATTTTGTAGAATCCGTCACAATATTTAGAACTTTTCTAAATCTAGCATAGACAACTTCTATCTCATTGTGCTACCTTTTAAACAACACTTAGCCTAATTGAGATTTGAAATTTATTTTTATATGTGACAAAACAAATATCGGTGCAACACCTTACATCGATTTGTTTGTCATTTCTCCATACAAAACTATATATATATCCTTGGTTCTTCTTAAGTACTCAAGAATATTCTTACTGTTTTTCTATGATCATCACATGAATCATTCTGGTACATGCTCATAACACTTTTAGAGCACAGGACATCTGATTGTGTACATATTATTTGTGATCTATAATCACTCATGTGTTTTTACTCATTGAGTGTCAGATACACTCAAGTCTTGTTAAACCTTCACATGACAAGAACATTTTCTTAATATTTCTATATTGAACTGCTTCAATATCTATTTTATGTACTTTGACTTAAACTTATTATGTGTTTCAATCAAGGTTTAAAATAGCGTGCTAAATGAAATAGCGGCGGCCTCCTTCAAACGCTATGGACGCTATATCGTGCTAATTGCGTGCTATATTTCAAATATCGTTTTGAAAAAATATCAAATATAGTCTAAAAATAAAGGATTTCACTAAAAAGGTTGGATATTTAGTCCAAAAAATAACTGAATCATACATACATAACCACATACAACAAATAGATCTCTAATTTTCAGAAGGCCAACATCAGTATTCCACAAGGCAATAACATAGTATAAATTCTTTATTAAGAATCATCAGCATTAGCGATATTAAGTTCTAATTTAGAAGAGGAATCAACATATTGTAGTTCATTACCACCGAAAAGTGAAAACAACTTAGCTTGAAAAAATAGCGCGCTAACGCAATGAAGTTTTAGCATGATATATCATGCTATTTCACAAATAGCGTCATAGCGAGCAAAATTACTAAAATTTAGCGTAGAGCCTCCAAATATGCTATTACGTGATATTAGCGGAGAAATAGCGCGCTATTTTAAACCTTGGTTTCAATCTATCTTCATAGATATTGATACTAAATTTGTTTCAATCCATATCCTTTCATTGAAGTTAATTTCTCAATGAAACCTTTTAATCAAGTATATAATTACATCATTTATAACCAACTATATGTCATCTACATAAGTATTATAAATATGTCTCAGCGCTCCCACTTAATTTCTTGCAAATGCAAGTCTCTTCATCATCTCTGATGAAATCAAAAACTCTTTGACTATTTCATCTGGTGAAGATTCCAACTCCATGATACTCACTTCATCCAATTGAAGTTTGTATACCTATCTAGTATTTCACGGACCAGCAAAACTCTTGGTTGTATCTTGTATACACCTTTAATACACACTTCTGATAAGTAATGTATTTTGCCATCCTACTAGCATATCTCATAAAAGAAATATGTAGTGATTACTAGAATAATCCACATAGACTATAAGCATTGCTACAGAAGATCTAATCTTATCGTATTCAACTCTTTGAATTTTCTCGCAAACAACTTTTCGACAAGTCAAGCTTCATCAATTTTATAGATCCATTTACTTTCAATAAGTATTCATCTATCTTGGATTTCATGGCGTATAGCCATTTTAACGGAGTCAGGGCCCATCATAACTTCTTTATTTGTAGTTGATTTATCATTGCTCAAAATCAATCCTTTGTCCACAAATCATTTATTTGATTACAAAGTAAACCATACCTACAAGATTCAATATGTACTTCGATCTCCATGGCTAAAACACTTTGTAGTCATGGGAGCTATGATCGACGTGGCCGCTTCCGGAACCAATTCCGATGCTGCGCTACTCTGATCATTATGCTCGGGTTCATAAACCTTATCAAGTTCTATTGTCCTCCCACTCAAATACTTCGCTAGAAAACAATTTCTTGGAAATAAGAAACATTGACAAACACTTTTGTCTTTGTCTCCATAGTGGGAAGAATTCCCAATCAATTCTCTGGGATAACCAACAAAGACATTCATCCGATTTTGGTTGTAAACTTTTAAACCAAAATTTAAAGAAAGGACTATTAGGTTTTATACCCATGCAATAACTCGTATGGTGTCATTTCTACGGATCATGATGATGCTCTATTCAGTGTAAAAGCGGTAGTCTCTAAAGCATAATCCACAAAAATATAATGGCTTTATTTTATTTTATCTCATCATTAATTCAACAAAGTTTGGATACATCTCTTGGATACTTCATCATCACTATGATACTCCAAGAAACGTGAGTTTGTAGAACAATTTCATAACTCTCTTAGATGTTCGCTAAAACTCGTAATTCAAATATTTCCACCATGATCCAATCATAGATATTTGACTTCTCTATTACGATGATTTCCACTTCATGCTGAAAATTATTTGAATCCATTCAAATGTTTCAAACTTCTTCCTTATCGAATATATCCATATATACTCAATTCATTGTTGAAAGTTTTCATGAAGTAGAAGAATCTCCCGCACACAACTATGCCCTAGTGAACCACATACATCATCATGTATTTTTCACTAATTTAGTTGCCCGTTCAACTCTTGGCCTATGAACGGTATTTTAGTCATTCTCTTTAGAAAAGATTTGCAAGCTCCAAACGATTCAAAAATCAAATGACTCTAAAAATCCATTTGCATGGAGTTTCTTCATGCGTTCCTTTCCAACATGACCTAAATAGCGGTTCCACAAATAAGTGGAATTCAAATCATTTGCCATATGGCATTTTAGCGTCAGTATTATGTGTGTGTGTTTCACCATTAGGATTTATAATAACTTATCCATCGTACATGGAGTAATGTCATAATTTGAACAACTCATTGTTTTCATTTGATCAGAGCAAAATAACAATTATTAAGTTCTTTATTATAAATTCTAAGGGCTAGATAGAATGCTAACGACGAACATAATAACACTTTATTTTGTTTCAGACGTGCATTCCCATCATATTCCTTGTCAGTCACTTAGGCCATTGTATTCTTGTATTGCGTTGTTTTGTATGACACTTCATACCAACCAATATAGTACTAATACCCAAGAATTTCATAGTGTGACTTAACTAGGAATACAACCATAATATGTATATCATTTATATACACCTGAGCTAGACTTTCTAGTCTTTTTTTTTCTCTTGCCAAAATATCTTTTGTAATTTCTCTTTTAGCTTTCCTCATTATTCAGAAAACACTTCATCTTCAATAACTTCTAGGTTTGTTGGTCAAATACCAATAACCTTGAGGTTTTTACTTTGAAGTTGATCATCATATGATAAGTGTTCTAGATTTCACTATTAGTAACTTTGTAATACGATGAACAATTTCACTCATAATTTTATCCATCAATTCATGACGACTTTCTGAGACCATGTCTGTACATGCTTGGCTCATAAAGTTTAACCTTAGTATTCGCATGTGCAAATCTGGCTTGCACCCGTTGTATGCACACGTAGAATCTATAACACCCGATCATTACGTGATGCTTCGAAACGACGAGTCTTAGCAACGGTGCATACTAAGGACGATCATTTCATGGATATGCGAATATCATTAGTGCCCCAATAGTTGGAGGATTGGGACGCTTTGCGACTTCAACCTTCGTACATTCCCATAAAACTTATGAGTTTATGTAGTCTCACCAAATTATATTCTATCATCTTGCAATAAGGTCTTTAGATATCACATATATCTCATACTTTGATTATTTCTGAAAACTAAATTTTCAGCTCCTTACTTTTCAAACAAATTTGAACTTCAAGTTTCACGGAGACAAGATAACTTTAGGTACTAATTGAAACTATAGCTCATTGAATCATCAATATGAGGTTTACTAAAAGTTTGCAATAGGACTTAATCAATTCTTGATTCTTTAACAATACGGTACCAATCCGTAAAGTTTCTTATCAGATTTTAACAGTATTTCTATCTCAATTACAAGACTAGCGCATAGTAGTAAACGGATGCCAATACTACAAAATTAATTCAAAATACTACTCAGACTATGTTTATGATAATAGTTCATATTTTAATCTAATTACTAATGAACTCCCACTTAATATAACATCCCTCATAGTTGTTAAGTGGTACACGATCCAAATCCACTACACCAAAACCGATCATCACGTGAGATGATGTAGCTTCAGTGGTAAACATCAATATGTTGATCATATCATTCATATGACTCGTGTTCAACCTTTCGGTTTTTGTTGTCCCGAGGCCATGTCTGTACATGCTAGGCTCGTCAAGCAAACCCAAGTATTCCGCGTGTGCAACATGGCTTACACTCGTTGTATATGAACGTTGAATCTATCACATCCGATCATCACGAGATACTTTGAAACGACGAACTTTGGCAACGGTGCATACGAGGGAAGAACACTTTATTATCTTGATATTAATGTGAGGGATCATCTTATAATGCTACCGTCGCGTTCTAAGCAAAATAAGATGCATAAAGGATTAACATCACATGCAATTCATATGTGATATGATATGGCCCTTTTGTCTTTGCGCCTTTGATCTTTATCTCCAAAGCACGGACATGATCTCCATCATCAACGGGCATGATCTCCATCATCGTCGGCGTAGCGTCAAGGTTCATGGCGCCGTCTTCATGGTTGTTCACCTCATGTAGCAACTATTACAACTACTTTGAAATACTACTCAACATGAAATTTAAAAACAACCATAAGGCTCCTGCCGGTTGCCACAATACAATAATTATCATCTCATACATATTCATCATCACATTATGGCCATATCACATCACCAAACCCTGCAAAAACAAGTTAGACGTCTCTAATTTGGTTTGCATATTTTACGTGGTTTAGGGTTTTTGAGAGAGATCTAATCTACCTACGAACATGAACCACAACGGTGATACTAATGTTGTCAATAGAAGAGTAAATTGAATCTTCACTATAGTAGGAGAGACAGACACCCAAAAAGCCTCTTATGCAATACAAGTTGCATGTCGAATGAGGAACAAGTCTCATGAACGCGGTCATGTAAAGTTAGTCCGAGCCGCTTCATCCCACTATGCCACAAAGATGCAAAGTACTCAAACTAAAGACAACAAGAGCATCAACGCCCACAAAACCATTGTGTTCTACTCGTGCAACCATCTATGCATAGACACGGCTCTGATACCACTGTACGAATTCGTTGCATAGAAAACAAAAAATTTCCTACCGCGAGAACGCAATCCAAGCCAAGATGCAATCTAGAAGATGGGAGCAACGAGGGGATGAACGAGACTAACCCTTGAAGATTTCCAAAGCCTATAAGAGTAGGCTCTTATTACTGCGGTAGACGATCACTTGCCGCTTGCAAAAGCGCGTAGAAGATCTTGATCACGGTGCCACGATCGGGCAGCACCTCCGTACTCGGTCACACGTTCGGTGTTGATGAAGACGACGTCCTTCTCCCCGTTCCAGCGGGCAGCGGAAGTAGTAGATCCCCCTCGGAATCCCGGCAGCACGACGGCGTGGTGGCGGTGGTGGTGGAGATCTCCGACAGAGCTTCGCCTAAGCTATGTGGGAGAGAGAGGTAGGAGGGAACCGCTAGGGTTTGGGAGAGGGGGCGCCGGCTAGAGCAGCCTTGAGGGGAGCGGCCATGGTGGTGTTGTGGTGGCTGGCCAGCCCCTCTCCTCCCCTCTTTATATAGGTGGAAGCCCCAAGGTTTAGGTCAAAGTGTCCGAATAAGACCCCAACAAAAACCTTCCAAGTAACCAAACCTAGGGGGAGTGGGACTCCCCCCTTTCCTTGGTGGGGTGGCCGGCCACCATGGTGGGGAGTCCACTTGAGACTCCTCCTCCCTTAGGCTGGCCGGCCAAGGTGGGTGGAGTCACCTTCCATCCTTATTTCTTCCGGACTCTTCTAGAACCTTCTAGAACCTTCCAGACAAAATACCTGATCATTTTCAAACCTAGAAAATGACTTCCTATATATGAATCTTATTCTCCGGACTATTCCGGAACTCCTCGTGATGTCCTGGATCCCATCCGAGACTCCGAACAAAACTTCGAACTCCATTCCATATTCCATATCTACTTAAACGACATCAAACCTTAAGTGTGTCACCCTACGGTTCGTGAACTATGTAGACATGGTTGAGACTTCTCTCCGACCAATAACCAATAGAGGGATCTGGAGATCCATAATGGCTCCCACATATTCAACGATGACTTAGTGATCGAATGAACCATTCACATACGATACCAATTCCCTTTGTCACGCGATATTTTACTTGTCCGAGGTTTGATCATCGGTATCACTCTATACCTTGTTCAACCTCGTCTCCCGACAAGTACTCTTTACTCGTACCGTGGTATGTGGTCTCTTATGAAGTTATTCATATGCTTGCAAGACATTAGACGACATTCCACCGAGAGGGCCCGAGTATATCTATCCGTTATCGGGATGGAAAAATCCCACCGTTGATCCATATGCCTCAACTCATACTTTCCGGATACTTAATCCCACCTTTATAACCACCCATTTACGCAGTGGCGTTTGATGTAATCAAAGTACCTTTCCGGTATAAGTGATTTACATGATCTCATGGTCATAAGGACTAGGTAACTATGTATCGAAAGCTTATAGCAAATAACTTAATGACGTGATCTTATGCTACGCTTAATTGGGTGTGTCCATTACATCATTCATATAATGACATAACCTTGTTATTAATAACATCCAATGTTCATGATCATGAAACCATGATCATCTATTAATCAACAAGCTTAGTTATACAAGAGGCTTACTAGGGACTCCTTGTTGTTCACATAACACACATGTATCAATGTTTCGGTTAATACAATTATAGCATGGTATGTAAACATTATCATAAACATAAAGATATATAATAACCATTTATTATTGCCTCTTGGGCATATCTCCAACACTGCTGCCTAGCATCGGAGGAGGAGAGGGCGGCCATGGCAGAGCCCAATGGCTGGCGGCCGGCAATTCCAAGCAATGTCAGCCTGGAGGAGCAGATTGGCGCCATGGAGGCTCAGGTGGCCAGCCTGCGGCAGCCTCCCCCGCCACCACCCCCAGCAAACTGAAGGAGGAGGACATGCGCATCTGGAAGGAGGGAGATCCGTGGGCGACGATCACAGGTGAGTACTTCTGGAAGAATGGCGATGGTTGGGCAATGGAGTCATCGACAGCAGGAGGATCATCGTCTCCATCTACACTGGTGAGTTAATTTTCGGTGTTAACTGAAATTGGTGTGTTAACTGAAATTCAGTTTCTGACTTGGTTGATGTTTGTTCTTACAAGCAGAAGAAGAAACTTCAAGAGGAGAATGCATTGCTGCTGATGGAGCTAAAGGGGGTGGAGCTACATCTAGAGATGAGTGATACGTCTCCGACGTATCGATAATTTCTTATGTTCCATGCCACATTATTGATGTTATCTACATGTTTTATGCACACTTTATGTCATATTCGTGCATTTTCTGGAACTAACCTATTAACAAGATGCCGAAGTGCCGATTCTGTTTTCTCGCTGTTTTTGGTTTCAGAAATCCTAGTAAGGAAATATTCTCGGAATTGGACGAAATCAAAGCCCGGGGGCCTATTTTCTCACGAAGCTTCCGGAAGTCCGAAGGAGAGACGAAGAGGGGCCACGGAGGGGCCACACCCTAGGCGGCGCGGCCCCCCTTGGCCGCGCGGCCCCGTGGTGTGGGGCCCCCGTGCCGCCTCTTGACCTGCCCTTTCGCCTATAAAAAGTCTCCGTGACGAAAACCCCAGTACCGAGAACCACGATACGGAAAACCTTCCAGAGACGCCGCCGCCGCCGATCCCATCTCGGGGATCCAGGAGATCGCCTCCGGCACCTCGCCGGAGAGGGGAATCATCTCCCGGAGGACTCTACGCCGCCATGGTCGCCTCCGGTGTGATGTGTGAGTAGTCTACCCCTGGACTATGGGTCCATAGCAGTAGCTAGATGGTTGTCTTCTCCCCATTGTGCTATCATTGTCGGATCTTGTGAGCTGCCTAACATGATCAAGATCATCTATCTGTAATTCTATATGTTGCGTTTGTTGGGATCCGATGAATATAGAATACTTGTTATGTTGATTATCAAAGCTATGCTTATGTGTTGTTTATGATCTTGCATGCTCTCCATTATTAGTAGATGCTCTGGCCAAGTTGATGCTAGTAACTCCAAGAGGGAGTATTTATGCTCGATAGTGGGTTCATGCCTCCGTGAATCTGGAGGAGTGACAAGAACCACTAAGGTTATGGATGTGCTGTTGCCACTAGGGATAAAACATTAGTGCTATGTTCAAGGATGTAGTCACTAGTTACATTACGCGCAATACTTAATGCAATTGTCTCGTTGTTAGCAACTTAATACCGGAGGGGTTAGGATGATAACCTCGAAGGTGGACTTTTTAGGCATAGATGCGGTTGGATGGCGGTCTATGTACTTTGTCGTAATGCCCAATTAAATCTCACTATACTCATCATGATATGTATGTGCATGGTCATGCTCTCTTTATTTGTCAATTGCCCAACCGTAATTTGTTCACCCAACATGTCTGTTCGTCTTATGGGAGAGACACCTCTAGTGAACTCGTGGACCCCGGTCCAATTCTCTTTACTGAAATACAATCTACTCGCAATACTGTTCTACTCGTTTTCTCGCAAACAATCATCTTCCACACAATACGGTTAATCCTTTGTTACAGCAAGCCGGTGAGATTGACAACCTCACCGTTTCGTTGGGGCAAAGTACTTTGGTTGTGTTGTGCGAGTTCCACGTTGGCGCCGGAATCTCCGGTGTTGCGCCGCACTACATCCCGCCGCCATCAACCTTCAACGTGCTTCTTGGCTCCTCCTGGTTCGATAAACCTTGGTTTCTTTCTGAGGGAAAACTTGCTGCTGTGCGTATCATACCTTCCTCTTGGGGTTGCCCAACGAACGTGTGAAATACACGCCATCAAGCATATTTTCTGGCGCCATTGCCGGGGAGATCAAGACACGCTGCAAGGGGAGTCTCCACTTCTCAATCTCTTTACTTTGTTTTTGTCTTGCTTAGTTTTATTTACTACTTTGTTTGCTGCACTAAATCAAAATACAAAAAAAATTAGTTGCTAGTTTTACTTTACTTGCTATCTTGTTTGCTATATCAAAAACACAAAAAAATTAGTTTACTTGCATTTACTTTATCTAGTTTGCTTTATTTACTGTTGCTAAAATGGCCAACGCTGAAAACACTAAGTTGTGTGACTTCACAACCACAAATAATAATGATTTCTTATGCACACCTATTGCTCCACCTGCTACTACAGCAGAATTCTTTGAAATTAAACCTGCTTTATTGAATCTTGTTATGCGAGAGCAATTTTCTGGTGTTAGTTCCGATGATGCTGCTGCCCATCTTAATAATTTTGTTGAACTATGTGAAATGCAAAAATATAAAGATGTAGATGGTGATATTATTAAACTAAAATTGTTCCCTTTCTCATTAAGAGGAAGAGCTAAAGATTGGTTGCTATCTCTCGCCTAAGAATAGTATCGATTCATGGACTAAATGCAAGGATGCTTTTATTGGTAGATATTATCCCCCTGCTAAAATTATATCTTTGAGGAGTAGCATAATGAATTTTAAACAATTAGATACTGAACATGTTGCTCAAGCTTGGGAAAGAATGAAATCTCTGGTTAAAAATTGCCCAACCCATGGACTGACTACTTGGATGATCATCCAAACCTTCTATGCAGGACTAAATTTTTCTTCACGGAATTTATTGGATTCAGCTGCTGGAGGTACCTTTATGTCCATCACTCTTGGTGAAGCAACAAAGCTTCTTGATAATATGATGATCAACTACTCTGAATGGCACACGGAAAGAGCTCCACAAGGTAAGAAGGTAAATTCTGTCGAAGAAACCTCTTCCTTGAGTGATAAGATTGATGCTATTATGTCTATGCTTGTGAATGGTAGGCCTAATGTTAATTCTAATAATGTTCCGTTAGCATCATTAGTTGATCAAAAAGAATATGTTGATGTGAATTTCATTAAAAATAACAATCACAATGATTCCAGGCCATACCCTGCTAATGGTAATTCTTATGGTAGATATGCTTCATCTAATGAAGAAAAGATGCTAGAAATTGAAAGATCCACTAAGAGCTTTATGCAATCACAACATGAGCAAAATAAACTATTTACTAAAACTATGAATGAGCAATCTACCTTGTTGAAGAATATAGGGAATCAACTTGAAAATTTGAATAGGGAGATCTCGGGGTTGCAAACTAAACTTGCTAATGCTGAAACCCGAATCTCATATATGTCTGCATCACAATCTTCTTTAATTAATAAAATGGCTGCTAAACCTGAGGATTTAGATGATAAAATTACTACTACAGCAAATGCCATTCAAGTTAGAATTAATGAGAATATAAGATTAATGGCTGAACTGCGTGCTAGGTGGGATAGAGAAGAAAATGAAAAACTAGCTAAAGAGAAGAATATAGCTAAAGTTTGGACTATTACCACCACTAGTAATGCTAATGCTACACATGTTGCTGCACCTCCTACTCATACTAATAAAAGAATTGGTGTTAGCAATGTTTCCACTTCGAATGCAAAGCGCGAAAAAGCTGCTCGAAACCGCTAAAGCTGTCGAAACTGCTCGTGATAAAGCTGCTGAAATTTTTTCCAACATTGGGGATGATGATCCCATTGCTTTAGATTATAATGGTTTGAATTTTGATGATTGCCACATCTCTGAAGTTATAAAGTTCTTGCAAAAACTTGCTAAAAGTCCTAATGCTAGTGCTATAAATTTGGCTTTCACGCATCATATTACAAATGCTCTCATAAAAGCTAGAGAAGAGAAACTAGAGCGTGAAGCCTCTATTCCTAAAAAGTTAGAGGATGGTTGGGAGCCCATCATTAAGATGAAGATTAAAGATTTTGATTGTAATGCTTTATGTGATCTTGGTGCAAGTATCTCTGTTATGCCTAAGAAAATTTATAATATGCTTGACTTGCCACCGCTGAAAAATTGTTATTTGGATGTTAATCTTGCTGATCATTCTACAAAGAAACCTTTGGGTAAAGTTGATAATGTTCGCATTACCATTAACAATAACCTGGTTCCCGTTGATTTTGTTGTCTTGGATATTGAATACAATGCATCTTGCCCCATTATATTGGGAAGACCTTTTCTTCGAACTGTTGGTGCTATCATTGATATGAAGGAAGGTAATATAAAATATCAATTTCCTCTCAAGAAAGGTATGGAACACTTCCCTAGAAAGAGAATGAAGGTACCTTTTGATTCTATTATGAGAACAAATTATGATGTTGACACTTCATCTCTTGATAATACTTGATACACACTTTCTGCGCCTAGCTGAAAGGCGTTAAAGAAAAGCGCTTATGGGAGACAACCCATGTTTTTACCTACAGTACTTTGTTTTTATTTTGTGTCTTGGAAGTTGTTTACTACTGTAGCAACCTCTCCTTATCTTAGTTTTGTGTTTTGTTGTGCCAAGTTAAGCCGTTGATAGAAAAGTAAGTACTAGATTTGGATTACTGCACAGTTCCAGATTTCTTTGCTATCACGAATCTGGGTCCACCTCCCTGTAGGTAACTCAGAAAATTAAGCCAATTTACGTGCATGATCCTCAGATATGTACGCAACTTTCATTCAATTTGAGCATTTTCATTTGAGCAAGTCTGGTGCCATTTTAAAATTCGTCAATACGAACTGTTCTGTTTTGACAGATTCTGCCTTTTATTTCGCATTGCCTCTTTCGCTATGTTGGATGAATTTCTTTGATCCACTAATGTCCAGTAGCATTATGCAATGTCCAGAAGTGTTAAGAATGATTGTGTCACCTCTGAATATGTCAATTTATAATGTGCACTAACCCTCTAATGAGTTGTTTCGAGTTTGGTGTGGAGGAAGTTTTCAAGGATCAAGAGAGGAGTATGATGCAACATGATCAAGGAGAGTGAAAGCTCTAAGCTTGGGGATGCACCCGGTGGTTCACCCCTGCATATATCAAGAAGACTCAAGCGTCTAAGCTTGGGGATGCCCAAGGCATCCCCTTCTTCATCGACAACATTATCGGGTTCCTCCCCTGAAACTATATTTTTATTCCATCACATCTTATGTGCTTTTTCTTGGAGCGTCGGTTTGTTTTTTGTTTTGTTTGAATAAAATGGATCCTAGCATTCACTTTATGGGAGAGATACACGCTCCGCTGTAGCATATGGACAAGTATGTCCTTGGTTTCTACTCATAGTATTCATGGCGAAGTTTCTCCTTCGTTAAATTGTTATATGGTTGGAATTGGAAAATGATACATGTAGTAATTGCTATAAATGTCTTGGGTAATGTGATACTTGGCAATTGTTGTGCTCACGATTAAGCTCTTGCATCATATGCTTTGCACCCATTAATGAAGAAATACATAGAGCATGCTAAAATTTGGTTTGCATATTTGGTTTCTCTAAGGTCTAGATAATTTCTAGTATTGAGTTTGAACAACAAGGAAGACGGTGTAGAGTCTTATAATGTTTTCAATATGTCTTTTATGTGAGTTTTCCTGCACCGGTTCATCCTTGTGTTTGTTTCAAATAAGCCTTGCTAGCCTAAACCTTGTATCGAGAGGGAATACTTCTCATGCATCCAAAATACTTGAGCCAACCACTATGCCATTTGTGTCCACCATACCTACCTACTACATGGTATTTTCCGCCATTCCAAAGTAAATTGCTTGAGTGCTACCTTTAAACAATTCAAAATTTATCACCTCTGATTTGTGTCAATGTTTTATAGCTCATGAGGAAGTATGTGGTGTTTATCTTTCAATCTTGTTGGGCAACTTTCACCAATGGACTAGTGGCTTCATCCGCTTATCCAATAATTTTGCAAAAAGAGCTGGCAATGGGATTCCCGGTCCCAAATTAATTAACAAAAATAGACACTCCTCCATGGTATGTGATTGTTGGACGGCACCCGAAGGATTCGGTTAGCCATGGCTTGTGTAAGCAAAGGTTGGGAGGAGTGTCATCATAATAAAACTAAAATAAAAAGGCACTCCTTCATGGTATGAGATTGTTGGCGGGCACCCGAGGATTCGGTTAGCCATGGTTTGTGAAAGAAAGGTTGGAAGGAGTGCCACCCAAAATAAAATAAAATGGGAGCCGCTCTTTGAAGGTTTGTCTGGCAAGGGGGTTAGAGTACCCGCTACCATTCGTTGACAACAACATACACCTCTCAAAACTTTATTTTTATGCTCTCTTTATGTTTTCAAAATCAAAGCTCTAGCACAAATATAGCAATCGATGCTTTTCCTCTATGAGGACCATTC
The DNA here is from genome assembly GCF_022539505.1 of Lolium rigidum. Lineage (NCBI taxonomy): Eukaryota > Viridiplantae > Streptophyta > Magnoliopsida > Poales > Poaceae > Lolium > Lolium rigidum. Next base: position 500,437 of record NW_025901530.1, read on the forward strand.
TTTTACTTTCAATGTTGAGTCAGTTCACCTATTTCTCTCCACCTCGAGAAGCAAACACTTGTGTGAACTATGCATTGATTCCTACATACTTGCTTATTGCACTTATTATATTACTCTATGTTGACAATATCCATGAGATATACATGTTACAAGTTGAAAGCAACCACTGAAACTTAATCTTCTTTTGTGTTGCTTCAATACCTTTACTTTGAATTATTGCTTTATGAGTTAACTCTTATGCAAGACTTATTGATGCTTGTCTTGAAGTGCTATTCATGAAAAGTCTTTGCTATATGATTCACTTGTTTACTCATGTCATATACATTGTTTTGATCGCTGCATTCACTACATATGCTTTACAAATAGTATGATCAAGATTATGATGGCATGTCACTCCGAAATTATCCGTGTTATCGTTTTACCCGCTCGGGACGAGCAGAACTAAGCTTGGGGATGCTGATACGTCTCCGACGTATCGATAATTTCTTATGTTCCATGCCACATTATTGATGTTATCTACATGTTTTATGCACACTTTATGTCATATTCGTGCATTTTCCGGAACTAACCTATTAACAAGATGCCGAAGTGCCGATTCTTGTTTTCTCGCTGTTTTTGGTTTCAGAAATCCTAGTAAGGAAATATTCTCGGAATTGGACGAAATCAAAGCCCAGGGGCCTATTTTCTCACGAAGCTTCCGAAGTCCAAAGGAGAGACGAAGAGGGGCCACGGAGGGGCCACACCCTAGGCGGCGCGGCCCCCCTTGGCCGCGCGGCCCCGTGGTGTGGGGCCCCCGTGCCGCCTCTTGACCTGCCCTTTCGCCTATAAAAAGTCTCCGTGACGAAAACCCCGGTACCGAGAACCACGATACGGAAAACCTTCCCGGAGACGCCGCCGCCGCCGATCCCATCTCGGGGGATCTAGGAGATCGCCTCCGGCACCCTGCCGGAGAGGGGAATCATCTCCCGGAGGACTCTACGCCGCCATGCTCGCCTCCGGTGTGATGTGTGAGTAGTCTACCCCTGGACTATGGGTCCATAGCAGTAGCTAGATGGTTGTCTTCTTCCCATTGTGCTATCATTGTCGGATCTTGTGAGCTGCCTAACATGATCAAGATCATCTATCTGTAATTCTATATGTTGCGTTTGTTGGGATCCGATGAATAGAGAATACTTGTTATGTTGATTATCAAAGCTATGCTTATGTGTTGTTTATGATCTTGCATGCTCTCCGTTATTAGTAGATGCTCCGGCCAAGTTGATGCTAGTAACTCCAAGAGGGAGTATTTATGCTCGATAGTGGGTTCATGCCTCCGTGAATCTGGAGGAGTGACAAGAACCACTAAGGTTATGGATGTGCTTGTTGCCACTAGGGATAAAACATTAGTGCTATGTTCAAGGATGTAGTCACTAGTTACATTACGCGCAATACTTAATGCAATTGTCTCGTTGTTAGCAACTTAATACTGGAGGGGTTCGGATGATAACCTCGAAGGTGGACTTTTTAGGCATAGATGCGGTTGGATGGCGGTCTATGTACTTTGTCGTAATGCCCAATTAAATCTCACTATACTCATCATGATATGTATGTGCATGGTCATGCTCTCTTTATTTTTCAATTGCCCAACTGTAATTTGTTCACCCAACATGCTTGTTCGTCTTATGGGAGAGACACCTCTAGTGAACTGTGGACCCCGGTCCAATTCTCTTTACTTGAAATACAATCTACTGCAATACTTGTTCTACTTGTTTTCTGCAAACAATCATCTTCCACACAATACGGTTAATCCTTTGTTACAGCAAGCCGGTGAGATTGACAACCTCACTCGTTTCGTTGGGGCAAAGTACTTTGGTTGTGTTGTGCGGGTTCCACGTTGGCGCCGGAATCTCCGGTGTTGCGCCGCACTACATCCCGCCGCCATCAACCTTCAACGTGCTTCTTGGCTCCTCCTGGTTCGATAAACCTTGGTTTCTTTCTGAGGGAAAACTTGCTGCTGTGCGCATCATACCTTCCTCTTGGGGTTGCCCAACGAACGTGTGAAATACACGCCATCAATGAGGAATGCAGAGAATAAGAAATTGCTGAAGAAACATAGGCAGGAGCTTAGAAGGAGGGATTGGAGGGAATGTGTAATTGTGTGCTTGTTCTCTGTCTGCTTAGTGCTTGTTGCTATGATCAGTGTGAGGTAGAATTGGGAAATGTAGGTGGTAACCATGCTTGTTTAGATGAAAACCATGCTTGTAACCAACTATGTTTATGGAATAAATATGAATCTTTGCTTCAATTCCAACAAGTACTTGCTTTGCATTCAGGCATCAGTAACAGAGGAAGACAAATTGTAGGGTTCAAACATCATTTCAGTAGCACTGATAGCATTCAAGTGTTTACAAATATAAATATGATCCTAAACATCATTCAGTTAGAACATTACAAATTCTTCACTGAGGTGCTGTCTGACTAATTGGAATTTCTTCAGGATTGTCACTTGGGAATGCCTCATTCAAATCAGGCAACTCATTTCTGGGTTGCTCATTTCTGGGTTGCTCATCACCAAAAAGCAAGTAGTAGGTTGATCCTGGACCTGTGTTGTAACCTCTTCTTCTTGCATTTGATGCAGTTGGCACAGTTGGCTGTGATGAAGTGGCCTCCTCTGCCATATTTGGCTCTTTTCTTTTCCTTCCTTTTCCTCTTCCTGTTTCACTTGCTCCTCCTCTGCCAGCTCCTCTTCCTCTTGCACTTGCACCTCCTCTGCCAGCTTGTCTTCCTCCTCCTCTTCCTCTTGCTCTTCCTCTATCTGCTTGTGCATTAGCTCTGCCTCCTCCAGCTTCTCTTCCTCCTCCTCTTCCTCTTGCACTTGCACTTGCAGTGGTTAGCCTTGTAGGTGGTAGTTCCTCTCTTGCAGACACTACAAAGGCACTTTCTTCAGGTAATGGTTGTTGCACTCTTGGTATAGGGAAGTGAGCTGCTGCCTGTTGAAACATTGGTTGACACATTGGTACAGGGAAACATTGAATCAAATAACATAGATTGAAAAATTGGTAATGGATCATGGAGTTACCTCTTGGCCCATTTGATGCACCAGTGTTCTCATTTGATGCATTGGATCATTTCTAGGGTCGATAGTGATAGGCATTAAGTGCTTGCATGACGGAAGGATCATCCACATCATCATCTTCCACATTGGTAGCTCCATTTAGGTTATCCAATACCCACTTGGCATGTCCTTTTTTATTATGGTTGGGGTTTCCACACACAGAGCAGTGCATAGTCACACCTGCTCTTGTGATGGATTTGACTCCATGTTGCTCCTTCTCCTCTGGAGTTTTCCTTCTGTTCTTCTTTGGTCTTCCCATGACCTTTGTGTAGATTGGAGGATGCACAATTGGTGCATTAATTTTTTCCCAATGAACCCTGGATCTAAGAGGAGTCAAATTGTATGCATAAGCTTTCTTGAATGTGTCTATGCTATAACAGCTATGCACAAGCTTTTCCACTTGCAGTCTATCTGCTCTGCAACAAGCAATGACATGATGACAAGGAATCCCTGTAAGTTGCCATCTCCTGCAATCACATTGCCTGCTGACCATGTCAACATTGTAGGTTTTCTCATATTCATTTGATGTGACATGGTAGACACCATTTCCAGCATGTGATGCTCCTAGATTCTTTGCCCATTCTGTCATTTTATCTATTTTTTCCTTATCTTGGGGAAAATAGTACCAGGCCATGTATCTGCCTCTTTTTGCTTTGCCACATTTCTATGCATGATTTTGCTGAAAATGGTTTCCAACATTGATAGTACGGGAAACTCTCTAGCCTCAAGAATGTAGATGTTAAATACTCTAGAATGATTATTCAGAAGCATGTCACATTTTGGGAAATCATTGAAGAAAGCTTTAATCCATGTATTAGGCTTCAATTCCTCCACCCATGCCCAAGCTTCTTCACTGTCCACTTTCAATTTTTCCATATTTATTTCCCAAGTTGGAATATTTGTAGACCTTGCAACTGCCCATAGATCATTCTTCAGAGTTTGCCCTTTGTGTTTCTTGTGAAAATTCTGGTAAATGTGTCTCACACAGTGCCTATGTTCTGAATCAGGGAAAACTTTCTTCACTGCATTGATGAGGCCCTGTAATATAGAGACAATGTTAATCAGAGAATATTCTTCAGAATATGGCAGGTCGACTGAAAAAGTAAATTATGCACAAAATAGAGAATATTCTTTTCCCTTTTCTGGCTAGACAGAACAAATCAAACTCATGGACTTGTTTACATGTGTTCAGCTAGTGTGCCTTCTTGTGTGTTGATGCCATTGTGCTGCATCCTATAAATGGCATCCATCTACTGAAGCAGAAATGCAAGCAAAGATGGACAATGCCATGAGTTGGAGGAGGAGCACTGGCTCTACTGGTGCCTCTGGCTCCAGAGATGCCTCTCTGTCCAGAAGTGCTTCCATGGCTAGGGCAGACAAGCACTTGCTAGTTTATCGTAGGAGAACCTTGGAAGAGAGGGAAGCTGCTGCTGCAAGGCGTAGGGAGGAGGAAGAAGCTGCTGCTAGGCTGAGGGAAGAGCAACAAGCAGCTGTTACCCTAAAGCAGCTAGGTGAGTGCTTTAGGACTACACAGGTCATCCAACTTCCAACAGACAGACCAAAACCTACTCCCAAACCAAGAAGGTACCATGTGTCACCAAATCTTGAAGAAAAGGTGAAGGATGGAGTTATGTTGTGCTGGCTGAAGAAGGGCATGAAGAAGATGAAAGAGGCTCTGAAGATTGGTAGAGGCAAGGACAAGGGCCAAGTTTATCATAGGAAAGGTTAAAGCATGGCATGTAGTTTATTGCTGTTCCAGTCATCTAGTTTGTCTGAATAAGAATGTAAGGCATGAATAAGTAGGGCCAGTGTTGAGTAGATAGTGACATACCTTCTATCTGTCACTCATGATAGTGAAAGGACCAGTGTTTGTAATCCGTAAATCATCCCTTAGTGTTGTCAGGAACCATTCCCATGAGCTAGTGCACTCAACTTCTACTAGTCCCATTGCAATAGGATAGATGCAGTCATTTGGATCAATGCCTACTGCTGTCAACAAATTTCCTTTGTACCTTGTTTTAATGTGACATCCATCTATGCATATCAGAGGCCTACAACCTTCCAAGAAACCCCTCTTGCATGCATCATATGACCAATACAATGTGGCTAGATGCTCTTTGGGAACATCATCTGCAGCTTCTTTAATTTGATTGGTGCTCAGGAAGAATCTTGATCCAGGATTTGATCTCCTCAACTCCTGCCCATAGTCACATAACAGGGCAAACTGCTCCTTTTCATCCCCATGGATTATGTTAAGTGCTGCCTTTCTGGCCCTTCCCAACTTAAATCTGTTTGGGCACATATTGAATTTCCTTTGTACTTTTGCTGCAAATGCTTTCAAACCAAGCTTTTGGTTATCTCTGAATTCATCAATGAAGATCTGAGTAAGGAAAGGAGCTGTCAGTGACTTCAACTCCCAGTACCTCTCACAAGTGTGCTCACTGCAATGCTGCCTCACTACAATGGCTCCCTCCCTTTTCTCTTCTGAAACCTTGATCATCCAAGGACATCCTTCCTCACAATGAGCATCAAGCCTAGTTGCTGTAGGATAACGTTGCATAGAAAACAAAAATTTTCCTACCGCGAACACGCAATCCAAGCCAAGATGCAATCTAGAAGACGGTAGCAACGAGGGGTATCGAGTCTCACCCTTGAAGAGATTCCAAAGCCTACAAGATGAGGCTCTTGTTGCTGCGGTAGACGATCACTTGCCGCTTGCAAAAGCGCGTAGAAGATCTTGATCACGATCGGTTCCGGCGCCACGAACGGGCAGCACCTCCGTACTCGGTCACACGTTCGGTTGTTGATGAAGAAGACGTCCACCTCCCCGTTCCAGCGGGCAGCGGAAGTAGTAGCTCCTCTTGAATCCGACAGCACGACGGCGTGGTGTCGGTGGCGGTGTAGAAGTCCGGCGGAGCTTCGCTAAGCTACGCGGGAAATATGAAGTGGAGGAGCAAAGCTAGGGTTTGGGAGGGGTGGCCGGCCACTCAAGGGGGCGGCCAAGCTATGGTCTTGGGGTGGCCGGCCCCCTCCCTTGGCCCCTCATTATATAGGTGGATCCCAAGTGTTGGTGTCCAAGTCTTCGAATAAGACCCGAAACCAAAACCTTCCATAGGAGGGGCAAACCTAGCCCAACTAGGACTCCCACCCAAAGGTGGGATTCCCACCTCCCATGTGGGGGTGGCCGGCCCCCTATGGTGGAGTCCACTTGGGACTCCACCCCCACTAGGGCTGGCCGGCCATGGAGGTGGAGTCCCTTGTGGACTCCACCTTCCTTGGTGGTTTCTTCCGGACTTTTCTAGAACCTTCTAGAACCTTCCATAGAACCTTCCGCGACATTTTATTTCACATAAAATGACATCCTATATATGAATCTTATTCTCCGGACCATTCCGGAACTCCTCGTGATGTCCGGGATCTCATCCGGGACTCCGAACAAATATTCGAACTCCATTCCATAATTCAAGAACTACCATTTCAACATCCAACTTTAAGTGTGTCACCCTACGGTTCGAGAACTATGCGGACATGGTTGAGTACTCACTCCGACCAATAACCAATAGCGGGATCCGGAGATCCATAATGGCTCCCACATATTCAACGATGACTTTAGTGATCGAATGAACCATACACATATATTACCAATTCCCTTTGTCTCGCGATATTTTACTTGTCCGAGGTTTGATCTTCGGTATCACTCTATACCTTGTTCAACCTCGTCTCCGACAAGTACTCTTTACTCGTACCGTGGTATGTGGTCTCTTATGAACTCATTCATATGCTTGCAAGACATTAGACGACATTCCACCGAGAGGGCCCGAGTATATCTATCCGTCATCGGGATGGACAAATCCCACTCGTTGATCCATATGCCTCAACTCATACTTTCCGGATACTTAATCCCACCTTTATAGCCACCCATTTACGCAGTGGTGTTTGATGTAATCAAAGTACCTTTACGGTATAAGTGATTTACATGATCTCATGGTCATAAGGACTAGGTAACTATGTATCGAAAGCTTATAGCAAATAACTTAATGACGAGATCTTATGCTACGCTTAATTGGGTGTGTCCATTATATCATTCACACAATGACATAACCTTGTTATTAATAACATCCAATGTTCATGATTATGAAACTAATCATCTATTAATCAACAAGCTAGTTTAAGAGGCATACTAGGGACTTCTTGTTTGTCTACATATCACACATGTACTAATGTTTCGGTTAATACAATTCTAGCATGATATATAAACATTTATCATAAACATAAAGATATAAATAATAACCACTTTATTATTGCCTCTAGGGCATATCTCCTTCGATCTCCCACTTGCACTAGAGTCAATAATCTAGATTACATTGTAATATACCTAACACCCATGGCATACTGGTGTTGGTCATGCTTTGCCCTAGGGAGAGCTTTAGTCAACGGATCTGCTACATTCAGATCAGTGTGTACTTTGCAAATCTTTACTTCTCCATCTTCGATGTACTCGCGAATCGAGTGGTAACGCAGCTTGATATGCTTCAGCCTCTTGTGTGACCTTGGCTCTTGTGCATTGGCGATGGCACCCATGTTATCACGAGTAAATGATTAATGGGTCCAATGCACTAGGAACCACACCGAGCTCTACAATGAACCTCTTCATCCATACCGCTTCGATGAAGCCTCCGAAGCCGCTATGTACTCGATTCCGTTGAAGACTTCACCACCGTGCACTGCTTCGAGCTTGCCCAGCTTACTGCAACACCATTCAATATAAACACGTACCCGGACTGTGACTTAGAGTCATCGGGATCGGTGTTCCAACTTGCATCGGTGTAACCGTTTACAACGAGCTCTTGGTCACCTCCATAACAAAGAAACATATCCTTAGTTCTTTTCAAGTACTTCAGGATATTCTTGACCGCTGTCCGAGTGTTCCATTCCTGGATCACTTTGATATCTCGCTAGTCAAACTAACGAGCATGTGCTATATCCGGTCTAGTACATAGTATGGCATACATGATAGATCCTACTCGCCGAGGCATAGGGGATGTTACACATCCTTTCTCTTTCTTCTGCCGTAGCCGGTCCTTGAGTTTTACTCAATACCTTGCCCGGTAACATAGGTAAGAACCCTTTCTTACTTTCGTCCATTCTAAACTTCTTTAGAATCTTGTCCAGATATGTACTCTGTGATAGCCCTATTAGGCGTCTTGATCTATCTCTATAAATCTTGATGCCTAATATATACGATGCTTCACCAAGGTCTTTCATTGAAAAACTATTATTCAAATAACCCTTAACACTCGCTTAATAGTTCTATATCATTTCCGATCAATAATATGTCATCTACATATAATATCGGGAATGCTACTGAGCTCCCACTCACTTTCTTGTAAATACAGGCCTCTCCATGACATCGTATAAACCCGAAGTCTTTGATCACCTTATCAAAGCGTCGGTTCCAACTTCTTGATGCTTGCTTCAGTCCATAGATTGAACGCTGAAGTTTGCATACTTTGTCGGCATTTTTAGGATCGACAAAACCTTTGGGTTGTACCATATACAACTCTTCCTCAATGTCTCCATTAAGGAACGCCGTTTTGACATCCATCTCGCCAAATCTCATAATCGAAAAATGCAGCTATTGCTAACAAAATCCTCACAGATTTTAGCTTCGCTACAGGTGAGAAAGTCTCATCGTAGTCAACTCCTTGAATTTGTCGGAAACCCTTTGCGACAAGTCGAGCTTTATAGACAGTAATATTACCATCGAGCATCTGTTTTTCTCTTGAAGATCCATTTATTCTCGACAGCCTTTCGGCTATCAGGTAAGTCTACCAAAGTCCATACTTTGTTATCATACATGGATCCCATTTCGGATTTCATGGCTTCTTGCCATTTGTTGGAATCTAGGCTCATCATCGCTTCTTCATACGTCACGAGGTCCTCATCATTGTTATCTACAATCATGACATTTAGACAAGGATCATACCAATCGGGAGTGGCACGTTCCCTTGTCGATCCGCGAGGTTCGATAGTTTCCTCGTTCGAAGTTTCATGATCATTATCATTAGCTTCCTCTCGTTGCCGGTGTAGGCGGTACAGTACAACTTCCGGTATCTGCGCTACTCGATCAACGAGTATAGATTCATCAATCTCATCGAGTTCTACTTTTCTTCCAAGTCACTTCTTTAGTGAGAAATTCTTTCTCAAGAAAGGTTCCGTTCTTAGCAACAAAGATTTTGCCTTCGGATCGGTGATAGAAAGTGTACCCTATAGTTTCCTTAGGGTATCCTATGAAGACGCATTTCTCCGCTTTGGGTTCTAGCTTGTCTGGTTGTAACTTCTTTACATAGGCTTCGCAACCCAAAAATTTCAGGAACGACAGACTTAGGTTTCTTATTAAACCATAATTCATACGGTGTCGTTTCTACGGATTTTGATGGTGCTCTATTTAAAGTGAATGCGGCTGTCTCTAATGCATAACTCCAAAATGATAACGGTAAATCAGTAAGAGACATCATACTACGAACCATATCTAAGAGAGTTCGATTACGACGTTCGGACACACCGTTTCGTTGAGGTGTTCCGGCGGTGTCAATTGTGAAAGTATTCCGCATTTCTTTAAATGCATGCCAAACTCATAACTCAGATATTCACCTCCACGATCGGATCGTAGAAATTTGATCTTCTTGTTACGTTGATTTTCTACTTCACTTTGAAATTCCTTAAACTTCTCGAAAGTTTCGGATTTATGTTTCATGAAATAGATATACCCATATCTACTCAGATCATCTGTGAAGGTTAGAACATAACGATAACCACCGCGCGATGCTACGCTCATTGGTCCACATACATCGGTATGTATGATTTCTAATAAGTCAGTAGCTCGCTCCATCATACCAGAAAATGGAGTCTTTGTCATTTTTCCCATTAGACATGCTTCGCATCTATCAAGTGATTCAAAGTCAAGTGATTCAAGTAATCCATCAGTATGGAGTTTCTTCATGCGTTTCACTCCAATATGACCAAGACGACAGTGCCACATATAAGTAGAATTATCATTAAGTTTAATTCGCTTAGCATCAATGTTATGTATGTGCGTATCACTACTACCGAGATCTAACAGAAATAAGCCATTCTTTTGTGGTGCTCGACCATAAAAGATATTATTCATAAAAATAGAACAACCATTATTCTCAGACTTGAATGAATAACCGTCTTGCATTAAACAAGATCCAGATATAATGTTCATGCTCAACGCAGTACATAATAGCAATTATTTAGGCTTAAAACTAATCCCGAATGTAGATGTAGAGGAAGTGTGCCGACTGCGATCACATTGACCTTGGATCCATTTCCAACGCGCATCGTCACTTCATCTTTCAGCGAGTTGTCGTTTATTCTTTAGTTCCTGTTTCGAGTTACAAATATGAGCAACCGAACCAAGTATCAAATACCCAGGTACTAGAACGAGAACTAGTGAGATAAACATCTATAACATGTATATCAGATATACCTTCTTTCTTCTTCTTGACAAGGCCGCTCTTCAGATCAGCCAGATACTTGGAGCAATTACGCTTCCAGTGTCCCTTCTCCTTGCAGTACTCAGCATCAGGCTTAGGGCCGTTCTTAGGTTTCATAGGAGGCGTGGCAGCTTTCTTGCCACCCTTCTTGAATTTTCCCTTAGACTTGCCCTGTTTCTTGAAACTGGTGGTCTTGTTGACCATCAACACTTGGTGCTCTTTCTTGATCTCAATCTCAGCAGCTTTTAGCATGCCAAAAAGTTCAGGTAACTCCTTGTTCATGTTCTGCATATTGTAGTTCATCACAAAGTTCTTGTAACTTGGTGGCTGTGATTGAAGGACACGATTAATCCCCGGTCCGTTAGGAATCACTATTCCCAAGTCACCGAGTTTCTTCGCATGCCCGGTCATGGCGAGCATGTGCTCACTAACGGAGCTGCCTTCTTCCATCATACAGCTGAAGAAATGTTTCGATGCTTCATAGCATTCCATCGCCGCATGAGTCTCGAATATAGCTTTCAGCTCATTCATCAACTCATGAGGATCATGGTGCTCAAAACGTTTTTGAAGATCGGATTCCGGATCGCACAGGATGGCACACTCGAACTTGAGAGTACCGAGTTTTCCGAGTCGCGTAAACAGCTTTTACTTCATCGGATTCATCTTCTGCAGGAGGGTCACCTAGCGGTGCATCAAGCACAAATTGCAGATTTCCGCCGAGAGGAAGATCCTCACATGACGGAACCAGTCGGTGAAGTTGCTACCGTTGCTCTTAAGTTTCTCTTTCTCTAGGAACTGATTAAAATTGATTGGGGACGCCATCTCTACAACATATATTTGCAATAGTTTAGACTAAGTTTATGACATATTGAGTTCAAATTTTAATTCAACATAATTAAAAACCTAAGTGAACTCCCACTCAAAACAATATCCCTCGCATTGTCTTAGTGATCACACGAACCAAATCCACCGCACCTAAACCCGATCATCACGAGAAAAGGTGTGATTTCAATGGCGAACACTCAAAGTGTTCATCATATCAACCATATGATTCATGCTCTACCTTTCGGTATCACGTGTTCCGAGACCATGTCTGTACATGCTAGGCTCGTCAAGGCCACCTTAGTATCCGCATGTGCAAAACTGTCTTGCACCCGTTGTATGTACTTATCGAATCTATCACATCCGATCATCACGAGATGCTTCGAAACGATAAGACTTGATAACGGTGCTACTAAGGATGAACACTTTATTATCTTGAGATTTTAGTGAGAGATCATCTTATAATGCTACCGTCGCGATCTAAGCAAAATAAGATGCATAAAAGGATTAACATCACATGCAGTTCATATGTGATATGATATGGCCCTTTTGTCTTTGCGCCTTTGATCTTCATCTCCAAAGCACGGACATGATCTCCATCATCTTCGGGCATGATCTCCATCATCGTCGGCGAAGCACCAAGGTCAATGGCACCGTCTTCATGATTGTCCTCCATGTAGCAACTATTACAACTACTTTGAAATACTACTCAACATGAAATTTAAAGACAACCATAAGGCTCCCGCCGGTTGCCACAATACAATAATGATCATCTCATACATATTCATCATCACATTATGGCCATATCACATCACCAAACCCTGCAAAAACAAGTTAGACGCTCTCTAATTTGGTTTGCATATTTTACGTGGTTTAGGGTTTTCGTTATAGATCTAATCTACCTACGAACATGAACCACAACGTTGATACTAATGTTGTCAATAGAAGAGTAAATTGAATCTTTACTATAGTAGGAGAGACAGACACCCGCAAAGCCTCTTATGCAATACAAGTTGCATGTCGAACGAGGAACAAGTCTCATGAACGCGGTCATGTAAAGTTAGTCCGAGCCGCTTCATCCCACTATGCCATAAAGATGCAAAGTACTCAAACTAAAGATAACAAGAGCATCAACGCCCACAAACCATTGTGTTCTACTCGTGCAACCATCTATGCATAGACACGGCTCGATACCACCGTAGGATAACGTTGCATAGAAAACAAAAATTTTCCTACCGCGAACACGCAATCCAAGCCAAGATGCAATCTAGAAGACGGTAGCAACGAGGGGGTATCGAGTCTCACCCTTGAAGAGATTCCAAAGCCTACAAGATGAGGCTCTTGTTGCTGCGGTAGACGATCACTTGCCGCTTGCAAAAGCGCGTAGAAGATCTTGATCACGATCGGTTCCGGCGCCACGAACGGGCAGCACCTCCGTACTCGGTCACACGTTCGGTTGTTGATGAAGACGACGTCCACCTCCCCGTTCCAGCGGGCAGCGGAAGTAGTAGCTCCTCTTGAATCCGACAAGCACGACGGCGTGGTGTCGGTGGCGGTGTAGAAGTCCGGCGGAGCTTCGCTAAGCTACGCGGGAAATATGAAGTGGAGGAGCAAAGCTAGGGTTTGGGAGGGGTGGCCGGCCACTCAAGGGGGCGGCCAAGCTATGGTCTTGGGGTGGCCGGCCCCCTCCCTTGGCCCCTCATTATATAGGTGGATCCCAAGTGTTGGTGTCCAAGTCTTCGAATAAGACCCGAAACCAAAACCTTCCATAGGAGGGGGCAAACCTAGCCCAACTAGGACTCCCACCCAAAGGTGGGATTCCCACCTCCCATGTGGGGGTGGCCGGCCCCTATGGTGGAGTCCACTTGGGACTCCACCCCCACTAGGGCTGGCCGGCCATGGAGGTGGAGTCCCTTGTGGACTCCACCTTCCTTGGTGGTTTCTTCCGGACTTTTCTAGAACCTTCTAGAACCTTCCATAGAACCTTCCGCGACATTTTATTTCACATAAAATGACATCCTATATATGAATCTTATTCTCCGGACCATTCCGGAACTCCTCGTGATGTCCGGGATCTCATCCGGGACTCCGAACAAATATTCGAACTCCATTCCATAATTCAAGAACTACCATTTCAACATCCAACTTTAAGTGTGTCACCCTACGGTTCGAGAACTATGCGGACATGGTTGAGTACTCACTCCGACCAATAACCAATAGCGGGATCCGGAGATCCATAATGGCTCCCACATATTCAACGATGACTTTAGTGATCGAATGAACCATACACATATATTACCAATTCCCTTTGTCTCGCGATATTTTACTTGTCCGAGGTTTGATCTTCGGTATCACTCTATACCTTGTTCAACCTCGTCTCCCGACAAGTACTCTTTACTCGTACCGTGGTATGTGGTCTCTTATGAACTCATTCATATGCTTGCAAGACATTAGACGACATTCCACCGAGAGGGCCCGGAGTATATCTATCCGTCATCGGGATGGACAAATCCCACTGTTGATCCATATGCCTCAACTCATACTTTCCGGATACTTAATCCCACCTTTATAGCCACCCATTTACGCAGGTGGTGTTTTAGGTAATCAAAGTACCTTTCCGGTATAAGTGATTTACATGATCTCATGGTCATAAGGACTAGGTAACTATGTATCGAAAGCTTATAGCAAATAACTTAATGACGAGATCTTATGCTACGCTTAATTGGGTGTGTCCATTATATCATTCACACAATGACATAACCTTGTTATTAATAACATCCAATGTTCATGATTATGAAACTAATCATCTATTAATCAACAAGCTAGTTTAAGAGGCATACTAGGGACTTCTTGTTTGTCTACATATCACACATGTACTAATGTTTCGGTTAATACAATTCTAGCATGATATATAAACATTTATCATAAACATAAAGATATAAATAATAACCACTTTATTATTGCCTCTAGGGCATATCTCCTTCAGTTGCTTCATTCCTTGACTTCCTAATCTTTACTCTCTCATTCACACCATAACCTGTCAAAGCCTTCCTAAATTCAGCCATGCTAGAACATAACATTCCAACTTTGAAGACAGGGGTTGCCATGTCTACTTCAGGATTGAATTCTTTGAACCTGTATTCCAAAAGCTTCTGTTGCTCATTGCTCAGTTTTAGAATATCATGGTCAAGCCCAGCATCATCCTCAAACTCAACAATGTCTGTGCACTCATTGTGGTCATTAACATCTTTGTCAATGTTGTCTGCAAACAGATCATCATCACCATCTTCAGCATCATAATCACTATCATAGAAGTCACTGTCAGTGTCAGCATCATCCTCATCCTCACTTTGTAACTCTCCTGATGACAGACATGCAGATGACAGAGGTTCTTCATCAACAATCTATTTCTCTTGCTCTGTTTCATCTCCACCTCCAGTGTATTTCCTTGGAATTGGCACCACAACATCTGTCCTCAGCCCCTGCAAGAAATTGTTGTGATCAACCATAACTGACAGTTTCTTCACCTCTCTCACAGCTGCCATTATTGCAAGAATGTCACCATCATTATCAATGAGACACAATCCATCTCTCATGTCAGTCCCAGGAAAACACCAGTAGAACTTTGTTCTCTCTGTCATTTCATTCCCTCCTTGCTTAAGAAAATCCACAAGCCAGAGAAGTGAGAAAGTATCAGTGTTGCAATTGTCAAAAAAATCCACAGTCCCACCAATGTACTCCAAATGCTCCTTCAGACCACAGAAAAACCCATTATGCTCAAACTCAACAGTAAATCTGTCTGGATCATCTGCAGGAAGTGTCAAAATTCAGTTAAAAATGCAAGTGTTAAAATTCAGTTAACTTGTGCAGCTTCCATTTGGACCTAAACTTCATAAAACATGATGGATTACTGCTACATTATTACAAACACAATAGCAGCAATGGAGTAGATGCATTGGTCCGAGCTGATTCGACTTATTCATCATAAAAATGGCAGCTTTTCCACCTCTACATTTTCAGTTAAAATTCAGTAAACAGTTAACTTGTGCAGCTTCGATTTGGACCTAAGCTTCATAAACTAGATGGATTACTGCTACATTGTTGCAAACACAATAACACCAATGTAATAGATGCATTGGTCCGAGCTGATTGGACTTGTTCATCACACAAAATCGCAGCTTTTCCGATCAAAATTTACTGGCGCCTCACATGAACACCTACCATCTCGACCAAAACCTTCCCCAAACCTATCCCTAAGCAGTACAACGACGTCTCCCACTGATTTTGCGCAGCTAATCGTCCACACATGGCTAGATCGGCCCCACGAAAATCCATGGCCGTGGAGGAGAAACACAGAGAAGAAGAGGAGAAACAGAAAACGAGGACGACCACGAGACGTACCATACTGCGGAGGTTCGTCTCGCCATTCTCGCCGGCGTGGATCGTCCGCCATGTCCGCCGCCGCCGCCCACGAACTCGGCTGCGTCCTCGCCACCCACGACGAAGAGAAAGAAGGAAGGCAACGTCGTGCGCGTGATTTCTGCGCGGTCGTTATACAGAGAGGTGGGAGGACCTCTTCGTAATTATCCAGTTTGTGAAACGTTGCGATGCAAAACTTCCTCTCCCGCCTCCAAACTGCCACGTGTCGCCACCACATTCAATTGTATGAACTGTGCACATATTGGACAGTTCTTGTATGAGTGGAACACGTTTTGGAAGATGTTGTATGAAAATGCACATACGATGCAAGTTCTTGTACCTGTGGTGCAATTACCTCTCGATACTCCTACAACTTTAGAGCATCCCAGTTGGGTGCCTCAAACGGCGCAACAATGGGCTATTAGGCATATCGATGGAAATTTGCGTCCAGCACCTTGCCTTAAGCTAGACTCAAAACAAGTTTTGGTCTGGCGCGGCCCAATAACGTATTTGGTGTCCCTGATAATGCCGACAACTGGAACTTATTGCGAGTGATCAAGCCGTGAACCACGAGGTAGTTAGTGGGCCATGCCTGTATTTTACCAAACTAAACCTCTGGCCAGCTTTTCTTAACAGTCGACGGTTTCCTAGGACGAGCCAGGCGAGACGTCTCGTTGCTGCTGAGCCTTCTCCACACGTTGCCCGCCACACCCTTTCCATGTGGTGGCGATAAATTGGTAATGCACACCACCACTCCTTCCTACCCTTTCTCCCCTACTTCCCGTGGCGTCTCCGGCTATAAAAGTTCGGACACCGCGCTCTCACGCCTCTAACGGCTTCTCGCCTCCCTTGCCTGCAACAATGCCTCGCCACCTCTCTACTACTGATGCTACGCTAGGCCACGGTGGCCCGCCACTGGAGCTAAACCCAAGCTCTTGCTTTTAGACGGTGATGACGACTCGTTAGACTATGGTGAGTTCGACGAGGAGGACGAGGTGGAAGCTCTGTGGGAGTTGGCGGAGAAATCAACATCCAATGCCTCGCCGAGGCCACCGCCCACGAGGCTCTGTGTCTCAATGAGGAGTCTCGTCAGGTTCGTGTGCAACTGCCGCCGCCCACACTAGCTAGCGGCGATGTTGCACCAATAGATGGTCGAAGGTAGGGCCGAGTGGCGCATCATGGCAGCGCCAGATCAGGCTGCCCGTACCGGAGCCAAAGAGGGGCGTAGGAAGGCGAAGAACAATGACGAAGCTGACCATTCTCGTGCCCCGACTTACATCAAGTAGTTTAGGGTTTAGTTTAATTTAAGTTTTAGTCAATTTTCATTCAACTTTGTAATATATCTCGTAATATAAATGAAATTAAAATTAAAATTTGAATTAAAAAAACCCTATGAAAAAGGTGGACCAGACTGAGGCATACTCTAAAAACTGCAACATGCACCGGCGCCCCTCATTCAATCCATCCTACGTGTTTGATAGGCGTGGATAGAGATGCTCTTAGTTGTGGTGGCGTGGAGGTGACGACTGTTACCTCACGGTAAAAAAGGGCAGCTGATGCTTCTGCTGCCACTTTACTTTTTTATTTTCTGTGTGTGTGTTTTATGTACTGGTGGGCCGGGATTACGAGATCGATCCATGCATCGACACAGCCTTACTAATGATCCCTCTCTTTCTCTTTCCATTCCATATCCATCGATCGATCGGTACCCGTGCTTCTATGCATCGATCATCGATCGATCGCGCGTGCAAAGATCGAGGTTAAATACGTACCGCGAGCGAGCCTACACATGTATGTAGTCTCTGCTACTGCTACCACTGTGCTACTATGCTTTAGCTTGTGCTTTGTTTTTGCTTCGTGCTGGTCGGCCGTTCTATGTGTTTTCTGCAATGCAGTTGCAGCATAACGCAGGCGCTTTGTCTCCCGATTCGTTTCATCGTTTGTCTCCACTACATATCTGCATCTTCTGTACGCACACCTATAGGCAGCTGCAATGCGCCGTACAGTAAGTACAGCACTGTCGAGTGTCGACTATAACATCGGACACAGACACCGGACAATCGATCTATCGACCGGCCGGCACGAACGTACTTTTCTGGAGGGTGCTAGAAGTTTCATGGCCTAGTGTCCCAAATGTTCACAAAATGCTGTTCGACATGTTATCATATGGGAGCCGTTCGTTTATGTGCTGCACCATATAAATCTTCCAATGCCAAGATGATCAAAAATCACCTAAACAAAGATGATTAAGAAATGAACCTCTAAAAAATCATATTTCTGCTCTACAATTTTGTGGAAACTCTAGCAAACACTTGATGATGATTTTTTTGATAAAAACTTATGAAGCATGGTTTACTCCCGACACCCGAGTATTTTTTTATGGTGTGCCTATGTCTTGAGATTTTCTTAAGTCGCAGTCACCTTTAAAAAGTGCAACCGTAGTTCAAAGAAAAGCTCAACTCAGTTCAGTTGCACTTTTCCGGTACAAAAGTGCAACTTAAGCCTTTTTTTATACGTGACTGAGACTTAAGAAAATCTCAGTTGACTGAGACATAGCAAATCCGATTTTTTTTATCCATGTAGGGTTCGGTGTGTCATGACATCATTTTCTTGTGCTCTTCACATCTCTATCTTTCCAATTCCCGCGAACCAAAGAGGATTGCATGATTTTGATCGAGCACTCGCGTCTTAGACTTTTGCCATGTTTTTTTCTTCCACCCTCCTTTTTAGTTCTTTAAGGCCCATATTAGCGTTATGGCGGCAATGGCGACTACAAACAATGATATGGTATCGAATGATGGGCATACTGGAGCGTAGAAGAATCTTCAGCACCCGAGGGTAATCGGGATGGTCGGCGTAATGGGGTGGCACGACACGTTAGCACTAGTGGTCGCCTGTAGGGAAGACAACCAAGAGGCAGGTTGACGAGCATGACAAATCTCTCAACATCAAAGTGGTTAGAGTCTTAGAGATGGGATATGACCAAAGTTTTCTTTTCGGCAGGTATTTCTGAATTTTTGCCGAAAATCGGATTTCCGGTTACCAACAGAAATTCACAATGCCATATGAAATATACATGTATTTAAATAATAATTTGAGAATTCTGATTTTTTTATTTTCACATATTAGGAATTTGTTTAGAAAAGTTGTATTGTGACCGGTATACCCAGTAATACTGGTGGGTAACCGTGTTTTCCAACCAAGAACATAAACCATCATAATGACCGACGGCGGTGGGAGAGTTGCAACAATGTGAACCACGGCTAAGTTAATGAAATTATAGAAATTTTCATCATCTCTTAATAACATTCTTCCGAACTATTGCAATTGGTGATATTTACGTTTTAGATCAGACTAGTCAAATGTGCTCTAGCCGGACCCAAGAAAACAACCTTTTGCATGACTTGCATGATCAGGCCGGCCGGGGACATTCATCAGTGCACATGTGGGTATCGCGATGCATGACGCCATTGTCTATACCATCCCTACAGGCTACATCCATCATTTGTATGCCCAAAAGAGCCGGCCATGGCACTCCACATTTATTCAACGTGCGTGCGCCCTAAGGATATCTTCTATGCTACATGCATCCACTTAATCCCAACTAATCATTATGCCTAAAATACTACAATTGCCACTCATGCCATGCATGCATGCTTATAATTTGGCAGCCGAAATTAATCACATGGAATGCATGAAAGACGTAAACTTTATCTTCACAAGTTGATAATTGAACTGCTCGATCGAGTATGGTCGATGATTAACAGCGGTAAGTGTGTGCAAAGCAAACTAGTTGCGACATATGTGCATTATAAACACATTTATAAATCAAATCCCACCAAAATGTTAGAGCAACATTCTAACTGGCCTATTAAAAGATTGCTACGACATGTATTTGCCCGGTTAAATACATGTACTCTCTTTTCCACCCCATTCATTTATGTGTCACTCTTTCGCAAGTAGATTTATCTCCCACCTCTCAATCTAGCCTCACGAGCCACCTCTTTTTTCATTTGCCGTTACACAAAAAGGCCGCCTCTTAGGTCTTCTAAATGATGATAGTAACTATAGTCCTCGGTATCTTCTTTGTGAAAGAAGCCCTTTTTATACTAAACATTTTTACATAGTAACAACGTGCGATCGATGAAAGTTAAAAATTGTTTTATTCGCTTAGCATTCATAAAAAACCTTACTTCTTATTATTTTATGGTACTTAACAATGCCAACCACCAGCACATTATTGTGATGATAATATCAAATTATTTGTACAATTGAAACATATATCCTAGACTTGATGGAGACTTCTAATTTAGAACCTTGTTTTTAAAATCTGAAACTTAAGGTCGAACATTTTGCTGAACTTGATTTAGTCAAAATATAAAAAATATGATAAGACCATATTTGTTTACATAATATTTTGAACACTTGGTTGTACCATGATAGAGGGTATTATAGTGTACGAGTCTAATGAATATCCTTCTATATGTTTGTAGAATATGACAACAAATATTATAGACAATATTCATCGAACCATGGATTATTTATGGCAACCGACTACATGTATAAATTTATTGGAACTCCAAGCGCAGATTGCTTTAGCACAAATATGACTTGAGATTGATTGTCGAGCATAGAAACTCTTTTGTAGTCGCCCCTCCCTCTTCAAGCAATTATATATGTGCAAAATTATAAGAAGATGTCTTGTGTCCGTAAGTCAAGCATGGTGATTGTGATTTGTGAGACGATAGGTTGTATTAGAGTCGATGAAAATTATCTTCAAAAAAAAAGAATCGATGAAAATTGTAGGGGAAGTATGTAAGAACTGTAAATGCAAATGCAATTAATGCTGTGCATTTTTGAAATATTTAATTGCATAAAATATTTCGTGAATAAGCCGAGCCGAGCTCAGGCCTATGCAAGTTGTTTGTATTTTTGGTGTTCAGAAAAATTAACTGTGATTGATTTGCGCGTCATTAACAACTCGTTATCAATCACCTGTTTTTGGATTTTATAGATTGTGGGCTGTTGTCGACTCGGATGTGAGATTGCTCCAATGTCTTAGCCGACCCTGACTAGATAAGCAGTCGTACGTGAACCCTAGTCGTCACCAAAACATTGGTTACAGCTGCCTCCTTGCGGTCGCACCACCGCCATACCTTGATGTGCTGCCCTCGGTTAATCCACCCCGCTAATCGCATGCACAACCATCTAAGAGAGCCGGCCATTGTAACCCATCTCTCTGATCATGCGTTAGGAGAGAGCGACTTTGATCTTAACGTTCAGGAGCAAACGCATGGCCATTTCTTCTTGGTTCTTCGTCTTCCTTGCCTTCTATAAGTACTTGGGGGTGGGGAGCACTAGTAGAAAAGAGGTTTCCATCCGCCCCCATTAGTCCCCAAAATATAGGAACCGCGACTAAAGGGGTCTTTAGTCGCGGTTCGGGAGGCGTCCCGCGACTAAAGACCTGAGCCCAACGCGCTCGGTGGCCAGCTGGTGGACGGGAGGACATTTAGTCGCGGTTGGCCAGGCCTGGCCCGAAGGTCTTTAGTCGCGGTTGGCCACGCTAACCGCGACTAAAGGCCCATCCCCATAAAAGGCAGCTCAGCTCACTTCACTTAGCCATTTGGTGTCACTTCTCTTCACAATCTTCACAAGAGGTGGTGGGTTTGCTTTTGGTTCCTCTTATGCACACAAGGTGTTCGATGAAATGTCCGATAGCATGAAACAAATATGATATGAAGTGTTCGAGCCACACTTGAGCTTTCTCATTTATTTTTCGTCCTCGATCGTGGTTAGCAACTTGAACCTTTCATGTGTCATTGATAAAATATGCATGTATGTAGTTCATTGTTTAATTTCTATTATTTCTAGCTAGTTAGTTTAACAAATGCATGATGGTTAATTATATATTTTATATAATAATAATGCAGATGAATCGGCAATGGATGTACGGTAACCGACTCCCCGGCGAGTTTATTACGGGTTTGAAAGATTTCCTCGTAGTGGCTAATGCGAACACGCAGGGGTTTTTTGTTATCTATCTATATGCTGCTTGTAAGAATCAGAAGGGTTACTCTTTCTCAAGAGACGTTCACCTGCACCTGCTTCGGCAGGGTTTCATGCCAAGCTATAATTGTTGGACCAAGCATGGAGAAAGAGGGGTTAGAATGGAAGAAGATGAAGAAGGGGATGATATCATCGATAACAACTATCTTGATCATTTCGGTGATACTTTCATGGATGATTCTGAAGGTGGGGAAGGTGATGGGGAAGGTGAAGGGGAAGGTGAAGAAGAGGCACGTGATGAGTCCGCTGATGATCTTGGTCGGACCATTGCTGATGCACGGGGAGGCTGCAAAACTGAAAAAGAGAGGAAGAATTTGGATCGCATGTTAGAGGATCACAAAAAGTCGTTGTACCCCGGATGCGATAATGGTCTGAAAAAGCTGGGCTGCACACTGGATTTGCTGAAATGGAAGGCACGGGAAGGTCTATCTGACTCAGGATTTGAAAATTTGCTGAAAATAATGAAGAATATGTTTCCAAAGAATAACGAGTTGCCCGCCAGTACGTACGAAGCAAAGAAGGTTGTCTGCCCTCTAGGTTTGGAGGTTTTAAAGATACATGCATGCATTAACGACTGCATCCTCTACCGCGATGAATACGAGAATTTGAATGAAAGCCCGGTATGCACTGCATTGCGTTATAAGATCAGAGGCGATGACCCTGGTGACGATGTTGAGGGCGAGAAACCCAGGAAGAGGGTTCCCGCCAAGGTGATGTGGTATGCTCCTATAATACCACGGTTGAAACGTCTGTTCAGGAACAAAGAGCATGCCAAGTTGTTGTGATGGCACAAAGTGGACCGTAAGTCGGACGGGGAGTTGAGACACCCTGCAGATGGAACGCAATGGAGAAAGATCGACAGAGAGTTCAAAGATTTTGCAGTTGACGCAAGGAACATAAGATTTGGTCTAAGTACAGATGGCATGAATCCTTTTGGCGAGCAAAGCTCCAGCCATAGCAACTGGCCCGTGACTCTATGCATCTACAACCTTCCTCCTTGGTTGTGCATGAAGCGGAAGTTCATTATGATGACAGTGCTCATCCAATGTCCGAAGCAACCCGGCAACGACATCGATGTGTACCTAAGGCCATTAGTTGATGAACTTTTACAGTTGTGGGGCAGACCTGGTGTACGTGTGTGGGATGAGCACAAAGACGAGTAATTTGACCTACGAGCGTTGCTTTTCGTAACCATCAACGATTGGCCTGCTCTTAGTAACCTTTCGGAACAGACAAATAAGGGATACAATGCATGCACACACTGCTTACATGAGACTGAAAGTGTGTATTTGCTAAATTGTAAGAAGAACGTGTACCTGGGGCATCGTCGATTTCTTCACCGACATCATAATGTAAGAAAGAAAGGCAGGCATTTCAATGGCAAGGCAGATCACCGGCCGAAGCCTGCGGAACGTAATGGTGCGGAGGTATTTGATATGGTCAAGAATTTGAAAGTCATCTTTGGAAAGGGTCCTGGCGGACAATCAGTTCCGCAGGGAGCTGACGGGCACGCACTCATGTGGAAGAAGAAATCTATATTTTGGGAGCTAGAATATTGGAAAGTCCAAGATGTCTGCTCTGCAATCGACGTGATGCATGTTCCGAAGAATATTTGCGTGAACCTGCTAAGCTTCTTTGGCGTGTATGGGAAGACAAATGATACAAAGGAAGCACGGCAGGACCAACAACGTTTGAAAGACCCTGATGACCGGCATCCAGAATGGTTTCAAGGTCGTGCCAGCTAAGCTCTTACCAAAGAAGAGAAGGTCATGTTTTTTGAATGCCTGAGCAGTATGAAGGTCCCGTCTGGATTCTCGTCGAATATAAAGGGAATAATAAACATGGTGGACAAAAAGTTCCAAAACCTGAAGTCTCACGACTACCACGTGATTGTGACGCAATTGCTTCCGATTGCTTTGAGGGGGCTCCTACCGGAAAATGTTCGAGTAGCCATTGTGAAGCTATGTGCATTCCTCAATTCAATCTCTCAGAAGGTAATCAATCCAGAAGATCTACCACAGTTACAGAACGATGTGGTCCAATGTCTTGTCAGTTTCGAGTTGGTGTTCCCGCCATCCTTCTTCAATATTATGACGCACCTCCTTGTTCACGTTGTAGAAGAGATTTCCATCCTTGGTCCTGTATTTCTACACAATATGTTCCCCTTTGAGAGGTTCATGGGAGTATTAAAGAAATATGTTCATAACCGTGCTAGGCCAGAAGGAAGCATCGCCAAGGGCTATGGAAATGAGGAGGTAATTGAGTTTTGTGTTGACTTTGTTCCTGACCTTAAGCCAATTGGTCTTCCTCGATCGCGGCACGAGGGGAGACTAAGTGGAAAAGGCACGATCGGAAGGAAATCAACGATATGTATGGATGGCCATTCTATGACTGAAGCACACCACACAGTTCTGACCAATTCCACCTTGGTGGCTCCGTACTTTGAGAAACACAAGAATATTTTACGCTCGGACAACCCGGGGAAGCCTGAATCCTGGATTAGAAAGGCCCACATGGAGACTTTCGGTAGTTGGTTGAGAAAAAATTTAATGAATGGCAATGATGTTGGAGATCAGCTGTACATGTTGGCCAAGACACCATCTTCGACTATAACGACTTTACAAGGGTACGAGATAAATGGGAATGCATTTTACACGATCGCCCAAGATAAAAAGAGCACCAACCAAAATAGTGGTGTCCGCTTTGATGCAGCAACCGAGAATGGGCAAAAGGTCACATATTATGGTTACATAGAGGAATTATGGGAACTTGACTATGGACCCTCCTTTAAGGTCCCTTTGTTTCGGTGCAAATGGTTCAAGCTAACAGGAGGTGGGGTAAAGGTGGACCAGCAATACGGAATGACAATGGTGGATTTCAACAATCTTGGTTACCTTGACAAACCATTCGTTCTAACCAAAGATGTCGCTCGGGTTTTCTATGTGAAGGACATGAGTAGCAAACCGAGGAAACGGAAAGATAAGAAAACGATCAGTACATCATGCGATGATTCAAAGCGCCACATTGTTCTTTCAGGGAAAAGAAACATCGTGGGAGTGGAGGACAAGATAGACATGTCAGAAGATTATAATATGTTTGGTGAAATTCCGCCCTTCAAAGTGAACACTGACCCAAGCATTAAGTTAAATGATGAGGATGCTCCATGGATACGTCACAATCGTAAGCAAGCAGGGACGACACAAGGGAAGAAATGATGTGTAATAATTTATTGTACCAAACTTTGTTGAATGGATCATGTGACTTATATTATCTGTGATGTGTTTGGTGTCCATTTTCGAATGATTCGATTGATTCGAGATACCACTAATGATACATGAAATTTGGAGTGATTTAGTCATACTCCTGCCTAGGCGTATAATATGCCTACTCGTAGTCTTCATAGTCGCCGCCGTTGTACTGGTAGTCGTCGCCTTCTAAGTTTCCGCCGTCGTCGCTGTCGTCGGGCGGCGCTCGTGGCTCAAACTGAGGGTAGCGCAGGCGGGGGATATCGCCGGCCGTGATGTAGTCCATGACGCTCTGTAGAGTCCGTCCGGCCGTACCACCATAGCCGACGGCCGGCCTCGTGGAAGTTCCCAGGAGGCAGACTGTCCTCCTCATACCTGGCAAGCGCCCTCTCACGCCGATTGATGAAGAAGGCGTCCCAAGTATGCTGCTTATCGGGATGCCAGCGGGGATTCATCCGCTGCTCCGGCGTGAGGACGAGGTAGTAGTGCTTCGTGATGGCGGGAAGAAAGAGGCGGGAAGAAAGTGGCGGGAAGAAAGAGGCGGGAAGCTGGAGGCGGGAAGAAAGTGGCGGGAAGATAGTGGCGGGGAAGAAAGAGGCGGCAAAGCGGGAGGCGGGAAGACAAGGAAGAAATGGCGGGAAGAAGAGGAATCCAGAGGCCCGTATGTCATCTCCCTGCCACGCCGGCCCGTGCCGAACTCCACCTCCGCCGGCCGCGCGCCGCGCTCCCCGTTGCCGGCCCGCGCGCCGAACACCACGCCGCCGCCGCCGCCGCTTCCGCCCGCGCCGCCACTCACGCGCCGCGCCGCCAGTACACGGGAGAGAGAGGGTCGCCGCACGCGCCGGCCAGTCTGGCGCCCGACCCCTCCTCAATCTCTTTTTTTTACTTAAGAAAGATTTGAACTTAATAAAATTTGAACTTAAGAAAATTAAAACTTAACAAATTTTAACTTAGTAAAATTTGAACTTAATTTTGACTTAAAAAATCTCGCCACGCCTCGACGCCGTCGCCTCGACGCCCACTGCCACCGCACCCCTCCTCTCTCCCTCTGACACCGCCACCGCGCGCGCCCTCGATCGCGCCGTCGCTGCCCTTCGTCGTCGTCGCCGCCGCCCGAGACCGCCGGCCAACGTCGAGTACGTGGATGCTAGTGCCGGCCGCCGCGCGCTCACCTGATCCCCACCGGCGCCGCGCGGCCACACACACACACACAGAGAGGAGGGCGGCGCCCCTTCTCTAATTTTTTTTTACTTAACAAAAATTTACTAACCTTATTAACAAAAATCTTAATTAACTTAACAAAAATGGTAAGTTACGCGCCCCTCCGTACACGCGCGGGTTTTTTTTGTTTCTTTACGAGAGAGAGGATCGGAGGGGGCAGCGAGGGGGCGGTGCACTACCGCGCACCCTTTCGCCACCGCCACCGCCACCGCCACCGCCCTTTCACCACTGCCACCGCCCTTTCACCACCTCCCCCTTTCGCCACCGCTACCGCCCCCTTCTTTACTTAATTAATTAGTTTTTACTACATGTTTTCAGGAGTGACATATGGCGGACGATAGAGCCGACCGATTAGGGGAAACTATGATTCGGAAGCTGAGGAACATCTTTTTGGCATCATAAATGGCGACATTCCTTTTGTGCCGGCCGAAGAAGATGAAGAAGAGGATGTCTCTTCTTATCTGAACCTTGACGGTGAAGGTCGTCAACAAGGTGATGACGAAGGAACAGACACTGTCGATGGAGGTCAACCGTCGACAAACGACGATGGAGATATGCAAGTAGCAACCACCTCCGGCGAGGTATATATATACATTGATCCTCTGGTGATACAAACTTACAGATTTGAATAAATATGTGTACTAACGCACGCGACTCTCTTTCTTATTTTAGCTCTCGGCCGGATCATCGAAAAAATCGAGTACGTCGTCAAAGCGTGGCGCAACCAAGATGCTGAAACAAGGAGAAACATATACCATCGAGGTTGTCAGTGCAACCGGCAAGCCGCTGGAGCCCCAAAAGCACTCCACCAAGTTTATCAACCAATGTGGAGCCGTTGTTAGAGACAACGTCCCGATCACCGTCCAGGAATGGAATGAGCCAAAGAAGACATGTCTTGGTTTCAGTTTTGTCGACAAGAGAACAAAAAAAGATTGCTGGAGAAAGCTTATGGAACATTTCATTCTACCTCTGTAATTCAACAAAGTCGATGAATTTGGTAACGAGATTCCGGGTGGACGTGAGAGGAGGAGGCTAGTCAAAGAGTTCGCTCTTAAGAAGATGGCCGAAGCATTCCGGAACTTCAAGAAAAATTTAGCCCATGACTTTTTCAACGAGAACAAGACTCCGGATTTCAAAGGAAAATATGAGAAACTGAAAGATGATTGGCCAGAATTTTTGAGGCAAAAGAAATCGGAGCATTTCATTAAAATATCGAAAAAATAAGGAAAATGCGGCTAAGAAAGAGTACAATCATATTATGGGGCCAGGAGGGTACCGCCTTTCGGAGCCTAAGTGGGAGAAGATGGAGAACGACCTGAGGGCGCGAGGAATCCCTCTAGGTACATAGGGGTGGGACCCAAGGGCCAAAAGCTGGTGGTACGGGCATGGGGGATCACTAGACCCGGAGACAGGGGTGTGTGTTCACCGGAAGATAACGTTTAAACCCACCCAAGCCCTTATTGACGCAATGACCCAAGCTCAAGAGGGGAACATCAAGTTCAACAGAGAGAACGACGCGCTGACATTTGCCCTCGAGAATCCTGAACACCCAGGACGTCTACGAGGCAAAGACGCCATTCCGTGGAAACTAGGGTTCTCCCAGGATGATGACCCGTACGGTTACAGAAGCCGTAAGAGAAAGACGGATCGGGATGCAGATTTTGTGGGGCACTTGGCATCGGAACTCCATCAGCTGAAGCAGATGGTGTATGGACTAGTACAAGAAAGATCGGCTGCAGGGCCGCATCAAGATCATGCAGTGGATCTCAGAAGCCAGCAACGGAGAAGCAGTCTGGATTCCACGGAAGCCCCGCCTGGTGCTAATGCACCCTTGCTGGCCCCGGCTGGTGCTAATGCACCCATCACCTCGGCACCGGAGCCTCGCTACCCCGTGGATGATGTAAAGGAGATGAAAGAATGTGATCTGCATTATCCAGTGGGGAACATATGTTCCACGAAGGTAGCTACCGGCAGTGCTTTACCCTGTACACCTGGAGCACTCCACCACAACAACCCATTAAAGATGGCTATGCTCGTGTCACGGTGGAGGACATAGTCCAAGGGTTTGAGGACTTGGAGATTGACTATGCTACACCCGAAGGGGAGAGAAGACTTGGAGATGTCAAGCGCCAGTTCATTCTATGGAAAAAGAAGTACATCGTGTTTCCAGGCGAGGCGCCAAGGCCAACAAGTCCACCCCCCTCCGGTGGTGGTGGTGGCGGTGGTGGTGGTGGTTCACCTACACCTCCTTCACGTCAGCCGACGCTGCCCCCCAGTCCACCTCCGGCGGGTAAGCAGCCTCTGCCCCCCAGTCTGCCTCCAGCGGTTACGCCGCCCCCCAATCCACCTTCGTCGAAGAAGCAGAAGCAGGCGGACAGCAAGGCAACCTCCTCCTGGAGTTTTAACCCGGACCCTTATGTACCTAAGATCACAAAGGTACCGGAGCCATCACTGAAGCCTCTCCTCCCAAGGCCATGGGAACTAAGTGAAGAGAAAACCAACTTGGCCGCGGCTGCTCAGTATGAGAAATGGAAGGCGGAAATGAAGGCGAAAAGAGAGCCTGAGCCCAAGCCAGTATTTTCTGAGAAGGAAAAGAAGTGGGCTAAGTCATTTTTGAACACACCGTCCCAAGCCGAGAAGAATATGCCTGACGACTATGGACGTGAACTTCGTAGGCAAGCACTCATATTGAAGGAGAAGAAAGACTTGGCAGAGAAGGAGAATAAAGCCTTGGAGGAGGAGAAAAAAGAAAGTAAAAAAAGCGGGAAACAAGTTGCCCAGCTCGGGGAACAAAATAAACAATCGATCCCCTACTCATAGTGAATGTCGCTGGTCCGGATGCTGTACTAATGGATCCCGCTATCATAGAAGCTGCGGTAGCACAGGAAATGACTATACGGGTGCCAGAGAAAAAGCAGCCGAGATCGGTATGACTCTTCGTGCAGTGTTAGGTCTTGAGGAGGCGCCAATGAGTGAGGTAGAAATTACATATGTGCTGAATGGGCCTCTCGTCGAGCCTGCGCAGGAAGATGATCTACCAGCACAAATGCAAAATCTGCTACGTTGGTACAAGGGTTACATAAAAAATAACGCCGGCAAAGAATATATTTATGCGGAAGTTAGACATGAGCATCACTTCAAACATTACTATGTAACAGTTCATATGAGTGAATTGTTCCAGCTGTTCAATCTGCGCGAGCTCGACAAATCCATCATCAGTTGCTACGTTCTGTAAGTGATTTATTTCTACCTCATCTCTTTCATTGCCTGCACTGTCTATATTGTCCTAACTATATTGTTGTGTACGCTATTATGCAGAATGAAGATTGGGGAATGCCAAAAAAGGAACATCCATGATGTTGGGTTCATTGACCCGCACATCGTGAATGGATATGTGTTAGAAAAACACCTCCGCGACGTGGAGCAAGACCTTTTCGATTTTCTTACAAAGGAGCAGCTCAAAAGTGAAATTCTATTTCCTTACCATTTTGGGTGAGTGTTTCTGTCTTGAGCACATTCTCTTTTGTTTACTCCATGCATGGTATGTCTAATCGATGAGTTATGCATGACTGTGCATGTATCGTGTCCGCAGATTCCACTGGATTCTGCTCATAATTGAATTTCACACCTCCAGAGTTCTCGTCATGGACTCTCTGAATATGGATCCAAAGGCTTGGGCCAACATGAGAAATATGGTGCAAAAGTAATTATTTTCAATCATTTGCGCTCTATATCGGTCGGCCTCTTTCGTTCATTTCCTAATATCAAGTAACTAATAACTCCCTTGTTCATTTAATTTTCTTTGTCCTGTAGGGTTTGGATTTTGGAGACGGTTCAGATGAAACGGTCGGTGAATTCAAAAAAGAGATAGAATTTAGAAAGGTACTGTCTGGGGATATTCAGCCAACGGGGACCAATCTATGTGGATACTATGTTTGTGAGTTCATCCGGAGATATACCTCTGAGCGGAAGCCGTCGGAGAACAACGTCAAGAGGAATAACTTGCGGAAGAAGCTTAGTCCAGAAGCTCGCTTCTGACCAATTCAAGAGGAACTAGCATGATTTTTGATGAGGGAAGTCCTCCATCCTAAAGGAGAACACTATTAGGAGGACGTAGAACTTCTAATGCCGTAAATTATGTATGGAAACTTGTTCGAAATTGTATATGGTCATCCAAGATTGAATATATATTGTATATTCTTCTTGAATTCTTCTTGTTTGAAATTGTACATTCATATGCATGTATATAGTAGCGTAGAATATGTGTACTGAAACTTATTCAAAATTAAAATAAAACACAAAATAAAATATAAAAGAAATAAAACAATACAAATTAAAAAGAAACCAGATTTAAGGGGGGGCTAAAACCCTAAACCTGCGGAGGCCTTTAGTCGCTGTTGTCCAGGAGAACCGCGACTAAAGGTCCTCCGCCCCGACGGTCATCTGGTGCCCATGTGAACAGTCCTTTAGTCGTGGTTCGTAAGCAACCGCGACTAAAAGGGAGCCTTTAGTCGCATTTAATTAGTTCCAGTTGCGCAACCGCGACTAATGACAGTTACGAACCGGGACTAAAGCCCCTTTTACTACCAGTGGAGGGGGGCGTCTCTGCGTGACTCCTCAACTTTTTTATTCGAGTACCTCCGGCTTCCTCGATTTCATCGCCATGTCAAACGATTTGGAAAAGGTTGCTGCCGCTGCCAAGGTGGGACCGCCTCTTCCTTCTTTGGCCATACCATCGACCAGCTCGTACGTGCTCTCTTTTCTGTTCCAATTTGTTTTGATGATTATTACACATGCGGTTGGTGTAGATGTGGTAAGTTTTCGCTTACATGTTTGGTGCATGTCTAATATATGCGCATACTAGTTAATCTTAGAAATTGTTTTGTGACGCTTTCACTTAAACTAAATTAACACGAAAACTACTATAGTTTAGAACCAATTGTATGCAATAGTAATTCGTTTACACTGGACTTGTTCGCGGTATCGTGACAAATCAAGGGTAGTAGGGCACCGGCCGATCGTACGTCCGGGGCCGTGTGGTAGAGGACAGAGCATGCAGGCTGAGCTATGGTCCTAGGATTACGCACGCAGGATGTGATCGAGAGTGAGAAGGACACTGGCCGGCGGCCGCAGCGCGGCGCGAGGGCCGACGAGACAAGCGGCCGGCTACGAACCTAGCGGAAGACAATGGAAGGAGGTGGGCCCCACCACACCTACACGCACAGGTGGGCTCCGACATAATAATGGTCAGGAATCTGTCTGTTCATTCCATGCCGTCGACATGGCCCGGCCGGTCTCTCTCCGGCACAGCCACCCGTGTCGATCTATCATAAATTACTAGTACTGCTGCGTGGTGTATTGGCTGGCTGGATAGGTGCACGCACGCACCAAAAAAAGGCCAAACGCACGCTCACTCATCATCAGCCGAAGCTCGCATGCATTGCATGGCCGCCTCAAAGTGACATATCCATCCATCCTAACTGGCTATGGCTAGGACATAGCTAGGGGGAAACCCCAACCCCGCCCTCGCCGCTGCTTAGAGCATCCCAGCCGTTGGGCTCGCCGGGCCGAAATCCGGCGCTATTTAGCGATGGATTGGACGAAACTTTCGCTCGGGGAGAACCGAAGTTTCAGCCGTCTCCCCGCCTGGACAACCCGGGGTTCGCCTTTTTTTTAGAGAAAACATTCTTGGATGACAAATTTCATGCATAATTCGGCGAATTTAGCTAGTTTTGCCAACATTTTGCTTATTTTTAAAAATAAACGTTACAATTTAACAAAACGAGACAAGTTTTCAAACAAATCAAATGGAAACTAGTTGGTGTTGCCTCGAAGCGTCCATAAGTGCTCCACCAGATCATCATGCAACTGTTGATGCATTGTGGAGTCTCGTATCTCCTGACGCATAGCGATGAATGCAGCCCACGATGCCGGCACCTAGTGGTTAGGCTGTGCAAGAGGACTCTCTCTGTCATATGGTGCAGCTTGTTCGCTCAGAGGGACCAGATGCTTCCGCTGATCCTCGATAATCATGTTGTGTAAGCACACACAACAGTTCATCACCTCCCACATCTGATCTTTCGACCAAGTCAAAGCGGGGAACCGGACTACATCAAATCTCTGCTGGAGGATCCCAAATGCACGCTCTACATCATTTCGGCAAGCTTCTTGTTCCTTGGCAAACTGTTGCTCCTCCGGAAGGCCGGGTTTGAGATAGTCTTCACAAATGTTGCCCACTTTGGATAGATACCGTCTGCAAGATAGTATCGCTTGTTGTAGTGCCGGCCATTGATCACAAAGTTAACCGGGGGAGCATGATCCTCAACAAGCTTGGAGAAGACCGGCGAGCACTGCAAAACATTGATGTCGTTGTTGCATCCCGGCATACCAAAGAAGGAGTGCCAAATCCAAAGATCATGGGTAGCCACTGCCTCAAGTATCACAGTGCAACCTTTTTTGTGATCCTTGTACATTCCCTGCCAAGCAAACGAACAATTCTTCCATTTCCAATGCATGCAGTCAATGCTTCCAACAAGCATCCCTGGAAATCCTCGAGCTTCATTGACAGCGAGGATCTTAGCAGTGTCTTCGACAGTCGGTGATCTCAAGTAGAATTCCTCGAACACTGCTATCACCGTCCTGCAGAACCGGTAGAAACAATCAAGGGCGGTGGACTCTGCCATCCGAAGATAGTCATCTGCAGAATCACCAGGAGCTCCATATGCCAGCATCCGCATAGCCACCGTGCACTTTTGAAGGGCGGAAAACCCCGCCATGCCGGTGCAATCCAACTTGCATCTGAAATAGTAGTCGTAGGCTTGAAGGGCATACACAATTTTTCAGGAAGAGCTTCCGGCTCATCCTGAAACGACGCATGAAAACAGCCTCACCGTGCAATGGAACGTCGGCGAAATAGTCGGCGTAGAGCATGCAATACCCCTCCATTCGCTGCCTCGGCTTGCACTTCCGGCGACCTGGTGCCAACCCACCACGGCGACCAATGATAGACTCGGCGTACAAGCCGGACATGCAAGCAAGGATGAGCAGGTGCTCCTCATCTTGGGCGACGGCAACCGTTTCTTATTCAAGAAGCTCGGCGAACATCTGCTCCTCCTCCTCGGAGTCCATGTCCGGCCAGGCAGTTGGACGAACACCTGCCGGGTGTGTCGACGATGAGCGACGTGAGGGAGCTGCCCGGCGGCGGAAAATAGGCAGAGGGTGGAGGAACGGCGGAATATAGGCTGTTGGGTGGAGGAATGGCGGAGTTGGGGCAACCCGCCGGCGGATTTCCGAGGGGTGGTGCCGGCGGCGAGAGAGCAAAGGGAGGGGAGGAGGGATTTGCGTCGACAAAGTGGTGTGGTTCGTCTGTTCTCTAGCCGACAGAGCGGGCCCGTCCCCGCTTTTCTCTCGTCCGAAATGCCCGAGCGCTCCCCCGGGGGCGATGGCCTGGGCTCTCCGGACGGATGAAAGGCCTAATCCGGACGAAAACGAGGAACCGGGGGCGCGACTGGGCCGTTTTCGTCCATCCGGATGAAAAAAAGGCGTCCTGGGGGCCTCGTCGGGGAGACGGCTGGAGATTCTCTTAGGGGCATCTCTAGCGGCGCGACACATTTCGGACAACC
This sequence comes from Lolium rigidum, assembly GCF_022539505.1. Lineage (NCBI taxonomy): Eukaryota > Viridiplantae > Streptophyta > Magnoliopsida > Poales > Poaceae > Lolium > Lolium rigidum. The sequence goes on from NW_025901530.1 coordinate 534,446, forward strand.
AAAATGTCCGCGAGCGTCCGTTTGCGTCGCCTAGCGGACGCGCAAATGGTCGCGCGTCCGTTTGCATCTGAGGCTGGCTCCAGCGGGGCGACGCATTTTCGGCATAGGCCAGATTTCAAAAAAGAGATTGTAGCCTAAAATTTGCACGAAATTATAGCCCCGAATTGAGGTCTGCAATATTTTCATCACACTTTGCACATGGTACGGCGCAAAGTGGAGCAAAAGGGGCACAAAAAGGCCTGAACAGCAATAAAAAGTCCAAAAGGAGGCCAAGGTGTTGGGAGCATGGCGATGGCGATCAGGCGTCTCGCGCGCGGATTTCGGCGCGCCTCTTCATGAACCATGCCCTGGTGTCGTCGTCGACGCTGCTTAAGTCGGCAAGAATGATCCTTGGTGAGAATGCCCACTGGTGGGAATAATATCGTCCTCCCAGCCACTGATGCGCGGGTCCTACGTCTTTTTCGGCGGACACTCGGCGTGACCGCGGAGCGTCCGCGGAGACGCAAATTGTAATAACCCAGAACATAGGAACAACGAAGGGTAGATTTAGAAATGGGATGTGCATTTCATCGCAAAACGGGGGAAATTTTCGCGCCTTATTGCAACTAAACCTAAGAGGGATCGAGGTTCTCTCTCATTTTGCATTTAGGGTTAGGCAATGTGAGTTAGGGAAATTTCGACATGATCTCTTTTGTATCTTGTTACTTTGGGGAATGATTGCATTTGATAAGTGTTAACACATTTAACAATAAACATCACACAATATAAACAATGAATTCATAATTCAAACACAAGATATAAATTCAAATCACTTTGAATTTCAAAGTGAATATCAAATACAATATTTAATCAAGAATATAAACATTACATCATACAAAAGCTCATAAACCAAAACTTGAGCTTTATTGATATACAACACAAATTACAAAGTCTTTACAATATTCTTGATACAAGAATTGAGACATAATGATCAGAAATAAAAGAAAAGGAAAATTACAAGTTTATTCTAAACTAAAACCTAGACTAAGTGTCTTGAGGATGATCTTCTGGCCATAATTCAACCCTGCAAAACAAAGAACAAATACTAGACCAGAATATAAGTGTTAGCAAAGTTCAGTTTGGACAGTTAGCAAAAATCACAGGAAAATTCAGTTTGGACAGTGAATACTGTCACAGCACACTTGTGCTTCTCCAAATTCTTGGACAGCACAAGATAGGCATAGGCAGACCAGAACTGAGCAAGGCACAGGGGCTCAAGTTTCACCATATGAAGGCTGTTGCTAGCCAAGCAACAGCAAGGCAATGCAAGGGGTGAGTCATAAAGTAACCAGGCTTGTGTGTCATGGCCAGGGAAGAAGTAGAGACCATATAAATAGCACACAAACCCTAGAACCATGACAGTCGACCAGATAGGAAAATCACCAGGTAAGGGTGAAGCTAGAACCAGCACCAGTTCATTGATACGCGTTCAACACGCGTCTGTTGGGAACCCCAAGAGGAAGGTGTGATGCGTACAGCGGCAAGTTTCCCTCAGTATGAAACCAAGGTTATCGAACCAGTAGGAGCCAAGAAGCACGTTGAAGGTTGATGGCGGCGGGATGTAGTGCGGCGCAACACCAGGGATTCCGGCGCCAACGTGGAACCCGCACAACACAACCAAAGTACTTTGCCCCAACGAAACAGGTGAGGTTGTCAATCTCACCGGCTTGCTGTAACAAAGGATTAACCGTATTGTGTGGAAGATGATTGTTTGCGTGAAAACAAGTAGAACAAGTATTGCAAGTAGATTGTATTTCAAGTAAAGAGAATTGGACCGGGGTCCACAGCTCACTAGAGGTGTCTCTCCCATAAGATAAACAGCATGTTGGGTGAACAAATTACAATTGGGCAATTGACAAATAAAGAGGGCATGACCATGCACATACATATCATGATGAGTATAGTGAGATTTAATTGGGCATTACGACAAAGTACATAGACCGCCATCCAGCATGCATCTATGCCTAAAAAGTTCACCTTCAGGTTATCATCCGAACCCCTCCAGTATTAAGTTGCAAAGCAACAGACAATTGCATTAAGTATGGTGCGTAATGTAATCAACAACTACATCCTTAGACATAGCATCAATGTTTTATCCCTAGTGGCAACAACGACAACACAACCTTAGAACTTTTTGTCACCGTCCAAGTGTCAATGCAGGCATGAACCCACTATCGAGCATAAATACTCCCTCTTGGAGTTACAAGCATCTACTTGGCCAGAGCATCTACTAGTAACGGAGAGCATGCAAGATCATAAACAACACATAGATATAACTTTGATAATCAACATAACAAGTATTCTCTATTCATCGGATCCCAACAAACGCAACATATAGAATTACGTATAGATGATCTTGATCATGATAGGCAGCTCACAAGATCCGACAATGATAGCACAATGGGGAGAAGACAACCATCTAGCTACTGCTATGGACCCATAGTCCAGGGGTAGACTACTCACACATCACTCCGGAGGCGACCATGGCGGCGTAGAGTCCTCCGGGAGATGAATCCCCTCTCCGGCGAGGTGCCGGAGGCGATCTCCTGGATCCCCCGAGATGGGATCGGCGTTGGCGGCGTCTCTGGAAGGTTTTCCGTATCGTGGCTCTCGGTACTGGGGGTTTCGCAACGGAGGCTATTTGTAGGCGGAAGGGCAGGTCAAGAGGTGGCACGAGGGCCCCACACCACAGGGCCGCGCGGCCAAGGGGGGGGCCGCGCCGCCCTAGGGTGTGGCCCCTCTTCGGACTTCTGGAAGCTTCGTGGCAAAATAGGACCCTGGGCGTTGATTTCGTCCAATTCCGAGAATATTTCGTTACTAGGATTTCTGAAACCAAAAACAGCAGAAAACAAAGAATCGGCACTTCGGCATCTTGTTAATAGGTTAGTTCCAGAAAATGCACGAATATGACATAAAGTGTGCATAAAACATGTAGATAACATCAATAATGCGGCATGGAACATAAGAAATTATCGATACGTTGGAGACGTATCAGCATCCCCAAGCTTAGTTCTGCTTGTCCCGAGCAGGTAAAACGATAACACAGATAATTTCTGGAGTGACATGCCATCATAACCTTGATCATACTATTTGTAAAGCATATGTAGTGAATGCAGCGATCAAAACAATGTATATGACATGAGTAAACAAGTGAATCATATAGCAAAGACTTTTCATGAATAGCACTTCAAGACAAGCATCAATAAGTCTTGCATAAGAGTTAACTCATAAAGCAATAATTAAAAGTAAAGGCATTGAAGCAACACAAAAGAAGATTAAGTTTCAGCGGTTGCTTTCAACTTATAACATGTATATCTCATGGATATTGTCAACATAGAGTAATATAATAAGTGCAATATGCAAATATGTAGGAATCAATGCACAGTTCACACAAGTGTTTGCTTCTTGAGGTGGAGCGAAATAGGTGAACTGACTCAACATTGAAAGTAAAAGAATGGTCCTCCATAGAGGAAAAGCATCGATTGCTATATTTGTGCTAGAGCTTTGATTTTGAAAACATGAAACAATTTTGTCAACGGTAGTAATAAAGCATATGTATCATGTAAATTATATCTTACAAGTTGCAAGCCTCATGCATAGTATAGTAATAGTGCCCGCACCTTGTCCTAATTAGCTTGGACTACCGGATCATCACAATGCACATGTTTTAACCAAGTGTCACAAAGGGGTACCTCTATGCCGCCTGTACAAAGGTCTAAGGAGAAAGCTCACATTGGGTTTCTCGCTATTGATTATTCTCAACTTAGACATCCATACCGGGACAACATAGACAACAGATAATGGACTCCTCTTTTATGCATAAGCATGTAACAACAATTAATAATTTTCTCATTTGAGATTGAGGATATATGTCCGAAACTGGAAACTTCCACCATGGATCATGGCTTTAGTTAGCGGCCCAATGTTCTTCTCTAACAATATGCATGCTTAACCATAAGGTGGTAGATCGCTCTTACTTCGAGACAAGACGAACATGCATAGCAACTCACATGAAATTCAACAAAAGAGTAGTTGATGGCGTCCCCAGTGAACATGGTTATCGCACAACAAGCAACTTAATAAGAGATAAAGTGCATAATTACATATTCAATACCACAATAGTTTTTAAGCTATTTGTCCCATGAGCTATATATTGCAAAGGTGAATGATGGAATTTTAAAGGTAGCACTCAAGCAATTTACTTTGGAATGGCGGAAAATACCATGTAGTAGGTAGGTATGGTGGACACAAATGGCATAGTGGTTGGCTCAAGTATTTTGGATGCATGAGAAGTATTCCCTCTCGATACAAGGTTTAGGCTAGCAAGGCTTATTTGAAACAAACACAAGGATGAACCGGTGCAGCATAACTCACATAAAAGACATATTGAAAACATTATAAGACTCTACACCGTCTTCCTTGTTGTTCAAACTCAATACTAGAAATTATCTAGACCTTAGAGAGACCAAATATGCAAACCAAATTCTAGCATGCTCTATGTATTTCTTCATTAATGGGTGCAAAGCATATGATGCAAGAGCTTAAACATGAGCACAACAATTGCCAAGTATCACATTACCCAAGACATTAATAGCAATTACTACATGTATCATTTTCAAATTCCAACCATATAACAATTTAACGAAGGAGAAACTTCGCCATGAATACTATGAGTAGAAATTAAGGACATACTTGTCCATATGCTACAGCGGAGCGTGTCTCTCTCCCATAAAGTGAATGCTAGGATCCATTTTATTCAAACAAAACAAAAAACAAAAACAAACCGACGCTCCAAGCAAAGCACATAAGATGTGATGGAATAAAAATATAGTTTCGGGGAGGAACCCGATAATGTTGTCGATGAAGAAGGGGATGCCTTGGGCATCCCCAAGCTTAGACGCTTGAGTCTTCTTAGAATATGCAGGGGTGAACCACCGGGGCATCCCCAAGCTTAGAGCTTTCACTCTCCTTGATCATGTTGCATCATACTCCTCTCTTGATCCTTGAAAACTTCCTCCACACCAAACTCGAAACAACTCATTAGAGGGTTAGTGCACAATAAAAATTAACATATTCAGAGGTGACACAATCATTCTTAACACTTCTGGACATTGCATAAAGCTACTGGACATTAGTGGATCAAAGAAATTCATCCAACATAGCAAAAGAGGCAATGCGAAATAAAAGGCAGAATCTGTCAAAACAGAACAGTTCGTATTGACGAATTTTAAAATGGCAACAGACTTGCTCAAATGAAAATGCCGAAATTGAATGAAAGTTGCGTACATATCTGAGGATCACTCACGTAAATTGGCATAATTTTCTGAGTTACCTACAGGGGAAAACAGCCCAGATTCGTGACAGCAAAGAAATCTGTTTCTGCGCAGTAATCCAAATCTAGTATGAACTTTTCTATCAACGGCTTTACTTGGCACAACAAAACACAAAACTAAGATAAGGAGAGGTTGCTACAGTAGTAAACAACTTCTAAGACACAAAATAAAAACAAAGTACTGTAGCAAAATAACACATGGGTTATCTCCCAAGAAGTTCTTTCTTTATAGCCATTAAGATGGGCTCAAGCAGTTTTGATGATGCACTCGCAAGAAATAGTATTTGAAGCAAAAGAGAGCATCAAGAGGCAAATTCAAAACAAATTTAAGCCTAACATGCTTCCTATGAAAAGGAATCTTGTACACAAATAAATTCATGAAAAGCAAAGTTACAAGATCAGGAAGATAAAACAAGTATAGTTTCAAAAATTTCAGCACATAGAGAGGTGTTTTAGTAACATGAAAATTTCTACAACCATATTTTCCTCTCTCATAATAACTTTCAGTAGCATCATGAGCAAATTCAACAATATAACTATCACATAAAGCATTCTTATCATGAGTCTCATGCATAAAATTATTACTCTCCACATAGGCATAATCAATTTTATTAGTTGTAGTGGGAGCAAATTCAACAAAGTAGCTATCATTATTATTCTCATCATCAAATATAGGAGGCATATTGTAATCATAATCAAATTTATCCTCCATAATAGGCGGTACTAAAAGACCAATATCATTATCATAAATAGGAGGCAAAGTATCATCAAAGTAAATTTTCTCCTCAATGCTTGGGGGAATAAAAAGATCATGAAAACCAGCTTCCCCAAGCTTAGAACTTTCTATATTATTATCAACGATGGTGTTCAAAGCGTTCATACTAATATTACTACCAAGCATGCAAATAAGATTCCATAGGTTTTTTAATTTTCGCATCAAACAATCCATGTTTTAAATCAGGAAATAGAAATAGAAGCTCATTCTTGTCCATTATGCCAAACTAGTGAAATAAAAACATGCATGATATTAAGTAAAGTAAAACAAGTAACTAATTTTTTTTGTGTTTTTGATATAGCAAACAAGATAGCAAATAAAGTAAAACTAGCAACTAATTTTTTTTGTATTTTGATTTAGTGCAGCAAACAAAGTAGTAAATAAAACTAAGCAAGACAAAAACAAAGTAAAGAGATTGAGAAGTGGAGACTCCCCTTGCAGCGTGTCTTGATCTCCCCGGCAACGGCGCCGTGAAAAAGCCGCTTGATACGCGTTCAACACGCGTCCGTTGGGAACCCCAAGAGGAAGGTGTGATGCGTACGGCGGCAAGTTTCCCTCGTATGAAACCAAGGTTATCGAACCGAGTAGGAGCCAAGAAGCACGTTGAAGGTTGATGGCGGCGGGATGTAGTGCGGCGCAACACCAGGGATTCCGGCGCCAACGTGGAACCCGCACAACACAACCAAAGTACTTTGCCCCAACGAAACAGATGAGGTTGTCAATCTCACCGGCTTGCCGTAACAAAGGATTAACCGTATTGTGTGGAAGATGATTGTTTGCGAGAAAACAGTAGAACAAGTATTGCAAGTAGATTGTATTTCAAGAAAGAGAATTGGACCGGGGTCCACAGCTCACTAGAGGTGTCTCTCCCATAAGATAAACAACATGTTGGGTGAACAAATTACGCTTGGGCAATTGACAAATAAAGAGGGCATGACCATGCACATACATATCATGATGAGTATAGTGAGATTTAATTGGGCATTACGACAAAGTACATAGACCGCCATCCAGACATGCATCTATGCCTAAAAAGTCCACCTTCGAGGTTATCATCCGAACCCCTCCAGTATTAAGTTGCAAAGCAACAGACAATTGCATTAAGTATGGTGCGTAATGTAATCAACAACTACATCCTTAGACATAGCATCAATGTTTTATCCCTAGTGGCAACAAGCACAACACAACCTTAGAACTTTCCGTCACTCGTCCCAGGTATCAATGCAGGGATGAACCCACTATCGAGCATAAATACTCCCTCTTGGAGTTACAAGCATCTACTTGGCCAGAGCATCTACTAGTAACGGAGAGCATGCAAGATCATAAACAACACATAGATATAACTTTGATAATCAACATAACAAGTATTCTCTATTCATCGGATCCCAACAAACGCAACATATAGAATTACGGATAGATGATCTTGATCATGATAGGCAGCTCACAAGATCCGACAATGATAGCACAATGGGGAGAAGACAACCATCTAGCTACTGCTATGGACCCATAGTCCAGGGGTAGACTACTCACACATCACTCCGGAGGCGACCATGGCGGCGTAGAGTCCTCCGGGAGATGAATCCCCTCTCCGGCAGGGTGCCGGAGGCGATCTCCTGGATCCCCCGAGATGGGATCGGCGTTGGCGGCGTCTCTGGAAGGTTTTCCGTATCGTGGCTCTCGGTACTGGGGGTTTCGCAACGGAGGCTATTTGTAGGCGGAAGGGCAGGTCAAGAGGCGGCACGAGGGCCCCACACCACAGGGCCACGCGGCCAAGGGGGGCCGCGCCGCCCTAGGGTGTGGCCCCCTCGTGGCCCCTCTTCGTCTCCTCTTCGGACTTCCGGAAGCTTCGTGGCAAAATAGGACCCCGGGCGTTGATTTCGTCCAATTCCGAGAATATTTCGTTACTAGGATTTCGAAACCAAAAACAACGAAAAACGACAACTAGCACTTCGGCATCTTGTTAATAGGTTAGTTCCAGAAAATGCACGAATATGACATAAAGTGTGCATAAAACATGTAGATAACATCAATAATGTGGCATGGAACATAAGAAATTATCGATACGTTGGAGACGTATCATTCATCCAGTTCATACTCAAGAACAGAAACCAATACAACCACTTAGCCCCAGGAATCATGGTGACCTGAGAAGCTCAACCAGAAACTGGAGGTGAAGGGTTGTGTACAAAAACCCCAAGTCTGCAACAACCAAATATTTCAATCTAGGAGCTGGAACAAGGTATACCAAGTTCCTGGACAGATCCAATGGATCTGATCCATACAATATGCATGATATACTCATGGGAATGAGCAGATGCTCAAAGGGGTAGATCATCACTTGGTTTTCACCAAGGATTACTGCCAGTCTAAAAGCCACTAAAAATGGAAAGCATCTAGATACAGATCTTGTACACAGAAGCTAGCAAACATGCACAGATGCACACAATAGCCAGATCAGATGCACAGATAGCACCAGTAGATGAATTGCAAGGATTAGCAGCTAATAAAGACTACACAGTAAATCCTAAGCTATGAACCATCAGTAAACCCTAGATTTTCATCAGGCAAGCATATTGGCATTCATAACTTGTATGATTCCCAAATATGCAAGCAAAGGTTGAGTAGCCACAAGATCCAATTAAATAGGTGAGCAACCAATCAGTAGCAAGGCCACTGAGGTCACATCACTTAGCACCATTTAAAAGAAAGCCAAATATAGCACATCATTATCCAGGAATGGATTCAGATTCATTTGCTTGCTAAACAATCATGAATAGCCAAATCATTTGCAAGCAAGTCATTTAAATCATTACTGCATAAGCAGTTAATCATCACTTAATTAATTCAAGCATGAACTTATCACAGATCCATGCTTAACACTAACAACAACATAATATAAGGCAACACAGTTTAATCACTGCATCATAGCCACTGGAGCAAGTCCAGTTAGCTTGAATTAGCAACAGCACAAGTAAGCAGCATAGTGATGCTTGAGCATCAGCATCAACTAGGAAAGTGAATCACTTAACCACAGAATTAATCAGTAAGCCATCACTGACATTTAATTGATCAAATGGATCAATTGAATCAAGTCAAGCTACACAGGGAAGCTAGCCAACAAGCAAAGGATGATCCAATGGATCATTAGCATTGCATAGGAAGCACAGAGGCATTTCACCAACACCACTGGCACACACAAGTGTCACTGATGCATCACAGCACACCTAGACAAGCAAGTATGACATGCCAGTAAGCACAAGCAAGCCATAATCAAGTATAGCATGGCATAGCAAGCTCTTGAGCAAGCACAGTAGAGCATAGCAAGAACATAGCATGCTAGGAGCAGCAGATAAGCACACAAAGCATGAATCACAAGCAAAGCAACACTGGCCAGTACCAGAAAATGGCAATTTGGCCATGAGCTTGCAGTAGATAGAAGTACTGGAAGATTAAGCAGTTAGGGCGTAGCTCTGTGTGATCACAAGATCACCAGAGAGCAACAGAGCATGAGGAGGAAGAAGAACAGTAGCAAGGGAGGCTCACAGAAGAGAAGGAGGAGGTGAGATGACTTACATGCGCCTGGAAGCAGAAGCTAGGGCATGGCGAGGCAGTGCTCGCGCGGCCCTAACAGCTGCAAATCCAGGGTAGGCGCTGACGTTACGCCGGCGAACCCAAACACCACCGTAGCAGATGCACCTGAGGCGACGGCATGAGTACTGCGAGCAACACCCGCGCCAGGTCAACCCCAGGGGCGCACCCATCGTCGGCGAAGACGAGATCTCGCCGGAGTTCGTCGAGGCGATTCTCCACGAGATCCAGAACGGAGGCGATTCGCCAGGAGAGGAAGAGAAGGGGAAAACCACGCGGACAGATCGATAGATCTGCACGCGGCGGTTCTGATTTAGTAGGTGGCTACGGCGGGGGAGCTTGGAGCTGGCCGGAGCGCGGCGGCGGCCATGGCGGCGACGCCATCGCCACGGGCGTCGCAGGAGATTAGGGTTAGAGACGAACGAGTGAGAGAGGGCCGAGTGAGTGAGTGAGGTGGGCCGTTCGGCGCCACCGACCCATAAGGGACAAGCCTTAATGGGCTGTCCCTGGGCCTTGGTTAAATGGGCTGGCCCAATAGGGGCCAGGGGGGTATTTTTGTCTTTTAACAATTAATAAAAGGCCAGAACTTTACCAATTTTTAGTAAATAAAATACAACTCTAAAAATCCATTAAAAATTGGATTAATGAATGAAAAATAAATCTTAACAAGAATAAAATATGAAATAGAATTTATGAAACAAATTCAAAATTATGAATTTTAAGAATTTAAATAATAACTTGGAATTTTAAACTATTATTTCCTTGTATTTAAAATTCAAGGAAAAATCTCAAATAAGTTCAAATACTTATTTTCAAACATTTCAAAATGAAATTCTACTATTCCAAGTCATTTCTATTGAAAAGGGTATTTTTCCAAGAAAAATACTATATTCCTTTATTTCCAAAAACTATAGAGATAACTCTATAATTGCAAAGTATTTTTGGAATGATTAAAGGAATCACCAAGTAAAGTAGTTTTACTTTGAAGTATGTTACTTATTGTGAATTAAAATGGTTTATACTTTTAAATCAATTGCAAGTTACTGTCAAAGACATAAATCTTAAACGCAACCCTAAATTGCTATAACTCAGCGGGGTAAAGGGATTCAACATAAAATAATACATCCATGATTGCATTATTTGGATTTTATAACATTGTCCTTACCGGACAATGATGCTTCTTACAGAACCCGAGGTCCAGGTTCCATCCACTGCATTGAACTGCACTATCTCGCAGTCCACAGGCAAGTTCACCCTTGCCCATGTCGACTTGATTATTTTCTACTACTTCAATGCAAAGCTATATACTTATCATTCCTGCATCGCAAATAAAATGTTACTTTCCAACTATGAATATGACTATGTGGTTGGCAATGGAACCATGGTATGTGTTGATATGGTGGAGGTTCCATTGCATGGGTTATATCACCCTAGGATTAATTACCAATGCCGTCCGGTGATTCTAGCGCCGTACAAACCGCGTTGACCATGAGATCTATAATGGCTCTGGGGAAGCCAGCTGTATCTTTTCCCTTCTGCACGCCAACGGATTGGTAGAGCCGGCGGGGTGTTGGAGGCACTGCCGTAGGTTGGGATAGCCTTTTAAATCCCCATCCATTAGTGATGATGGCTCTACGATCTATGAAGGATTGTCCGGAGTACACCGTGAGTAAAGCCGTATTATCGGGGGAAGTCTACTGGGGGTGTACGGTTGGACAAAAGGGTGGGTTTGCAGTCGTGGAGAAGGCGGTGTGGGCTTGGATCTTTATACCTGGCCTCACACCAAAGGAAGTGTGAACGGGGGCAAGTCCCCGCGGATGGCAAAAAGGGTGAGATCTCTTGTGGGAAAAGTAACGCACCTCTGCAGAGTGTATCAAATTGTGGCTGTCACTCCTTGTTCCGGGAAGGGAACTGCGAACGCGGCAGGAAAGAAACTCCACGAAGTTCTAATCAACCTGTGAAGACTGACGGGCATAGTTTTCATAATAAAAGCAACCTTTTGAAGAAATGTTTTCAAAACATGCATTGACCTGCGATTTCCTGATCAATGGTCGTAGCTAGTGCATCAAACACCTTTTTACTCTTTTAGAACTTGCTGAGTACCCCTGTACTCACTTTCTTTCGACACCCTTGCTAGACTCGTGATCCGGAAGTGGAGGCCATCAACGATGGAGCACCGGAAGGAAGTTACGAGCTGGTCTACGAAGAACCCGATCTTACCGGCGGAGTGGAAGGAGTAGACTATGGGATAGTCTACGGACCTGATGACACGGAGGTGGAGGAGTAGTGACATACCCTAGCATCATAGAGCCGAGCAACGTAGAACTTACCTAAATAAGTTGTTGAGCTCTCTTTATATTTGTTATGAGTTGTAATCGTACTTAAGTAGTATCTTAGGGTGTTCTCATAGGACCTGTGAGAATACCAACTTGTTAAGACAATGTTTGTAATAATGTATGGAGTGTTATGACCTGCAATGTTTCTGTTGTACCACTCTGAGGGATATGGCAAATTGTGAAGAAGTCCCTTCACAAAGATCATATCAACGACTTGTATACTACAACATGCAGTGGTATGCTGGGTCACCGCACAAACCTGTCCCAAATATGCGCCAGGTTTGCGTCTCCGCGGACAGCCCGGTCACTTTGCGTCACCCCGCTAGAGCAGGGCCCAGACGCATTTCCGGTCACGGCGGACGCAAACGGTCGCTCAACGTCCGTTTGTGTCGCGCCGTTGGAGATGCCCTTAGCCTCTCCATGTCCCCTCTGTCGCCATCCTCCACCACGATGGTGGCATGCCCGTGGCTGGAAGTCGTAGGGATCTTGCATCTTCAAGTTCCTCCTCCCATGATGTCTGAAATTGCATATGGTTGCGGCTGTCTCGCCTGTCTTCGATGGGTCCTGTCTCTCTCTTTCCTGCCTTCCTGACGGCTACTCGGTGACCCATCTATGTCCATGTCCACCCGTCATGGGGCCCAAGCTGGAGATGAGCTATCCACACTAGGTCTGACTGTGCTTGGCGCTGATACCCCTTGCATGTGTGGGGGTGAGGATCCGGCGGTGGCCCTCCACCCCGCTATGACGGGATCCTTTAGCTCCTCTCCTCCAACGGACTACAACTTCTCTTCTCGGCAAAATGGTGGAGCTAATCATCCATTCCAAGAGCACGGGGCGGCTAACAATTGAGGTGCCTATCTCAGAGAGATCCTTTCTCTGGTTTGTAACAAAGCCGACCACGACGGCGTTAGAATGCGCTGTTAAGCCTTATTAGGGGAGTGGTTTTGCAGAGGCACCTCATGTCAACTTCTTTATGTGGTTCTGAGTGAAAGATTCATGATGACGATGCCTATGTGGTACGTCTTCCTTGTTGAAGGCGTCACGAGTGAACCTAGTGCTGCTTGTCTTGTGGTGGCAATTGGGCTAGTATGGTGCCCTTTGACTTCAGCTTTGGTTATTCATGCAAGCTTGACAAAAATTCCAATGGTGATGGTGTTGGAATTGTCGCGAACTTCATGTTACTAGTGCAATCTCGGTTGATCGGCCTCCTTTTACGGTGAAACTTGTGTCCTCACCTAGCAAGTGTTTGGGGGCTGTCCCTTTGGCTGAGTTCGCAGTCAAGGTTCGTGATGTTGGTGTAATCTTGGTCTTGCAATGTCATTTGATGGCGTTGGCTAAAACTCCTCGCAGTTTTGGCACTCAATTAGCAGTGCGAGCTTTCGTGTCTACATCGTTCTCTTGGCGAAGTAAGGCTTTCCGACTATGCTAGCTTCACTCATTGAACCCCTTGTCCACATGGTATGCTAGCTAGTGGATAGTCGCCATGCAAGTAGATGGCGGTGGTGTTGCAATCTACAAGGTCTCAGGTGGCACTCCTGGAGACAATACATATGCATGTCTTCCTGATGATGTCGTGTCAGCACACCAATAGTGCTGTTTTTTTTTTGTATTTCCCTCGGTTCCTCCTATACAAATTATGGTTCACTAAGAATTAATTTCATTTTTAGTCAGATGATGTTCGAAAAGTGTTTTTGGCTACCGAGCTTCAGTGCTCTCGTCATTTTAAAAAAAATATTATTTTTCAAAAAAATTGAAAAATAATTCTAAAAATTGTCAGTCATACATCTCACAATCATGCAAAATTTCAACCCAAAATTCTTTTACTTTGTGCTAGATAAAAATAACAAAATCTGACATGCTTTTGGAGATTTGAAAATGACTACTTAGATCTGGATTTTTGTCTTTTTTGTGTAGCTTAAAATATAAAGTATTTGAAATTGATATTTTACACGTTTGTGGCATACATTGTTGGCTATATGACGATTTATTTTCAGATTTTTTTGAAAGTTAAAATTTTTTTTTTTGATTTATTTGAAAAACGAGATCACTGGTGCCTCATGTGCACTAAATCTCTGTGTCCTGTCATCGAATCTTAGTTGCAACTCATGTTACAACTGATAACTAGCATGAATCACAAAGCAAATCTAATATTAAGCACGAGCTTAGTTCGTTGGGAACTAGCAAATCCCTTTTTTAAGGGCATCTTCAGCGGGGCGACGCAAACGGACGTTGAGCGACCGTTTGTGTCCGTCGTGACCGGAAATGTGTCTGGCACCACCTCCAGCGGGGCGACGCAAAGTGACCGGGCCGTCCGCGGAGACGCAAACCTGGCGGACGCTGCACGGTCGCGCAAAGTGTCCGCTCGGTCCTCGCGTGGGCCCGCCTGGCAGCGGCACAACTGCTTCGTCTTCCGCGGTATTACTTCTGGGCGGCGCGATGCAGCCTTTGCAGGGGCCGCGTTAATGGCGTGCCTCGACTTCCGCGAGCATGCGCAGCTAGTAGGCGTTGCACTGGCATGCCATTGAAGGCGAGATGGCGTCGGAGCCTCTTAAAGGGACGCTGCCGGCGCCCATTTCCCCGACCAAAACCATTGCCAAAATCCCACAGTAACCACCACACCGACGCCATGGGGAAGAAATGTTGGCCATTCCGGAAGACGAAGAACGACCAGGAGCCTAGCGGCTCGCGTTCCGGCAAGAAGGTACGGGTCGGCCGGTACGTCCGCGTTGACCTCGCGCGGCAGCTATGGGAGGAAAACCGGCCGGTACCATGGCCGGATGCGAACTTGTCGGGAGGGGGCTGGTACCTGAACTCGCGGCGCGTGCCGGTGATACGTCCAAAACGTATCTACTTTCCCGAACACTTTTGCTATTGTTTTGCCTCTAATTTGTGTATTTTGGATACAACTAACACGGACTAATGCTGTTTTCAGCAGAATTGCCCTGGTGTCTCGTTTTTGTGCAGAAATTCAACTTTCAGGAAAATCCCCGGAATTTATGTCGAAGGGCTTATTTTTCTAGAAGATTCACGGAGCCAGAAGGGAAGGCCTGGGGGAGGCCCAGGGCCCCCACACCATAGGCCGGCGCGGCCTGGAGGGGGGGCGCGCCGCCCTAGTGTGAGGCCGCCTCGGCCAGCCTCTGACCCCCCCCCCTCTGGACTATTTAAGGGTTTCGATCTAAAAACGTGACACGGGAAGTCGAAGTCGCCAAAAACCATCCAGTATGCCGCCACCATCGCGAAACTCCGTTTCGGGACCAGAAACTCCGTTCTGGCACTCCGCCGGGACGGGGAATTGGAGGAGATCATCGCCATCATCACCACCGACGCCTCTCCATCGACCAACCATGTTTCCCCCATCCATGTGAGAGTAATTCCCCCGCTGTAGGCTGAAGGGGATGGTAGGGATTGGATGAGATTGGTCAAGTAATAGCATAAGATTATTAGGGCATAGTGCCTAGTGTCCGTAATTGGTACTTTGATGATATTGTTGCAACTTGTTATGCTTAATGCTTGTCACTAGGGCCTGATGACCCACAAGTATAGGGGGTGTATCGCAGTATTTTCGATAAGTAAGAGTGTTGAACCCAACGAGGAGCAGAAGGTGTTGACAAGCAGTGTCGATGAAGGATTCACTGTAAATGCTCACAGACAAGTATTCAGGGGGTTTTGATGTAGCAGATGAATAAAGTACGAGTAAGTAAAGTGTGAGAGAAATAATTGCAGCGAGTGGCCCAATCCTTTTTAGCACAAAGGACAAGCCGGTTTGTTTACTTATAATGACCAAACGTTCTTGAGGACATACGGGAATTTAGTCTAGTGCTTTCGCTTCATATAGCTGATTAATCTTCATTGTTTTGATAAGTGTTGTGTGGGTGAACCTATGCTAATGCACCGCCCTTCCTAGGACTAATACATACTTGTGATTATACCCCTTGCAAGCATCCGCAACTACAAGAAAGTAATTAAGATAAATCTAACCACAGCCTTAAACTCTGAGATCCTGCTATCCCTCCTACATCGATACACCAACGGGGGTTTAGGTTTTTGTCACTCCGGCAACCCCGCAATTAGCAAACGAGTACAAGATGTATTCCCCTAGGCCCATAAAGGTGAAGTATCATGTAGTCGATGTTCACATGACACCACTAGAAGAATAACACCACAACTTAAATATCATAACATTGAATATTACTCAACCATAATTCACTACTAACATTTAGACTTCACCCATGTCCTCAAGAACTAAACGAACTACTCACGAGACATCATATGGAACATGATCAGAGGTGATATGATGATGAATAACAATCTGAACATAAACCTTGGTTCAATGGTTTCACTCAATAGCATCAATAACGAGTAGAAATCAATACCGGGAGAGTTTCCCTATCAAACAATCAAGATCCAACCCTAATTGTTACAGCGGTGACGAGGTGCAGCGGTGGAGACGGCGGTGATGATGATGAAGATGATGGTGATGATGATGGAGATGATGTCCAGCTCGATGACGGTGACGATGGCGTCGATTTCCCCCTCCGGGAGGGAATTTCCTAGGCAGATTTCAGCCCGCCGGAGAGCTCTTTTCTCTCTGGTGTTTTCCGCCCCGCAGAGGCGGCTGTGACTCTTCGCGACTATCCTCTGGAGCTTAGGTTTTCGGGACGAAGAAGTACGCGGAGGAGAGGAGGCCAGAGGGGGCTGTGGGCCCCCTCCCCACATGGTGGCGCGGCCAGGGCAGGGCCGGCGCCGGCCTGTGAGGGGGGCCCATGGCGGCCCTCCTCGGCTCCTCCTTTTGGCTCCCTTCGTCTTCTGGAAAAGTAGGATTTTTCATATAATTTCCGTCAATTGTTGATCTTCCGAAATATTGCATTCTGACGGAGCTTTTTCCAGCAGAATCCTGACTCCGGTGCGCGATCCTCCAATAATCATGAAACATGCAAAATAGATGGAATAACATAAGTATCATCTCCAAATACGAAATATATCAATGAATAACAGTAAATTATGATATAAAATAGTGATGCAAAATGGACGTATCAACTCCCCCAAGCTTAGACTTCGCTTGTCCCCAAGCGAAACTGAACTCGGTAAACAGGACCACATGTTTATGGAGTGAAGAGTCGATAAATAAAATACGGACAAGAAGCATCATATTAATTCACACAAGATATTCTAGTGAACAACTTCCTCATATAATTCAACTTGAAACAAGTAGAGGGTAATCACAAATAAAGGTGCATAAGAAATCATAATTGGTGATGGCAAACTTCGTTCTTGGTCACAGAACAATTAACAGATTATGTTAAAGCTTATATGGCACAACTTGCATACTCAATCATAATAATCTCCTCATAATCATTGATAACTTTCAAAGCTATATTCATTCAGATAAAACTTGTACTAAACAAGGAAGAGTAAAAGACATGATGAAATAGATCACAATATAAATGGTTTGATCACAACAACTCAAATACTTGCTTAAGCTGGAGGGAAATAGGTTTACTGACTCAACATAAAGTAAAAGACAGGCCCTTCACAGAGGGAAGCAGGGATTAAATCATGTGCTAGAGCTTTTTCAGTTTTGAAATCATATAAAGAGCATAAAAGTAACATTTTGAGAGGTGTTTGTTGTTGTCAACGAATGGTAGCGGGTTCTCTAACCCCCTTGCCAGACAAACTCTCGAAGAGCGGCTCCCATAAAGTTTTATTTTTAGTTGACACTCCTTCCAACCTTTGCTTTCACAAACCATGGCTAACCGAATCCTCGGGTGCCTTCCAATCATTCTCATACCATGAAGGAGTGTCTTTTTATTTTGGTTTTATTTAGATGACACTCCTCCCCTCCTTTGCTTTCTCAAGCCATGGCTAACCGAATCCTCGGGTGCCTTCCAACAATCACATACCATGGAGGAGTGTCTATTTGTAAAATTATGAAAGTTAATTAATCGGGGCTGGGAAACCCCATTGCCAGCTCTTTTTGCAAAATTATTGGATAAGCGGATGAAGCCACTAGTCCATTGGTGAAAGTTGCCCAACAAGATTGAAAGATAAAACACCACATACTTCCTCATGAGCTATAAAACATTGACACAAATAAGAGATAGTAAATTTTGTATTGTTTAAAGGTAGCACACGAAGTATTAACTTGGAATGGCAGAAAATACCATGTAGTAGGTAGGTATGGTGGACACAAATGGCATAAGTTTGGGCTAAAGTTTGGATGCACGAGAAGCATTCCCTCTCAGTACAGGTTTTTGGCTAGCAAGGTTGATTAGCAAGCATAAGAGTTGAGGGAAACAAACAAATATACATGTGATAGAAACAATCATGCATCTTCCTTGTAAGCGCAAACAATTTTAGCTTCAAAATAATAAGCTAAGAGCTAACAAAAAAGAAAGACAATGAAATAACATATCTACATGTATTTCTCTTTTCTACTTAAACCTCAAAGTGTTGTTGCTATTGACCAATGCTAAGTTTGCCAAAACCAAATAGATTTATTCAATGCTCCCAAAGTGATACCAATACTAATAACAAGATCAATCATATAATAGAGATTGCAAACTAAAATAAGATGTGCAATCTGTAAATGATAAGACTTCTCATTGATATTCCATAACGATAACTCACACCAAGGGATACATAGACAACCAACTAAAGGAGAGATACTTCCACACTGCAACCCATCTTATATGATAACTTCCCTACTCATGATATGACACTACTTAATAGTAAAAAGTAAAAGATAGTGATGATGTGATACCGCGACACTCCCCCAAGCTTGGAACAAACCAAGGGGATGCCAATACCGATGATGAATTACTCCTTCGGCGGTGGTGGTGATGAATTCTTGACAAGCTTCTCAACAAGCTCCTGAAGCTCATCAATCTTGTACATAAGGTTGCGGATCATCTCCGAATTGTGCTCGACGCGGTTAAGAAGTATGTCCGATGGCGAGTCCCAACTCTTGGAGTTATTTCCCCACTCTTCAGCTTCAGGCTTCATCCTTCCTGCAGTGTTAGAACGATCTATATCCCAATTGCTAGGCAATACTGCCTTGGGAGTCCTTTCAATTTGACTATTGTAAATTAGATTGCGGAAGGGGTTGTAGGTGCCTGGAGAGGATGTCTTTGGAGCTAGGTAGTGGCGTGGAACCTTTCCTCCGGTGCGAATTCTTGCGCTCTTCTTGGCACTGAAAGGGTTCTCCACCACCTCGATGCTTGCGATGGTAGCACGCGGGTATGCACGCGAGTCTTCCTCCACTTCTTCTTCATCTTCTTCCTTGACGCTCTCGTCCACCTCTTTCCACTCGGAATCTTGAATATCTTCATCCGAAAGCCCCTTGCCCTTATTGTTGGAGACCATGGTGCTTCTAGATCAAAGACAAATCCTGGCAGAAAACAGCTCGAAACAAAACACGTCGAGAAAACGATATACGGACCTCCAGGGGTCTAGGGGATTATATAGCAGGAATTTTTACGACATAAGGAAAGTACCAGGTCGAACCAGAGTCGGAGAGGGGCAACGAGGGAGCCACCTCATAGGGCGGCGCGGCCAGGCTGGGGCCCGCGCCGGCCTATGAGGGCACGCCCTCGTGCGTCTCTGAAGGAGATATGCCCTAGAGGCAATAATAAAGTGGTTATTATATATCTTTATGTTTATGATAAATGTTTATATACCATGCTATAATTGTATTAACCGAAACATTGATACATGTGTGATATGTAAACAACAAAGAGTCCCTAGTATGCCTCTTAACTAGCTTGTTGATTAATGGATGATTAGTTTCATAATCATGAACATTGGATGTTATTAATAACAAGGTTATATCATTATATGAATGATGTAATGGACACACCCAATTAAGCGTAGCATAAGATCACGTCATTAAGTTATTTGCTATAAGCTTTCGATACATAGTTACCTAGTCCTTATGACCATGAGATCATGTAAATCACTTATACCGGAAAGGTACTTTGATTACATCAAACGCCACTCGCGTAAATGGGTGGTTATAAAGGTGGGATTAAGTATCCGGAAAGTATGAGTTGAGGCATATGGATCAACAGTGGGATTTGTCCATCCCGATGACGGATAGATATACTTTGGGCCCTCTCGGTGGAATGTCGTCTAATGTCTTGCAAGCATATGAATAAGTTCATAAGAGACCACATACCACGGTACGAGTAAAGAGTAGTTGTCAGGAGACGAGGTTGAACAAGGTATAGAGTGATACCGATGATCAAACCTCGGACAAGTAAAATATCGCGTGACAAAGGGAATTGGTATCGTATGTGAATGGTTCATTCGATCACTAAAGTCATCGTTGAATATGTGGGAGCCATTATGGATCTCCGGATCCCGCTATTGGTTATTGGTCGGAGTGAGTACTCAACCATGTCCACATAGTTCGCGAACCGTAGGGTGACACACTTAAAGTTGGATGTTGAAATGGTAGAACTTGAATATGGAATGGAGTTCGAATATTTGTTCGGAGTCCCGGATGAGATCCCGGACATCACGAGGAGTTCCGAATGGTCCGGAGAATAAGATTCATATATAGGAAGTCATTTTATAAGATTTAAAATGATCCGGAAGGTTCTATGGAAGGTTCTAGAAGGTTCTAGAAAAGCCCGGAAGAAACCACTAAGGAAGGCGGAGTCCCGGAGGGACTCCACCTCCCATGGCCGGCCAACCCTAGGAGGGTGGAGTCCACCTTGGTCTCCACCAAGGGGGCCGGCCAACCCTCCACATGGAAGGGGGGAATCCCACCCCAAGTGGGATTCCCACCTTGGGTAGGTTTCCCTATCACATGGAAGGTTTTGGGTTCGGGTCTTATTCGAAGACTTGTAGTCCAAAACTTGGGGCTTCCACCTATATAATGAGGGGCCAAGGGGAGGGGGCCGGCCACCCCCAAGACCACAAGGTGGCCGCACCCCCTAGTGGCCGGCGCCCCCCTCTCCCAAACCCTAGCGGCCCTCTCTCCTCCACCACATCCCGCACGCTTAGCGAAGCTCCGCCGGATTTCTCCACCACCACTGACACCACGCCGTCGTGCTGTCGGATTCAAGAGGAGCTACTACTTCGGCTGCCCGCTGGAACGGGAGGTGGACGTCGTCTTCATCAACAACCGAACGTGTGACCGAGTACGGAGGTGCTGCCCGTTCGTGGCGCCGTGATCAAGATCTTCTACGCGCTTTTGCAAGCGGCAAGTGAACGTCTACCGCAGCAACAAGAGCCTCATCTTGTAGGCTTTGGAATCTCTTCAAGGGTGAGACTCGATAATCCCCTCGTTGCTACCGTCTTCCAGATTGCATCTTGGCTTGGATTGCGTGTTCGCGGTAGGAAATTTTTTGTTTTCTATGCAACGAATCCCTACAGTGGTATCAGAGCCGTGTCTATGCATAGATGGTTGTACGAGTAGAACACAATGGTTTTGTGGGCGTTGATGCTCTTGTTATCTTTAGTTTGAGTACTTTGCATCTTTGTGGCATAGTGGGATGAAGCGGCTCGGACTAACTTTACATGACCGTGTTCATGAGACTTGTTCCTCGTTCGACATGCAACTTGTATTGCATAAGAGGCTTTGCGGGTGTCTGTCTCTCCTACTATAGTGAAGATTCAATTTACTCTTCTATTGACAACATTAGTATCAATGTTGTGGTTCATGTTCGTAGGTAGATTAGATCTCTCTCGAAAACCCTAAACCATGTAAAATATGCAAACCAAATTAGAGACGTCTAACTTGTTTTTGCAGGGTTTGGTGATGTGATATGGCCATAATGTGATGATGAATATGTATGAGATGATCATTATTGTATTGTGGCAACCGGTAGGAGCCTTATGGTTGTCTTTAAATTTTCATGTTGAGTAGTATTTCAAAGTAGTTGTAATAGTTGCTACATGGAGGACAATCATGAAGACGGCGCCATTGACCTTGACGCTACGCCGACGATGATGGAGATCATGCCCGAAGATGATGGAGATCATGTCCGTGCTTTGGAGATGAAGATCAAAGGCGCAAAGACAAAAGGGCCATATCATATCACATATGAACTGCATGTGATGTTAATCCTTTTATGCATCTTATTTTGCTTAGATCGCGACGGTAGCATTATAAGATGATCCCTCACTAAAATCTCAAGATAATAAAGTGTTCATCATTAGTAGCACCGTTGCCAAGACTTGTCGTTTCGAAGCATCTCGTGATGATCGGGTGTGATAGAATCAACAAGTGCATACAACGGGTGCAAGACAGTTTTGCACATGCGGATACTAAGGTGGCCTTGACGAGCCTAGCATGTACATACATGGTCTTGGAACACGTGATACCGAAAGGTAGAGCATGGATCATATGGTTGATATGATGAACACTTTGAGTGTTCGCCATTGAAATCACACCTTGTCTCGTGATGATCGGACTTAGGTGCGGTGGATTTGGTTCGTGTGATCACTAAGACAATGCGAGGGGTATTGTTTTGAGTGGGAGTTCACCTAGATTTTTAATTATGTTGAATTAAAATTTGAACTCAATTTGTCATAAACTTAGTCTAAACTTTTGCAAATATAAGTTGTATAGATGGCGTCCCCAATCAATTTTAACCAGTTCCTAGAGAAAGAAAAACTTAAGAGCAACGGTAGCAACTTCACCGACTGGTTCCGTCATGTGAGGATCTTCCTCTCTGGCGGAAATCTGCAATATGTGCTTGATGCACCGCTAGGTGACCCTCCCGCGAAACTGAAACCGATGAAGTAAAGGCTGTTTACGCGACTCGGAAAACTCGGTACTCTCAAGTTCGGTGTGCCATCCTGTGCGATCCGGAATCCGATCTTCAAAAACGTTTTGAGCACCACGATCCTCATGAGTTGATGAATGAGCTGAAAGCTATATTTGAGACTCATGCGGCCGTGGAATGCTATGAAGCATCGAAACATTTCTTCAGCTGTATGATGGAAGAAGGCAGCTCCGTTAGTGAGCACATGCTCGCCATGACCGGGCATGCGAAGAAACTCAGTGACTTGGGAATAGTGATTCCTAACGGATCGGGGATTAATCGTGTCCTTTAATCACCGCCACCAAGTTACAAGAACTTTGTGATGAACTATAATATGCAGAACATGAACAAGGAGTTACCCGAACTCTTTGGCATGCTAAAAGCTGCTGAGATTGAGATCAAGAAAGAGCACCAAGTGTTGATGGTCAACAAGACCACCGAGTTTCAAGAAATAGGGCAAGTCTAAGGGAAAATTCAAGAAGGGTGGCAAGAAAGCTGCCACGCCTCCTATGAAACCTAAGAACGGCCCTAAGCCCGATGCTCGAGTGCTATTACCGCAAGGAGAAGGGACACCGGAAGCGTAATTGCTCCAAGTATCCGGCTGATCCGAAGAGTGGCCTTGTCAAGAAGAAGAAAGAAGGTATATCTGATATACATGTTATAGGTGTTTATCTCACCGGTTCTCGTTCTAGTACCTGGGTATTTGATACTCGGTTCGGTTGCTCATATTTGTAACTCGAAACAGGAACTAAAGAATAAACGAAGACTACTGAAAGATGAAGTGACGATGCGCGTTGGAAACGGATCCAAAGTCGATGTGATCGCTGTCGGCACACTTCCTCTACATCTACCTTCGGGATTAGTTTTAAGCCTAAATAATTGTTATTTTGTACCCGCATTGAGAACATTATATCTGGATCTTGTTTAATGCAAGATGGTTATTCATTCAAGTCTGAGAATAATGGTTGTTCTATTTTTATGAATAATATCTTTTATGGTCGAGCACCTGAAAAGAATGGCTTATTTCTGTTAGATCTCGATAGTAGTGATACGCATATATATAACATTGATGCTAAACGAATTAAATTGAATGATAATTCTACTTATATGTGGCACTGTCGTCTTGGTCATATTGGAGTGAAACGCATGAAGAAACTCCATACCGATGGATTACTTGAATCACTTGACTTTGAGTCACTTGATAGATGCGAAGCATGTCTAATGGGTAAAATGACTAAGACTCCATTTTCTGGTATGATGGAGCGAGCTACTGACTTATTGGAAATCATATATACCGATGTATGTGGACCAATGAGTGTAGCATCGCGCGGTGGTTATCGTTATGTTCTAACCTTCACAGATGATCTGAGTAGATATGGGTATATCTATTTCATGAAACATAAATCCGAAACTTTCGAAAAGTTTAAGGAATTTCAAAGTGAAGTAGAAAATCAACGTAACAAGAAGATTAAATTTCTACGATCTGATCGTGGAGGTGAATATCTGAGTTATGAGTTTGGCATGCATTTAAAGAAATGCGGAATACTTTCACAATTGACACCGCCGGGAACACCACAACGAAACGGTGTGTCCGAACATCGTAATCGAACTCTCTTAGATATGGTTCGTTCTATGATGTCTCTTACTGATTTGCCTTTATCATTTTGGAGTTATGCATTAGAGACAGCCGCATTCACTTTAAATAGAGCACCATCAAAATCCGTAGAAACGACACCGTATGAATTATGGTTTAATAAGAAACCTAAGCTGTCGTTCCTTAAAGTTTGGGGTTGCGAAGCCTATGTAAAGAAGTTACAACCGGACAAGCTAGAACCCAAAGCGGAGAAATGCGCCTTCATAGGATACCCTAAGGAAACTATAGGGTACACTTTCTATCACAGATCCGAAGGCAAAATCTTTGTTGCTAAGAACGGAACCTTTCTTGAGAAAGAATTTCTCACTAAAGAAGTGACTGGAAGAAAAGTAGAACTCGATGAGATTGATGAATCTATACTCGTTGATCGAGTCGCGCGATGCCGGAAGTTGTACCTGTACCGCCTACACCGGCAACAGAGCAAGCTAATGATAATGATCATGAAACTTCGAACGAGGAAACTACTGAACCTCGCAGATCGACAAGGGAACGTGCCACTCCTAATTGGTATGATCCTTGTCTAAATGTCATGATTGTGGATAACAATGATGAGGACCCTGCGACGTATGAAGAAGCGATGATGGGCCCAGATTCCAACGAATGGCAAGAAGCCATGAAATCCGAAATGGGATCCATGTATGATAACAAAGTATGGACTTTGGTAGACTTACCTGATAGCCGCAAGGCTGTCGAGAATAAATGGATCTTCAAGAGAAAAACATATGCTGATGGTAATATTACTGTCTATAAAGCTCGACTTGTCGCAAAGGGTTTCTGACAAATTCAAGGAGTTGACTACGATGAGACTTTCTCACCTGTAGCGAAGCTAAAATCTGTGAGGATTTTGTTAGCAATAGCTGCATTTTTCGATTATGAGATTTGGCAGATGGATGTCAAAACGACGTTCCTTAATGGAGACATTGAGGAAGAGTTGTATATGGTACAACCCAAAGGTTTTGTCGATCCTAAAAACGCCGACAAAGTATGCAAACTTCAGCGTTCAATCTATGGACTGAAGCAAGCATCAAGAAGTTGGAACCGACGCTTTGATAAGGTGATCAAAGACTTCGGGTTTATACAAGTGTCATGGAGAGGCCTGTATTTACAAGAAAGTGAGTGGGAGCTCGTAGCATTCCCGATATTATATGTAGATGACATATTATTGATTGGGAATGATATAGAACTATTAAGCGAGTGTAAAAGGTTATTTGAATAATAGTTTTTCAATGAAAGACCTTGGTGAAGCATCGTATATATTAGGCATCAAGATTTATAGAGATAGATCAAGAAGCCTAATAGGGCTATCACAGAGTACATATCTGGACAAGATTCTAAAGAAGTTTAGAATGGACGAAAGTAAGAAAGGGTTCTTACCTATGTTACCAGGCAAGGTCTTGAGTAAGACTCAAGGACCGGCTACGGCAGAAGAAAGAGAAAGGATGAGTAATATCCCCTATGCCTCGGCGAGTAGGATCTATCATGTATGCCATGCTATGTACTAGACCGGATATAGCACATGCCGTTAGTTTGACTAGCGGATATCAAAGTGATCCGGGAATGGAACACTCGGACAGCGGTCAAGAATATCCCGAAGTACTTGAAAAGAACTAAGGATATGTTTCTTTGTTATGGAGGTGACCAAGAGCTCGTTGTAAGCGGTTACACCGATGCAAGTTGGAACACCGATCCCGATGACTCTAAGTCACGGTCCGGGTACGTGTTTATTTTGAATGGTGCCTGCAGTAAGCCGGGCAAGCTCGAAGCGGTGCACGGCGGCAAAGTCTTCAACGGAATCGAGTACATAGCGGCTTCGGAGGCTTCATCGAAGCGGTATGGATGAAGAGGTTCATTGTAGAGCTCGGTGTGGTTCCTAGTGCATTGGACCCATTAATCATCTACTGTGATAACATGGGTGCCATCGCCAATGCACAAGAGCCAAGGTCACACAAGAGGCTGAAGCATATCAAGCTGTGTTACCACTCGATTCGCGAGTACATCGAAGATGGAGAAGTAAAGATTTGCAAAGTACACACTGATCCGAATGTAGCGGATCCGTTGACTAAAGCTCTCCCTAGGGCAAAGCATGACCAACACCGGAATGCCATGGGTGTTAGGTATATTACAATGTAATCTAGATTATTGACTCTAGTGCAAGTGGGAGACTGAAGGAGATATGCCCTAGAGGCAATAATAAAGTGGTTATTATATATCTTTATGTTTATGATAAATGTTTATATACCATGCTATAATTGTATTAACCAAAACATTGATACATGTGTGATATGTAAACAACAAAGAGTCCCTAGTATGCCTCTTAACTAGCTTGTTGATTAATGGATGATTAGTTTCATAATCATGAACATTGGATGTTATTAATAACAAGGTTATATCATTATATGAATGATGTAATGGACACACCCAATTAAGCGTAGCATAAGATCACGTCATTAAGTTATTTGCAATAAGCTTTCGATACATAGTTACCTAGTCCTTATGACCATGAGATCATGTAAATCACTTATACCGGAAAGGTACTTTGATTACATCAAACGCCACTGCGTAAATGGGTGGTTATAAAGGTGGGATTAAGTATCCGGAAAGTATGAGTTGAGGCATATGGATCAACGGTGGGGTTTGTCCATCCCGATGACGGATAGATATACTCGGGCCCTCTCGGTGGAATGTCGTCTAATGTCTTGCAAGCATATGAATAAGTTCATAAGAGACCACATACCACGGTACGAGTAAAGAGTAGTTGTCGGAGACGAGGTTGAACAAGGTATAGAGTGATACCGATGATCAAACCTCGGACAAGTAAAATATCGCGTGACAAAGGGAATTGGTATCGTATGTGAATGGTTCATTCGATCACCGAAGTCATCGTTGAATATGTGGGAGCCATTATGGATCTCCGGATCCCGCTATTGGTTATTGGTCGGAGAGAGTACTCAACCATGTCCGCATAGTTCGCGAACCGTAGGGTGACACACTTAAGGTTTGATGTTGAAATGGTAGAACTTGAATATGGAATGGAGTTCGAAGTTTTGTTCGAAGTCCCGGATGAGATCCCGGACATCACGAGGAGTTCCGGAATGGTCCGGAGAATAAGATTCATATATAGGAAGCCATTTTATAAGATTTAAAATGATCCGGAAGGTTCTATGGAAGGTTCTAGAAGGTTCTAGAAAAGTCCGGAAGAAACCACTAAGGAAGGCGGAGTCCCGGAGGGACTCCACCTCCCATGGCCGGCCAACCCTAGGAGGGTGGAGTCCACCTTGGTCTCCACCAAGGGGGCCGGCCAACCCTCCACATGGAAGGGGGGAATCCCACCCCAAGTGGGATTCCCACCTTGGGTAGGTTTCCCTATCACATGGAAGGTTTTGGGTTCGGGTCTTATTCGAAGACTTGTAGTCCAACACTTGGGGCTTCCACCTATATAATGAGGGGCCAAGGGGAGGGGGCCGGCCACCCCCAAGACCACAAGGTGGCCGCACCCCCTAGTGGCCGGCGCCCCCCTCTCCCAAACCCTAGCGGCCCTCTCTCCTCCACCACATCCCGCACGCTAAGCGAAGCTGCGCCGGATTTCTCCACCACCACCGACACCACGCCGTCGTGCTGTCGGATTCAAGAGGAGCTACTACTTCCGCTGCCCGCTGGAACGGGAGGTGGACGTCGTCTTCATCAACAACCGAACGTGTGACCGAGTACGGAGGTGCTGCCCGTTCGTGGCGCCATGATCAAGATCTTCTACGCGCTTTTGCAAGCGGCAAGTGAACGTCTACCGCAGCAACAAGAGCCTCATCTTGTAGGCTTTGGAATCTCTTCAAGGGTGAGACTCGATAATCCCCTCGTTGCTACCGTCTTCTATATTGCATCTTGGTTTGGATTGCGTGTTCGCGGTAGGAAAATTTTTGTTTTCTATGCAACGAATCCCTACAGTCTCCTCCACTCCGTTTCGATCTCGTAATTTTTCATATTTTCCAAAAACATCAAAAACTTTGTTCGGAAAGTAAAACGCGAACTTTTTATTACCAGTACTGTTACCTATTCAAAGTCGAACTCTGCCGGACTGTCAATTTGACCTTTGATGAAAGCTTCCGGGGTTACCACTCGAATAACATCAACATCTTCATTATAAGAATCACCTGAGATATAATGCTTGAGTCTTTGTCCATTCACCACTTGTGTGGCATCGCCTTGGAGAGAACTAATTTTAATTGCTCCTGAACGATACACCTCCACAATGACATATGGTCATTCCCACTTTGAGAGTAATTTCCCTGCAAAGAATCTGAGACGAGACCGATACAATAGGACTTTATCCCCAATATTAAATTCTCTCTTGATAATTCTTCTATCATGCCATTTCTTAACTTTCTCTTTAAAGAGTTTAGCATTTTCATAAGCTTCACTTCTCCATTCATCTAGAGAACTCAATTGTAGCAATCTCTTCTTACCGGCTAGTTTAGGATCTTTATTTAGTTCTCTTACAGCCCAATAAGCTTTGTGCTCTAGTTCTAAGGGTAAATGACAAGCTTTTCCAAAAACCATTTTATACGGTGACATACCCATGGGATTTTTATAAGCAGTTCTATAAGCCCACAGTGCTTCCTTCAATTTACTAGCCCAATTCTTTCTAGATTTATTAACAGTCTTTTGCAAGATAGATTTAATCTCTCTATTTGATAGTTCTACTAGCCCACTAGTTTGAGGATGATAAGCGGAAGCAATTCTATGATTAATACCATATTTAGCAAGAGTTTTTCTAAAACCACCATGAATAAAATGAGAACCTCCATCAGTCATAAGATATCTAGGAACTCCAAATCTAGGAAAAATAATATCTAAAAGCATTCTTAAAGAGGTCTCACCATCAGCACTTTTTGTGGGTATGGCTTCCACCCATTTAGTAACATAATCAACAGCAACAAGTATATGAGTGTTACCTTCTGAAGAGGGGAAAGGTCCCATGAAGTCAAATCCCCAACAATCGAACGGTTCAATAACAAGAGTATAATTCATAGGCATTTCATTGCGTCTGGAGATATTACCAACCCTTTGACATTCATCACAGGATAAAATAAACTTCCTTGCATCTTTGAAGAGAGTTGGCCAATAAAAACCTGATTGTAGAACCTTTTGCGCGGTTCTATCTCCGGCGTGATGTCCTCCATAAGCACTACCATGACATTTATTCAATATCTCTTGTTGTTCATATTCGGGAACACATCTTCGCAGAATACCGTCCACTCCTTCTTTATATAAGTGTGGGTCATCTCAAAAATAATGCCTCAAGTTATAAAAGAATTTCCTTCTTTGCTGAGCTGAAAAGGTTGGAGGGAAGTACTTGGAAACAATAAAGTTAGCATAATCAGCATACCAAGGACTATCTCGCGAACTCACCTTTATTACAGCCAATTGTTCATTTGGAAAACTATCATTAACAGGAACAGGATCATAAGCAATATTTTCCAATCTAGACAAATTATCAGCAACAGGATTATCAGCGCCTTTCCTATCTATAATATGCAAATCAAATTCTTGCAACAGAAGCACCCATCTAATAAGTCTTGGCTTAGCATATTTCTTTTGCATTAGGTATCTAATTGCAGCATGATCAGTATGAATTGTAACTTTTGAATCAACAATATAAGATCTAAACTTGTCACAAGCAAAGACTACAGCTAACAATTCTTTTTCAGTTGTAGCATAATTTCTTTGAGCAGCATCAAGAGTTTTACTGGCATAATGAATAACATTTAATTTTTTATCTACTCGCTGTCCAAGAACAGCGCCTACAGCAAAATCACTAGCATCACACATAATTTCAAATGGTAAGTTCCAATCAGGAGGTTCAACTATAGGAGCAGTTGTTAAGGCTTTCTTTAGAGTTTCAAAATCTTCCTTACAATCATCATCAAAAACAAAAGGTACATATTTTTGAAGAAGATTAGTAATAGGTTTTGAAATCTTGGAAAGTCTTTAATAAACCTCCTATAAAACCCAGCATGACCAAGAACACTACGAATACCTTTAACATCCCTGGGATAGGGCATCTTCTCAATTGCTTCAACTTTAGCTCTATCAACTTCAATACCTCTCTCGTAAATTTTATGTCCCAATACAATTCCTTCATTAACCATAAAGTGGCATTTCTCCCAATTAAGAACAAGGTTAGTTTCTTCACATCTCTGCAAAACTTTATCAAGGTTCCGCAAGCAATTATCAAAAGAATTCCCATAGACAAAAAAATCATCCATGAATACCTCTACAATATTCTCGCAAAAGCCATGAAAAATAGCAGACATGCATCTTTGAAAAGTAGTAGGAGCATTACATAAACCAAAATGCATACGTCTATAAGCATAAGTTCCATAGGGACAAGTGAAAGTGGTTTTCTCTTGATCCTTAGTTTTAACAGCAATTTGTGAAAACCCAGAATAACCATCAAGAAAGCAAAAATGAGTATTTTTAGACAACCTTTCTAACATTTGATCAATAAAAGGCAAAGGATAATGATCTTTCTTAGTAACCTTATTAACTTTCCCATAATCAATGCACATTCTATACCCTACAACTACTCTTTGAGGGATGAGCTCATCATTATCATTAGGTACAACAGTCATTCCTCCTTTCTTAGGAACACAATGCACATGACTGACCCATCTACTATCAGCAATAGGATATATAATACCAGCTTCAAGAAGTTTTAATACCTCATTTCTTACCACATCCTTCATCTTAGGAATTAGACGACGCTGATGTTCAACAACAGGCTTTGCATCATCTTCCATATTAATGGCATGTTGGCAAATAGAGGGAGAAATCCCCTTCAAGTCATCAAGAGTGTAGCCAATAGCTCCTCGGTGTTTCTTCAATATTTCCAATAACCTTTCTTCCTCAAACTCTGAAAGCTTAGAACTAATAATAACAGGATATATTTTCTTATCATCAATATGAGCATATTTAGGATTATCATGCAATGGTTTTAAATCAAAAACAGGATCTTCTTTTGGTGGCAGTGTTGTACCTAGATCTTTTACCGGTAAATCATGCTTAAGAATAGGTTGACGAAGGAGAATTTCATTAAGCTCATTTCTTTCTTCCCTAAAGACTTCACTCTCACTATTCTCCAAATGTTACTGCAAAGGATTATTAGGAGCAAGAGCAATAGATGCACATTGTTCAACTCTAAAATCATTATTAGGCGAATCAGCTTTATAAGGAGTTTTGGCAAATTTAGAGAAATTAAACTCATAAGATTTACCAGCAAATTTAGTCAAAATTTTCTCTTTCTTGCAATCTATAACAGCTCCACAAGTATTTAGAAAAGGTCTACCAAAAATGATAGGACAATACTTACTAGCAGCAGAACCAAGTACCAAAAAGTCAGCAGGATATTTAATCTTACCACATAGAACTTCCACATCTCGAACAATACCAATTGGAGAGATAGTTTCTCTATTAGCTAGCCGAATAACCACATCAATATCTTCAAGTTCACAAGAACCAATTTCATGCATGATCTCCATGTAAAGCTCATAAGCAATAGCACTAATACTTGCACCAATATCGCATAAACCATAATAACAATGATCACCAATTCTAACAGATAGCATAGGAACACTAGTTTTCCTAGACTTATTAGGATGTGAAACAATATTAGAAGCATCTTCACAGAAAATAATATGACCATCTTCCACATTTTCAGTCACAAGACCTTTAACTATTGCAATAGCAGGTTCAACTTTTATTTGCTCTTCAGGTTCTATATGTTTCTTTTCACTTTTATTAACCGCACTATTTATAGCAGAATACTCCTTCATTTTAGCAGGGAAAGGAGTTTTTTCAATATAAGCTTTAGGAATAACATGATCAACAGTTTCAATTACAACACATTTATTTATAGATGAATCAATTTTTTCTTTATACGGTTCATGATACTTATCAAAATTCTTCTTAGGCAATTCATAATGAGAGGCAAAAGCTTTATAAAGATTTGCAGCAACTTGAGAATCAAGA
The DNA here is from genome assembly GCF_022539505.1 of Lolium rigidum. NCBI lineage: Eukaryota > Viridiplantae > Streptophyta > Magnoliopsida > Poales > Poaceae > Lolium > Lolium rigidum. The sequence continues at coordinate 566,964 of NW_025901530.1, forward strand.
CCATAAGTAGCACTCATATTACGAAACTTATCATCCATAAAAGATTCAATGCATTTATAATCATAATTTATACCTGACTCTCTATCTTTGTCGTTCTCCCATCCTTCAGTATTTTCCTGAATCCGATCAAGAAGGTCCCTTTTAAACTCTTCTTTGTTGCATGTAAATGATCCAGAACAAGAAGTATCCAGCAAGGTCTTATCTTGAAAAGAAAGTCTTGCATAGAAATTATCAATGATAATATTACCAGGAAGCTCATGAATGGGGCATTTGAGCATTAAAGACTTCAATCTCCCCCACGCTTGGGCAATACTCTCTCCATCATGAGGCCAGAAATTATATATGCGGTTCTGATCCTTGTGAATTTCACTTGGAGGATAGAATTTAGAATAAAATAGGGGCATGCTGACGTGGGAGTTGACGTGGGATCAACATCGCCAGAAAGTAGCTTCCTTGTGACGGTAAACCACTCGTCCGTTGGGAACCCCAAGAGGAAGGTATGATGTGTACAGCAGCAAGTTTTCCCTCAGTAAGAAACCAAGGTTTATCGAACCAGTAGGAGTCAAGAAGCACGTTGAAGGTTGATGGCGGCGAGATGTAGTGCGGCGCAACACCAGGGATTCCGGCGCCAACGTGGAACCTGCACAACACAACCAAAATACTTTGTCCCAACGAAACAGTGAGGTTGTCAATCTCACCGGCTTGCTGTAACAAAGGATTAGATGTATAGTGTGGATGATGATTGTTTGCAGAAAACAGTAAAACAAGTATTGCAGTAGATTGTATTCGATGTAAAAGAATGGACCGGGGTCCACAGTTCACTAGAGGTGTCTCTCCCATAAGATAAATAGCATGTTGGGTGAACAAATTACAGTTGGGCAATTGACAAATAGAGAGGGCATGACAATGCACACACATGACATGATGAGTATTGTGAGATTCAATTGGGCATTACGACAAAGTACATAGACCGCTATCCAGCATGCATCTATGCCTAAAAATTCCACCTTCAGGTTATCATCCGAACCCCTTCCAGTATTAAGTTGCAAACAACAGACAATTGCATTAAGTATGGTGCATAATGTAATCAATAACTACATCCTCAGACATAGCATCAATGTTTTATCCCTAGTGGCAACAAGCACATCCCCAACCTTAGAACTTTCCGTCACTCGTCCCGCATTTAATGGAGGCATGAACCCACTATCGAGCATAAATACTCCCTCTTGGAGTTAAGAGTAAAAACTTGGCCGAGCCTCTACTAATAACGGAGAGCATGCAAGATCATAAACAACACATAGGTAATAGATTGATAATCAACATAACATAGTATTCTCTATCCATCGGATCCCAACAAACACAACATATAGCATTACGGATAGATGATCTTGATCATGTTAGGCAGCTCACAAGATCCGACAATGAAGCACATGAGGAGAAGACGACCATCTAGCTACTGCTATGGACCCATAGTCCAGGGGTGAACTACTCACTCATCAATCCGGAGGCGACCATGGCGGTGTAGAGTCCTCCGGGAGATGATTCCCCTCTCCGGCAGGGTGCCGGAGGCGATCTCCTGAATCCCCCGAGATGGGATTGGCGGCGGCGGCGTCTCTGGAAGGTTTTCCGTATCGTGGCTCTCGGTGCTGGGGTTTTCGCGACGAAGGCTTTAAGTAGGCGGAAGGGCAACGCGGGGGGCCACACGAGGGCCCCACACGCCAGGGCCGCGCGGCCAAGGGCCAGGCCGCGCCGCCCTGTTGTGTCGGCGCCTCGTGGCCCCACTTCCTTTCCACCTCGGTCTTGTGGAAGCTTCATGCAAAAATAGGCCCCTGGGCGTTGATTTCGTCCAATTCCAAGAATATTTCCTTACTAGGATTTCTGAAACCAAAAACAGCAGAAAACAGCAACTGGCTCTTCGGCATCTCGTTAATAGGTTAGTGCCGGAAAATGCATAATAATGACATATAATGTGTATAAAACATGTGAGTATCATCATAAAAGTAGCATGGAACATAAGAAATTATAGATACGTTTGAGACGTATCAAGCATCCCCAAGCTTAGTTCCTACTCGTCCCGAGTAGGTAAACGATAACAAAGATAATTTCTTAAGTGACAATGCTACCAACATAATCTTGATCAATACTATTGTAAGCACATGTAATGAATGCAGCGATTTCAAACAATGGTAAATGACATGAGTAAACAATTGAATCATAAAGCAAAGACTTTTCATGAATAGTACTTCAAGACAAGCATCAATAAGTCTTGCATAAGAGTTAACTCATAAAGCAATAATTCAAAGTAAAGGTATTGAAGCAACACAAAGGAAGATGAAGTTTCAGCGGTTGCTTTCAACTTGTAACATGTATACCTCATGGATAGTTGTCAATGCAAAGTAATATAACAAGTGCAATATGCAAGTATGTAGGAATCAATGCACAGTTCATACAAGTGTTTGCTTCTTGAGGTGGAGAGAGATAGGTGAACTGACACAACAATAAAAGTAAAAGAAAGGTCCTTCGCAGAGGGAAGCATTGATTGCTATATTTGTGCTAGAGCTTTGGTTTTAAAAACAAGAAACAATTTTGTCAACGGTAGTAATAAAGCATATGAGTTATGTAAATTATATCCTACAAGTTGCAAGTCTCATGCATAGTATACTAATAGTGCCCGCACCTTGTCCTAATTAGCTTGGATTACCGGGATTATCATCGCAATACACATGTTTTAACCAAGTGTCACAAAGGGGTACCTCTATGCCGCCTGTACAAAGGTCTAAGGAGAAAGTTTGCATTGGATTTCTCGCTTTTGATTATTCTCAACTTAGACATCCATACCGGGACAACATAGATAATAGATAATGGACTCCTCTTTTATGCATAAGCATGTAGCAACAATTAACGTTCTCATATGAGATTGAGGATATATGTCCAAAACTGAAACTTCCACCATGATTCATGGCTTTAGTTAGCGGCCCAATGTTCTTCTCTAACCTCATGCATGCTCTAACCATTAAATAAGTGGTAAATCGCCCTTACTTCAGACAAGACGGACATGCATAGCAACTCACATGATATTCAACAAAAGAGTAGTTGATGGCGTCCCCAGAAACATGGTTATCGCTCAACAAGCAACTTAATAAGAGATAAAGTGCATAAGTACATATTCAATACCACAATAGTTTTTAAGCTATTTGTCCCATGAGCTATATATTGTAAAGGTGAAGAATGGAAATTTTAAAGGTAGCACTCAAGCAATTTACTTTGGAATGGCGGAGAAATACCATGTAGTAGGTAGGTATGGTGGACACAAATGGCATAGTGGTTGGCTCAAGGATTTTGGATGCATGAGAAGTATTCCCTCTCGATACAAGGATTAGGCTAGCAAGGTTATTTGAAACAAACACAAGGATGAAGCGATGCAGCAAAACTCACATAAAAGACATATTGTAAACATTATAAGACTCTACACCGTCTTCCTTGTTGTTCAAACTCAATACTAGAAATTATCTAGACCTTAGAGAAATCAAACATGCAAATCAGATTTTAGCATGCTCTATGTATTTCTTCATTAATAAGTGCAAAGTATATGATGCAAGAGCTTAAACATGAGCACAACAATTGCCAAGTATCACCTTATTCAAGATATTATACCAATTACCACATATATCATTTTCCAATTCCAACCATACAACAATTTAACGAAGAAGAAACTTTCGCCATGAATACTATGAGTAAAGCCTAAGGACATACTTGTCCATATGCAACAGCGGAGCGTGTCTCTCTCCCACACAATGAATGCTAGGATCCATTTTATTCAAACAAAACAGAAACAAAAACAAACCGACGCTCCAAGCAAAGTACATAAGATGTGATGGAATAAAAATATAGTTTCACTAGAGGAACTCGATAATGTTGTCGATGAAGAAGGGGATGCCTTGGGCATCCCCAAGCTTAGACGCTTGAGTCTTCTTGATATATGCAGGGGTGAACCACCGGGGCATCCCCAAGCTTAGAGCTTTCACTCTCCTTGATCATAGTGTATATCATCCTCCTCTCTTGATTCTTGAAAACTTCCTCCACACCAAACTCAAAACAAACTCATTAGAGGGTTAGTGCATAATCAAAATTCACATATTCAGAGGTGACACAATCATTCTTTATACTTCTGGACATAGCACAAAGCTACTGAAAGTCAATGGAATCTAAAAATCCATCAAGCATGGCAAAACAGGCAATGCGAAATAAAAGGCAGAATCTGTCAAAACAGAACAGTTCGTAAAGACATATTTTTAACAGGCACCAGACTTGCTCAGATGAGAAAACTTAAAACTAATGAAAGTTGCGTACATATCTGAGGATCACTCACGTAAATTGGCATAATTTTCTGAGTTACCTACAGAGAATTAGACCCAGATTCGTGACAGCAAAGAAAACTGTTTCTGCGCGAGTAATCCAAATCTAGTATCATCCTTCTATTAGAGACTTTACTTGGCACAACAATGCAATAAAACTAAGATAAGGAGAGGTTGCTACAGTAGTAAACAACTTCCAAGACTCAAATATAAAACAAAATTACTGTAGTAAAAACATGTGTTGTCTCCCATAAGCGCTTTTCTTTAACGCCTTTCAGCTAGGCGCAGAAAGTGTATATCAAGTATTATCAAGAGACGAAGTATCAACATCATAATTTGTTCTAATAATAGAATCAAAAGGTAACTTCATTCTCTTTCTAGGGAAGTGTTCCATACCTTTCTTGAGAGGAAATTGATATTTAATATTACCTTCCTTCATATCAATGATAGCACCAACAGTTCGAAGAAAAGGTCTTCCCAATATATCAAGAATGATAGGACTACTCTCAACAATGATCACATAATAGGACTACTCTACACCCTCTTGTTGGATGATGAACACCACTAACTGTGTAGGATTACACGAACCCTCAATGCCGGAGTTAACAAGCTCCACAATATTCAATGTTCATATTTAAATAACCTTAGAGTGTAAGATAGATCGACACAATTACACCGAGAACTAACATAGCATGCATACTGTCACCATCACACTATGAAGGAGGCATAGATCACATCAATACTATCATAGCAATAGTTAACTTCATAATCTACGAGAGATTACAATCATACCCCACGCCAAGTACTACACGATGCACACACTGTCACAATTACACCGCGCAGGAGGAATAGAATACTTTAATAACATCACTAGAGTAGCACATAGATGATATTCAACTAGATCACATAAAGAGAGAGATGAACCACATAGCTACAGCGGAGCCCTCAGCCCCGGGGGTGAATTACTCCCTCCTCATCATGGAGACAGCGATGGCGGTGAAGATGGCGGTGGAGACGGTGGTGGAGATGACTCCGGGGGCAATTCCCCGTCCCGGCGGCGTGCCGGAACAGAGACTTCTGTCCCCCGAATTGGAGTTTCGCGATGGCGGCGGCTCTGGATGGTTTTCTCTGGTTTCGTCGAACTGGTAGGGTTTTCACGATGGAGGCCTTAAGTAGGCGGAAAGGCGGCGTCAGAGGGGCCCTGGTGGGGCCACACCATAGGGTGGCGCGCCCACCCCCTGGCCGCGCCGCCTTGTGGGGTGGGGCCCCCCTGGCCCCCCTCTGGTCCTCCTTCGGTGCTCTGGAAGCTTCCGGGAAAAATAGGGTTCTGGGCGTTGATTTCGTCTGATTCCGAGAATATTTCCTTACTAGGATTTCTGAAACCAAAAACAGCAGAAAACAGCAACTGGCCCTTCGGCATCTCGTCAATAGGTTAGTTCCGGAAAACGCATAATTATGACATAAAGTATGCATAAAACATGTAGATATCATCAATAATGTGGCATGGAACATAAGAAATTATCGATACGTCGGAGACGTATCACTGCACACTTGAATAAACTGCATAATTCATGTAAGAACAGTAAATGATCTCCAGGATGGACAGTTCCATCCCCTGCATAACGGTTATCCACAACACGTTCAATAATTTTCATAGGTATTTTGTATGGAACATCTTCCTCACCTGGCGCCTCATCCACTACCTTTGCAGTAGTAGTAGATTTTCCAAATAAAAATTCAAGAGAAGATCTCTCCATAATGAATTATAGCAGCATGCAGAAATAAAATCAGCACTAACAAGAAAAGTTCCCCTTACCAATTCCACTTACCAATAGCGCTTCACTCCCCGGCAACGGCGCCAGAAAATAGTCTTGATGACCCACAAGTATAGGGGGTGTATCGCAGTATTTTCGATAAGTAAGAGTGTCGAACCCAACGAGGAGCAGAAGGTGTTGACAAGTAGTTTCGATAAAGGATTCACTGTAAATGCTCACAGACAAGTATTCAGGGGGTTTTGATGTAGCAGATGAATAAAGTATGAGTAAGTAAAGTGCGAGAGAAATAATTGCAGCGAGTGGCCCAATCCTTTTTAGCACAAAGGACAAGCCGGTTTGTTTACTTATAATGACCAAACGTTCTCGAGGACACACGGGAATTTAGTCTAGTGCTTTCGCTTCATATAGCTGATTAATCTTCATTGTTTTGATAAGTGTTGTGTGGGTGAACCTATGCTAATGCACCGCCCTTCCTAGGACTAATACATACTTGTGATTATACCCCTTGCAAGCATCCGCAACTAGAAGAAAGTAATTAAGATAAATCTAACCACAACCTTAAACTCTGAGATCCTGCTATCCCTCCTGCATCGATATACCAACGGGGGTTTAGGTTTCTGTCACTCCGGCAACCCCGCAATTAGCAAACGAGTACAAGATGTATTCCCCTAGGCCCATAAAGGTGAAGTATCATGTAGTCGACGTTCACATGACACCACTAGAAGAATAACACCACAACTTAAATATCATAACATTGAATATTACTCAACCATAATTCACTACTAACATTTAAACTTCACCCATGTCCTCAAGAACTAAATGAACTACTCACGAGACATCATATGGAACATGATCAGAGGTGATATGATGATGAATATCAATCTAAACATAAACCTTGGTTCAATGGTTTCACTCAATAGCATCAATAACAAGTAGAAATCAATACCGGGAGAGTTTCCCTATCAAACAATCAAGATCCAACCCTAATTGTTACAGCGGTGACGAGGTGGAGCGGTGGAGACGGTGGTGATGATGATGAAGATGATGGTGATGATGGTGGAGATGATTTCCAGCTCGATGACGGTGACGATGGCGTCGATTTCCCCCTCCGGGAGGGAATTTCCCCGGCAGATTTCAGCCTGCCGGAGAGCTCTTTTCTCTCTGGTGTTTTCCGCCCCGCAGAGGCGGCTGTGACTCTTCGCGACTATCCTCTGGAGCTTAGGTTTTCGGGACGAAGAAGTACGCGAAGGAGAGGAGGCCAGAGGGGGCTGTGGGCCCCCTCCCCACATGGCGGCACGGCCAGGGCAGGGCCCGAGCCAGCCTGTGAGGGGGGCCCATGGCGGCCCTCCTTGGCTCCTCCTTTTGGCTCCCTTCGTCTTCTGGGAAAATAGGATTTTTCATATAATTTCCGTCAATTGTTGATCTTCCGAAATATTTCATTCTGACGGCGCTTTTTCCAGCAGAATCCTGACTCCGGTGCGCGATCCTCCAATAATCATGAAACATGCAAAATAGATGGAATAACATAAGTGTCATCTCCAAATACGAAATATATCAATGAATAACAGTAAATTATGATATAAAATAGTGATGCAAAATGGACGTATCAGGGCCCGAGTGCCATGATCTCAGATCTAAACATGTTATTGGTTCATGATGATATGCATTGTTTTATGATCTTACCTGCAAGTTGTATACACACGTTGCTGTCCGGAACCCGAGGCCCCAAAGTGACAGAAAATGGGACAACCGGAGGGGAAGGCAGTGATGTGAGGATCACATGTGTTCACGGAGTGTTAATGCTTTGCTCCGGTACTCTATTAAAAGGAGTACCTTAATTTCCAGTAGATTCCCTAGAGGCCCGGCTGCCACCGGCTGGTAGGATAAAAGATGTTGTGCAAGTTTCTCATTGCGAGCACGTACGACTAAATATGGAACACATGCCTATGGATTGCTTAGTACTTGGACACCGTTTTATTATTATCTGCAAATGCCCTGCTTTGATTGGTACATGAGTTTCTCTCATACATGCAACGCCCGTCATCCATCCCTGTGTCTACAGTATTTTAATCCTGTTGTTTACTATAAACACTACTGTTGTATTTGTTACACTGTTGCTGTTATTTCACTACTGCTACTGCTATAAAACTGTTACTACGGATAAACTCTTGCGAGCAAGTCTGTTTCCAGGTGCAGCTGAATTGACAACTCCGTTGTTAAGGCTTTCAAGTATTCTTTGTCTCCCCTTGTGTCGAATCAATAAATTGGGTTTTACTTCCCGCGAAGACTGTTGCGATCCCCTATACTTGTGGGTCATCAAGACTATTTTCACGGCGCCGTTGCCGGGGAGCATAGCTTTATTTGGAAGTTCACTTGGATTGATATTGTTCGCTGCAAATTCTCCATCATGGGTAAACCTCGCGATCCTAAAGTCGCCATATTACCATCCACTACAAGAAAAGGTACAACTCTGAGTACCTCTGCTGCTCTTGATTCACCTTTTGTGATAAGTCAACTTGTTTCACCATCACAAGCTTCACTTGCTGGTACTTCTGCTGAATCTAAAAATTCTTATAATATTGATAATGTTTCTGCTGTGCTTGATGATAGTGGTTCATTGGGATATTTTCTAGATGCTACAATTGCTAGGTCTAGACAAATTGAAAATACTGAAACTCCTAATGAAAATGCTGCTACACCTGTTAATTCACCTGGGTCTGTTGAATACTCTAGTGATGATCCTGATGAGGATTATGTGGAACTTGATGATGATTTTATTGATAAATGCAATGCTACTACTGATGCAAGAAAAATTAAAAAGTTGCTTGCACAACATACTGTTAGATATAAGCTATCTCCTGATCCTAAATTTGCCACATCTCCTATAAGCATTAAGGATAAAGATTATGATTTTTCTCTTGATCTATCTCATATAGCTATTGTTGAGAAAACACCCTTTTGTGGTACTAAAAAAGAAAGTGTTGTAGAACACATGAATGAACTTTCTACTTTGAGTAGCTTGTTTTCTGATGATGTCAAGATGCGTACTTATTTTGTTGCTAAAAATTTTCCTTTCTCATTAAAGGATGATGCTAAAACTTGGTATAATAGTTTGCCTCCTGGTTCTATTGATAGTCCAAGTTGTTTGCTTGATGTTTTCTTTCGGAAATACTTTCCTGCTAGTGCTCAACATATTGCTTTGCAGAAAATTTATAGCTTTGACCAGGAAGATGGAGAGAAATTGCCTGAAGCATGGGCAAGATTTTGCTCTCTTATCAGAGCTCGACCTGGACATGATTTAGAAAAGCATGATTTACTTGATATATTTTATAGTGGACTAACCGTTGAGTCTAGAGCATACTTGGATAGTTGTGCTGGTTGTGTTTTCAGGAAAAGAACTCCAGACGAAGCTGAAGAATTATTGGCTAAAATAGGCCGGAATCATGATGATTGGACTACACCTGAACCAACTCCGACGCCAATATTGAAGAAAAGGGGTTTGATTAAATGAAATGATGAAGATATGAGGGAAGCCAAGAAATCTCTTAAGGAGAAAGGTATTAAATCTGAAGATGTGAAGAACTTACCTCCCATAGAAGATTTATGTAAGATAATTCCCCCTTCATCCATGATTGAGGTAAACTCTCTTCAACGCTTTACTAGGGAAGATATTCCGTATTCAAAACCTCCTGCTCAATGCTTAGATGAGTTTGATAATTATATTGTTAAGCAAGAAAATTTTAATATGAGAGTAGAGAATCATCTAATGGAAAATTCTCAAGCTATTAGTAATTTGCATGATATTGTGGAGAGAACCTCCAATGATGTTAGAGCATCCCCACTCGTTGGCGCTCCCCACGCCCAAATCCGGCGAAATTTTTGTCCGGATTGGAGGAAGATTTGGCGTGGGGGGCAGTATATTTCCAGTCGTGTGCTCCCCAAGCGGCGTTTCTCGGGGAAAAGAGGACGGCTCGGGGAATCCGGACGAAAGAGGAGACACGTGGGCGTGGGCGGTTGGTTTAGCTTCATCCGGAGTCCCCGAGCGCTCCCCGGGGGGCCGGGGATGGCATGGGGAGTCCGGACGAAAATAGGCTCAAATCCGGATCAAAACGAGGAACCGGGGGCCTGACTGGGCCGTTTTTCGCCGTCCGGATGAAAAAAAGTGGCCGTGGGGGGCTCTGCGGGGAGACGAGTGGAGATGCTCTTAAGATGCTTGTTAAACATTTTCATATGGTTCAAACTCAAATTGATCAACTCACTAAAGTGCAAAATGACTTGTTAAAAAATAGTTCTAAAGAAAAACATGCTTATGAAGTAACAACTAGAGGCGGTGTTTCTACTCAGGATCCTCTATATCCTGAAGGGCATCCCAAACGCGTTGAACAAGATTCTCAACAAATTGAACCTAGTGCTCCTTCTAAGAAAAACAAGAACAAACATAAAAATGTTGTAGAATCCTCTGAACCTGTTAATGATCCTAATAGTATTTCTATTTCTGATGCTGAAACTGAAAGTGGTAATGAACATGATAATGATAATGATAAGAATGATGCTTCTGATAAAGAAGAGGTTGAAGATGAACCTGAAAAGCATGCTAAAAATAAAAAGTATACTAAAGAAGATTTTACTGCTAAGAAATATGGCAATGAAAGAGAACCTTGGGTTCAAAAGCAAATGCCTTTTCCTACTAAGAAACTAAAATCAAAGGAAGAAGAACACTATAATAAATTTTGCGATTGGATGAAACCTTTATTCTTGCAAATCCCTTTGACTGATGCTATTAAATTGCCTCCTTATTCAAAGTATATGAAAGATATTGTTTCTAATAAAAGGAAAATTCCTAATGAGGAGATTTCCACTATGCTTGCTAATTACTCTTTCAACGGCAAAGTTCCAAAGAAGTTGGGCGACCCAGGTATACCGACTATTTCTTGTTCTATCAAGAATAATTATGTTAGAACTGCTCTATGTGATTTGGGAGCGGGCGTTAGTGTTATGCCTTTTTCTCTTTACAAGAGACTTTATTTAGATAAGTTGATACCAACTGATATATCTTTGCAAATGGCTGATAAATCTACTGCTATTCCTGTTGGTATATGTGAGGATGTTCCTGTTCAAGTTACTAATAACTGCTTGATATTAACTGATTTTGTTGTGTTGGAAATGCCCGAAGATGATAATATGTCTATTATTCTTGGGAGACCTTTTCTTAACACCGCAGGGGCTGTTATTGATTGCAATAAAGGAAAAGTTACTTTCAATGTCGATGACAAGGAGCATACCGTTTATTTTCCCAAGAGGATTGATAAAGTATGTGGAGTTAATACAATTTCTAATGTGAGAACTATCAAAGTGGGAGCTATTGATTGTCCTATATATGAGCCTAAAGAAGGATATCAAAATATTATGATTGGATCCATATCAATACAATTCAAGGTAACATGATTGATTTGAGGTTTATTTCTTCTTATGCTATGTAAAATTTGTTTGGTGGCAAGACTTGATCAACCTTGTTAACAAATACATTTTATATGCATAGAGGAGCTAAACAACATTTATTTCTTCCTCCACTTGTTCTACTTGCTGTAGCACTTTTGTTTTTCAAAGTTCTTTAGTCAATTAGAGATTTCAAAATCTTTTTCTGCCCAGTAATAAAAAATTTAATACCCAAAAATGTGCATTTTTCAAAGTTCTCAAAAATTCACAAAAATTATACCGTTGGTCTTATTTTTCGAAGAGGCACCTGGGAGCACCTGGGGATGACCAGTGGGGCACCCCAGGGTGGCACCCCACCAGCCAGCGCGGCCAGCAAGGGGGGCGCGCCACCCTGTTATGTGGGGCCCTCCTTGCCCCACTACTTCATCTCTTTCTCTCATTCTCTTCTCTCTCCCGAAAAAACTCGCACCAGCTTTCTCTCACTCGTGTTTCTGCTCAAGAGCTCAAGATTTCTCGATCTCTTTGCTCAGCCCAGATTTCTGTCTGAAATTTGGCACATTTGCTCTCCGGTATGTGACTCCTCCGATTATCCAAGTAGAATTTTGTTTGGTTGAGTATATCTTGAATATTTTTCTGCTGTAGGTAACATGTTTAGTGAGCTTGCATGCTTGTTCTAAGTTGTAGAAACTAGTTTTGATGCATGTTTAGTACTCTAGCAAGTTCCTATAGTAGTTTCCCTCAATTATATGTCACCAAATCAAATTTTATATTGTTTGTTGAAAAATTTCAGAAAATGGAGTGGAATAGGCATCAACTAAACCAACAAGAATTGGAGGTGCAACAAGTTATGAGAGTTCGCCGCGAAGAGGGAGTATACCCCTCTTACTACCCGTGCACAGATTTTATGAGGAGTGCAGGAATCTTGCGAGATGTTCAAAATCTAATTTCCAGTGCAGGGTTGGATGGTTTTGTTGTTGGTGAACCATACCAATATGCAAAACTGACTATGTCTGTAGTGCAGGATTTTGAATTCAATTGGTCTCAATCTAACCCCCATGGTTCGGTACAAAATTTATAATAAAACTGTCAACTTGCCTTTCGATGATTTTTGTGCAGCAATTAGAGTGCCGCAATGGGGATCATGCGAGAAGATAAGGGGACTACCGCAGGAGCTCTTGAGTCTCTACAAGATGATTTGTCAAGGAAGAAGCTTCTCAGAGGATGGTGGTAAAATAAGTAGTATTCAACTCCCAGCTATTCGCTACTTTGCTTATTTCATCACCAAGTGCGTTCTTGCTAGAAAGAATGCAAGTAAGTTATCTATCCAGGATTTAGCTTTTCTAGCTGCTGCATTACAAGGTGATAGGACTTATAATTTGGGAGCTTTGATAGCCTATAGACTTGCTACTAACCGTGAGAAGGGAGGAATTTGCGGAGGTCTCATCGCCTCTCGTTTATTAGCTATGTATGGTGTAGAACCTCACCATCTTGATATTCAGCTTTCCATAGAGAAACTTGACATAGTCTCCATGATTAAACATGAATTTTTTTCTGATTCGTCTAATTTGAGTAACCTGTCTTACAAGATAAAATTTTATAAGAAAACTTGGAGAACAACTAAGAAAACTGAAAAACTAGTAGGATTGCCTGCACCTGTTCTGTTTAACCTTGATTCCAGGGAGGATTGGTCAGTCACGGAAGGTGAACTGAATGCATACTTAGAGGGAGATGGCCATCATGCAAGAGACGGCACGGAGGAGGCCGAGGAACACCTCGACTCGTCATCCGATGCAGCAAGTTCTTCGCATCAACATTTTGGGCATGTTGAGCCTTCACCCTTTTCTTCTGCACCGGGACCTTATTATGACTACGCCATGTATGATCCACCGGCGTGGAACCCTGACCCTCGTTGGGGTTGAACTCCACTTAGGCCAAAAGACTAAGCTTGGGGGGAGGTATGCCGGCATCACTCATTCTTTGCATATTATAGTTTCTGGATACTTGTATATACTTGTTTAGCTCCTTTAAGTGGTTTTCTAATAAGAGGGAGATGATATTTGGGGAGGTGCTGCCTGAAAACAGATTCTGGACTGATACCAAAAAAATTCTCAAAACCAGCCAGAACGTTATTTTGTGAAGCCAATTTTTGTGCATGTTCCCCAGGTTGTTATCTAACTTTCATTAGTTGAACACTTTTCGAGCTGGGCAGCAAAAGAATTTCTTAAAAATCGATTACTGTACTGCTGTCAAGTTTGACGAATTCCTGCTGCTTTGTGTTTATGTGACTCTTCTAGTTTTCATTTTTTTGTTTTTGCTTTGTTTCTTTCCTAAAACACAAAAGACCAAAAATATTTCTGTTGTTTCTCTTCACCAATTGTTTATTTTGGCTTCTTGCTTTTATTTTTCTTTATTTGCTATCGGTTGTTTGCTATAAGAAAATCTAAAAAGATTTTGCTTTGTTTGCTTGTTTCCTTTTGTTCTTGTTTCCAATTCGAAAACACCAAAAATATTTGTTGTTCTTCTTTGATTTTGTAAAGTTCATTTTGGAGTTCAATGGTCTTCGGTGGCTGGAGCGTGGTTTTCATTTCATATTATTCAAGCTACACAAGTGAAAGGCAATAATGACGATCTACGATAATTCGACTGTGGTGAGAGGCTGGTATGAACTCTATTTGTTTTCATTTTTGTACATATACTCATCCATGTGAGCATGCTTAGTTGGTTCATGTGAGGTATATGTCATATAAGAATGTCTAGTAGTTCATGATCTCTCATGTTTAACTCCAATTTATTAATATGAGTAGCATGTCATGGATGTTTGCTTGCATTGTTTTATTCATAAATAGGTATGACATTGTGGTATCCTCCTCTGAATAATTCATTTGAATCGACTTGGCACATGCTCACGCATGCATATGACTCGAACAAAAGTCAATTAAGCCTCGATGATTTACTTTGCCTCGTAGTTCTTGTATCACTTTTATGCCACCGTTAATTTATTTTGCCGCAAGCATGATTAGGACAGTGACTGCTCTCTTGATTGTCGCTCCCCAGTCTATTGCTAGCCTTCACTTGTACTGAGCGGGAACGCTGCTCGTGCTTTCAAACCCCCTGAAAACCAAGTTATTCCAGAGTGTCCACCATAAATACCTATGCATGGAATTTCAAACCATTCCAAGTAAATTCTCATGTGCTACCTTTAAAACCTTCAAAATGCTTCTCAATTTGTGTCAATGTTTTATAGCTCATGAGGAAATATGTGGTGTTTATCTTTCAACCTTGTCATTTACTTTTGACAGACTTTCATAATAAGAGTTGGCAACGGGGTTCCCAGCCCCAATTAATAACTTCATTAATAATTCTCTTCACATGTTTTGCCCTGATTCATCAGTAAGCAACTTAATTTTGCAAATAGACACTCCTCCATGGTATGAGATTGATGGAAGGCACCCGAGGATTCGGTTAGCCATGGCTTGTGTAAGCAAAGGTTGGGGGAGTGTCATTCATAATAAAACTAAAGTACGTGTGTAAACAAAAGAGAAGAGGGATGATCTACCTTGCTGGTAGAAATAACGTCCTTCATGGGAGCCGCTCTTGAAAGTCTGGTTGGCGAGGTAGTTGGTGTACCCATTACCATTCGTTGACAACACCAAACACCTCTCAAAATAATTTTACTCCTGTTTTAAAAATGAAAAGCTCTAGCGCATGTTAATCCCTGCTTCCCTCTGCGAAGGGTCAATCTTTTACTTTTATGTTGAGTCGCCATCCTTTCTTTGAGCACTTTCTTGAGAGCACAACTATCATTCTTAGTATAATATGCTTGTCCCAAAATGTGATTGACTGTGGTATAACTTTGATGCTTTTATCTTTGACAATCTCTACTTCTAGTCTTTCCATGAACTTCAGAGGTGCCCGAGCATTTATGTTTTGCTGTACAAATACGGGCAAGCGAGATACCACTTTATCATATCCTTTTATGAACATTGCAATCTTGCCGATAGACATGATTCATGATGCTTATTATTAATTTGTTGGTACCTTTCCATGATTGACATAGCTATTAGATGATCTTATTTGCATGTATCTTATTATGAATTGCCTAAGTACTTGTCCATATCATGAGAATATTTACATCATATGAACAAATGTGTTCGCGAAAGTTCTTTTATCGCACTCAGTTGTTAACTGAATTGCTTGAGGACAAGCAATAAGCTAAGCTTGGGGGAGTTGATACGTCCAAAACGTATCTACTTTCCCGAACACTTTTGCTATTGTTTTGCCTCTAATTTGTGTATTTTGGATACAACTAACACGGACTAACGCCATTTTCAGCAGAATTGCCCTGGTGTCTCGTTTTTGTGCAGAAATTCAACTTTCAGGAAAATCCCCGGAATTTATGTCGAAGGGCTTATTTTTCCAGAAGATTCACGGAGCCAGAAGGGCAGGCCTGGGCGAGGCCCAGGGCCCCCACACCATAGGCTGGCGCGGCCTGGAGGGGGGGCGCGCCGCCCTAGTGTGAGGCCGCCTCGGCCAGCCTCTGACGCCCCCCTCTGGACTATTTAAGGGTTTCGATCTAAAAACGCGACACGGGAAGTCGAAGTCGCCAAAAACCATCCAGTACGCCGCCACCATCGCGAAACTCCGTCTCGGGACCAGAAACTCCGTTCTGGCACTCCGCCGGGACGGGGAATTGGAGGAGATCATCGCCATCATCACCATCGACGCCTCTCCATCGACCAGCCATGTTTCCCCCATCCATGTGTGAGTAATTCCCCCGTTGTAGGCTGAAGGGGATAGTAGGGATTGGATGAGATTGGTCATGTAATAGCATAAGATTGTTAGGGCATAGTGCCTAGTGTCCGTAATTGGTACTTTGATGATATTGTTGCAACTTGTTATGCTTAATGCTTGTCACTGGGCCCGAGTGCCATGATCTCAGATCTGAACATGTTATTGTTTCATGATGATATGCATTGTTTTATGATCTTACCTGCAAGTTGTATACACATGTCGCTGTCCGGAACCCGAGGACCCAAAGTGACAGAAATTGGGACAACCGGAGGGGAAGGCAGTGATGTGAGGATCACATGTGTTCACGGAGTGTTAATGCTTTGCTCCGGTACTCTATTAAAAGGAGTACCTTAATTTTCAGTAGATTCCCTAGAGGTCCGGTTGCCACCGGCTGGTAGGACAAAAGATGTTGTGCAAGTTTCTCATTGCGAGCACGTACGACTAAATATGGAACACATGCCTATGGATTGCTTAGTACTTGGACACCTTTTTATTATTATCTGTAAATGCCCTGCTTTGATTGTTACATGAGTTTCTCTCATCCATGCAACGCCCATCATCCATTGTAACACCCCAAATTTCAAAATAAAGAGAAAACGAAGTTCCTTTTCCCCAAAAATGAGAACCAACAAAAACTTTTCTTAAATAGAGTGCTATGCTTAGTGCTCATCCATAGTACTTGTGTTTTTGCCATGCTGAGTGTTATTATGCTTATGTGATAAACCTTAAAACCCTAAAGTGATCAAGTGAAGATCACAAACCAATTAAAATTAAAAGGAGAAAGAAATCAAATAAGACAAACCCTAAACCCTAACCTTTTCAAAAATCATTTGGATCTATTTTGAGAAACTTAAATTAAAGAAAAAGCCATATTTGGGCCTATAGCCTTAATATGTAAATCTTGAATGCTACCCTTTTCTTATTTTGCTAAATGGTGGTGAACCATTGCAAAACTTATTAAACCCTAAACTCCATCCCTCTTGTCATCAATCTTTGAGAAATAAAATAAAAAGGAAACATCTTATTTAAGAAAGAGGCATATATGCCTATGGCTATTTTGTAAAACTTTACCTTAGGCCTTTCTACCTTACTTAGAGAATTGGAAAACCTTCTTAAACCTTATCTAGTACTTTTCCAACACAATCCGAAGTGGAACAAAAGATTTTGAAAAGAAAGTAATAATGCCATAGAGGCCTATGAGAGCAAAATATCAAATTTGTGAAATTGAGGATCTTGACCCTAAGACTTGTAGTGAATGGTGGAATCACTCCTATATACCATTTCAACACTCAACAACACCAATGGGGTCAAGCCTAGTCCAATTAAAAATCAAATGCCACATATGCATAGAGGCATATGTGACCCATAACCATTTTCACCAATTCTGGTCCTATGCACTTCTACCTTTACCCAATGGTGTGAAACCATCTCTAAACCTCATCTAACCCTAAATTGACCCTCAACCTTGCTCAAGTAAAGCAAGGAGAACACCTTCCAAGAATAAGAAAAATTGACATGTCACCTCTCATGCTTTATGGCCAATTTTGCAAATCTTTGAGCTAGACCTTTTGGAATGGTTTCAATGGTTTGGAAATATTTCTAAAAACTAATAAGAATCACTTTGGAGTCAAGAAAGGTCAAACCCAATGGAGAGAAATCCCATAGTGGGATAATTCCATTTTTCCCTCATATACACATAGGGCCAATTTATCAAACCTTGACCTAGGCACCAACCTTGTCTCAAAATGGTTGGAACCTTTCACCTAACTAAATCTAACACCAAACAAACCTCACTCTTGTCAAATTGAAGCAAAGAGGAATAAAAGAATAAAAGCTAGAATTTCACAAAACCCTCACATAGGGCTTATGCCATTTTTATAAATTTTGACCCTAGACCATTTTGGCCTTCACCATTAGTTGTATAATGTTACTACACACTTATTACAACTATTGGAATCCAAGAAACACAATTCAAATCAATTTCAAACTCAATTGGGGATCACATGTGATAATGGTCAAATCTGCCATTTATATTCTGGTCACTACTTTGAGCCCTTGCCATTCAATTTTCTCAAACTAACTCTTGCTAACTCTTTGCACCATTTCAAAGTCAACATCAAGGTGAACACTTTTTGTAAAGACCCCCTGGCCAAAATCATTTGTGATCTTTTGCTATGCTCATCCAAAGTTGGCACTTTTTATTATGGGGAACAATCTCCACTTAGTCATTTTTGCCATTCTTTGATTTTTAAAATTCCACCACCACACATGTTGGTCTCTGGTCAATTGCAACCTAACCAAGTACACCATTTTCAAATTTTGGAATCATAGCACACAAACCATTTTCGACAAGAATTTGCATTTTTGCAAATAGGCATCAATTCAACACTATTTGAAATAGTGTTTTCCCCAACCCTAACCTGCTCCTAACTACTCTACCCTGTCCCCTTGTCCCCTCTCTGCCTCACCACCCACAGAAACCCTAAGGGAGCAAGCCTAGCTTGCATGTACATGGCCATGCCAAAGGCATGCCGGCCATGCCGTGCCCCCTCTCTTCTCCTTCATCCCCAGCTCGGCCCCCCATGTCTACTGGCACCACCTCACCACCCTAGCCACGCCTAGCACCGCCACGGCCACGGACGCCATCGACAACGCCCGCACCATGCGCGCCCAAAGCGGCCAGGACGCCGCTCGCGTCGCAAGTGTGCACGCGTGGACATGCCCTGGCCACGTGCAACGCCGACGAACGCCGCCTCCCCTGGACCCCCATGCTGCACGTTGAGCCTCACCGCCGCACCCTGAACCCGCCTGACACGGTCCCGTGTCCCCGCGCCGCCTGTCGCCGTTGACATCATCGCCGGAATCCCGCGCCCGTGTCGCCAGAGCTCGACGTCGCGCGCGCCAACCAGACCGTCCCCCACCTCGCCGTCTAGCTCCCTAGCACCGTCTGGACGCCGCCTAGCTAGTGCCTACCTC
Source organism: Lolium rigidum (assembly GCF_022539505.1). Lineage (NCBI taxonomy): Eukaryota > Viridiplantae > Streptophyta > Magnoliopsida > Poales > Poaceae > Lolium > Lolium rigidum. The sequence continues at coordinate 586,297 of NW_025901530.1, forward strand.
GCCGACCCAATTCCCTCGCCGGAGCCGCCGCGATGTTGTCACCCTCGCCGCACTCCACACGGCCACCTCGCCATTATAAATAGAGCCATCCCCGCGCCTTCATCTTCACACCAAACCTGCTCGCCTCCTTCTCCTCGATCTCCTCGACCCCTTTCCCCTCTCCAATCTTCACCGGAGCTCGCCAATTGCTCCGTCGATCGCCGGAACCCGACGCAGAAGCCGCCGTCGATTGACGCCTCCCCGAGCGACGCCGCGGGTACCAGCGCACTCCTCATCATCGACAACGCCGGCCTGCGCCGCCGCTGACCCTCGCCGGAGTCCCAGCTTGCCGCCGACCCCCTACCTCCGCCGCGGCAGCAAGCCCTCCCCTCGACGGAGACGACACGCCTCGACCGCACGATCTGCCTCTAATCCAACCGCCCACGATCCTCCATACCGTTTCGGTAAGCCTGAGTCGCTGACATGTGGACCTCCCCTGTCAGCTGGCCCGCTGCGCGCTGGACGCACTGCTGGGCCGGCCCAACTCTGCCCCCTGGCTTTTTAAATCTTTCGGCCCGTTTAGTTTCCCGCCGGCCCATTTTTCTAATCGGTTAAATGAATTTAGTATAAACTTAAATACTGCCCCTGTTTTAGAAATTGAATAGTTTCAAATCTACTGAACCAAAATTTATGAATTTTATACCGTTGGAAAGCTAGTGAAAATATCTATCAAATGCCACTGGTCCCATCTCAAAATTACTTGTAGAATTAATCTGACAAAATAAACAAGACAGGGACTTTTCTGCCTTAGAATAATTCTTAAAAATCAACCAAAATAGCTATTGAGTTGATTCCAACTCCAATAGCTCACATTTGACTTACACTAATTGTTTATGCAAGAAAATGGGGTGGTCACTTTACATGATCATGCCCTAGTTTAAGTAGTGTACAATATGGCTAGTTTAACTAGTTGATAGTGTCCCAAAACTATTAAGTAAGTCTTGTGAAGTCTTATACTTCATTTAAACTTTGTCTCAAATGAATTCATGTGATGTTTGGACCCCTGGCCAAACTCACTTATATGAATTACTTAGGGATTTAAATCATATGTAGTGTTATTAAATGGTATGAGGTACTCTACCTCATTTAAATCAATTTCTCAAATGATGATGATGAATGGTTGACTTGGGTCAACATGACTTCATGTATGATTGTTTGAGAGATTTAAATCTTAAGAAGACTTCAATGAGAGAAAAGTATCTCTCAAACACTAAGATGGAAACTATCCTGTACATATGTAAGGAGAGGAAATTATTATCTTCCCCAAGCAACCCAACCAATGCACCCTACTTAGAGTATTTGTGTGAATAGAATAATTGGTGTGAGTACAAGTAAGGTTAGAATAGCCAGTAAATAGTTGATAATGTTAAATCACCTCAATGATAGTTGTTAACCTAGTTACAACTATGTGTTAAATCATATGAGAGGTTTCCCTCTCATTTAAATCTTGGTCTCAAGTATTTCAACATGAGGTGGTGACCATGGTCTATATAATCTCATGTTGAGTATTTGGTGACATTAAATCACTACCATGTTAGTATTAAATTGTATGAGGTATGGAACCTCATTTAAATCTTTTTCTCACAATGATGAGTATGAAGAGGTTGACTTTGGTCAACCTAGGTCATATTTTGTTCATAAGAGAAATTAAATCTTAATAGGATAATGAGAGGAAATTATTTTTCTTAAATAAGAGGAACACATCCACCCACTTAATATTAGTGTGTGATGCTAGTTTAAGTTGTGTAAAACTTGTGTGTGCTTAGGGTAGTATGTAAGTTTGGTATGATGATTGTGTACCCCGTATTCGTATTTTAGACACTAGTACCGGAGACCATCAGGAAGAGGAGGACTTCTATAAGGAGAAAGGAGAAGAGAACTTGGACCCTCACTTCAACCAAGGCAAGCTGATATTTCTGCAAGCTAACACTGATAGAAACTATCCTATCGCAAGCTAAAATACTATGCAAGCCAATACCAATGCAAGCTAATATTCTTGCAAAGTGCAAAGCCCCCTTGGGGCAAGGCACCATGTTTCTTACTTTTTCTTATATGAACCCATCCCAAGTTTTTACTTTACAAATTTTTACCTGTTTTCTAAATGAGTTACTTTTATAGTTAACTTTGGTCAAAGTACAAGTTGGTTACTAGAGTAGTAAAGTTAGTCTCCCCAAAGCATAGCAAGATAATACTCTTGCAAAGTGCAAAGCTCACTATGAGCAAGACATTACCCCTTTTACTTTATGCTTATGATCCTATTTCCCAGTTTTACCTTACTCGCTTTATTTACTTTTGTTTTATCAAAGTACTTTTTGATTCATGATTCACTTGGTTAGTATTGGATTAGTACAAGAGTATCAAAGTTAGCCTAGAAACCAAGCAAAATACTTAGCACCCCTCATACATAGATGCTAGTGCTAATTTGAAAGTGACTACTCCATTTGGGGAACTTGGGAATTGAAATGACTTTGAAAACCTTGGAATGATGAGTCATTCTATTGAGAGATTTTGAAGGTGAATATGACTGGTGAAGGACTTGGTGAATTTTACAAAAACACTGATGGTTGGGTTCGGATGCGATACCATTCCAATTTTACATGTACCCCCACAATACCTGAATCTGGGTAGGGCGTAACTGGAAGTTTGTGTGTCTTAGTATGGGTTCCCTCTAAACAAGCGTCATCGGGGTTATGCCGAAAGCTGCCTCTACCACAATAGAAACGATATGATATGATGCGAAAAGAGGTGAATGTCCGGCCCAAGCCCTATGCAGTTCCCAGGCTGACTGTCTGTCTTCACTGGGAGGCCAAGCTCATGGGGAGAGGTGCCTATACTAGGGTATGTAAATGAAAGGTTATGATTGGTAGTTCGCGTCATCGCGTACAATAAATCGGGGCCGATTACCCCCGACGAGCTATTGCAATTGTTGTGGCACAAGTGTACAACCTCTCGCAGAGTTAAACCTATTCGAATAGCCGCGTCCTCGGTTATGGACAGTTGGAAAGGCCATACTGTTCCGTCATCAGAACTTTTCTCAAAAACTATAGATGGTGAATGGTGACTTGTGAATTTGAATTTGAAAAGGATTCTGACTTTGAATCACAACGAGTTGTGGGAATGACACTAATGTTCCCACTTGAGGTAGTTAGCACAATAAGAGTTGTTTACAAAAATGTTTGTGAACTAAAATTGGCTTTATGCAAAATAAACTAGAGCTTAGCCCCCTTACTAGAATTGTTAGCACTTTCATTAGTATTAGTTTGCGAGTACTTTAAAGTACTCACGGCTGTGTCCCTGGCTATTCAAATGGCCAGACTATGAAGCAGAACAGCAGTATGAAGAGGACGACCAGCAGGATGCCCACGACAACTAGGGAATCTTCTGACGTCAGACGTTGGCCTGTGGACTAACGAGTCCCTTCTACGTTACGCTTCCGCTATGAACTATGAACTGTGTGTATCAATAGATCAACTCTTGGTGTAATATTGGATCAGGTGCTCTCTACTTGTAAGACGACTATGGTATGTAATGAATGATGACTTATGATATTCAACTGTTATGTCTCGCAACAACAATATTCCTGGGATTGCGATGTATGACATGACAGGCATCTGGACTTAAAAATCCGGGTGTTGACAAAGTTGGTATCAGAGCCATTGTTTGACCTTAGGAGACCCTAGTTAGAATGGACGTCTGAAAAACTTAGTTTCAAAAACCAATGAAGTGAATATTTGTGAAAACTTGTTCTTACCCTTATCCTTGAGATCCTTTTTCAAAAAGATGAGAAATCTACTCTACTTTCTTGCAAGCCTACATAAAATTTTGCACACCTGACTACTTCTCTAATTTACTCCTCCTCTTTGCTCCCAGATGACGTACCAATGGGAATCTTATCAGCTTGGTTCCGGAGGCGACCAAGGGTTCGAAAAGGAGTTGAAGCAACTCGTGGACTATCTAGGACATCCGTATCCCGAATTCTTCGGAATACCACTCAAAGCCCAGTCAGGAGAACCACCTCAGTGGGACGTTTCTACCGATCTACGAAGGAAGCTTGATGCCCCGGTTTGGGAAACCATATGGATTTCTGTAACGGGAAACACTTGGAAGGAAGGACTAGTCAAAGCTATGCAAGAAGCAATTTCCCGTCTGTGTGGACAAAATGAGGACAAGATCAAGAACACTTGTTTCATCTACTACCCAAGACATGACTCCATGGGAAGACCGATGACCATGCCCCCACCACAACCAAAGATGAACCCCTATGAAGCACCTCAGGACTTCAAGCAGTACAAAACCCGCAGGGATTTGGACAACGCCCTCGCCTCTCGCCAAGCACCTCACCCGTGAAGAAGAAGAATCCACCCGGAAGAGTAGTATCACTCCAGCACTTAAGTAGGTGTGAGTGGTATCAGGATCCCCTTATCGTAGAGCGAATGAAAGGTTCTTCAAACCAACGGTGTGTTAGAGTTGTAATGTGTGATGTTTAGTATGAATGAAAAAGTGTTGCTGGTTTTTACCCCCTCAAACACTACTCAAGTGTGCAAGTTTTGAACTTTTTGAACTTTAACTCAAACAAACCATAGAAGTTTCCCTCTTATCTTATCATCTACTTCAATGTTCAGATGGCCCCTCCTACCCGCAACAACTCCCGTGCCCAGGCCAATCAGATACACACTGAGCACGCCAAGATGACTGACACCATCAACATCCTTGCCATGGAGCGCAAGGCACTTCGCCATCAGCACGCCAAAAAGGACTACCTCATTGCTCGCCTCCGCGTGAAGATAGCATCACTGGAGCAGCTCATCCCAATACCCCACCATGCTCCCAGAGGCAAGTCCAATGTGACTTGCTATGAATGTGGTGTTACTGGTCATTACTCTCACAAGTGCCCAGTGAAAGCCGCCAACAATGCCCCAAGGACTGGAGGCAATGCTGTACCCATTGCCCAAAAGGACAAGTCAACGGTAACCTGCTATGAATGTGGAACTGTGGGTCATTACTCCAATGAATGCCCCAAGAAGCTGGCCAAGATCGCTGCCAACGCCGCTGCACCTGCACAGCAGCAGCGCCGTATCGCAACTAGAAGAAATTTTGCTCCAAACTACCCGAACAACCGCAACGGTCGCTACTACAACATGACGGCCATCGAAGCGCAAGAAGCACCTCAGAATATGCCAAGTATGTTCCCTGCTACATCATATCGCCCAATCTCTCGTAGGAACCTAACTTTTCTTAAAATCTCGGGACGAGATTTGTTTAAGGGGGAAGGGTTTGTAACACCCCAAATTTCAAAATAAAGAGAAAACGAAGTTCCTTTTCCCCAAAAATGAGAACCAACAAAAACTTTTCTTAAATAGAGTGCTATGCTTAGTGCTCATCCCTAGTACTTGTGTTTTTGCCATGCTGAGTGTTATTATGCTTATGTGATAAACCTTAAAACCCTAAAGTGATCAAGTGAAGATCACAAACCAATTAAAATTAAAAGGAGAAAGAAATCAAATAAGACAAACCCTAAACCCTAACCTTTTCAAAAATCATTTGGATCTATTTTGAGAAACTTAAATTAAAGAAAAAGCCATATTTGGGCCTATAGCCTTAATATGTAAATCTTGAACACTACCCTTTTCTTATTTTGCTAAATGGTGGTGAACCATTGCAAAACTTATTAAACCCTAAACTCCATCCCTCTTGTCATCAATCTTTGAGAAATAAAATAAAAAGGAAACATCTTATTTAAGAAAGAGGCATATATGCCTATGGCTATTTTGTAAAACTTTACCTTAGGCCTTTCTACCTTACTTAGAGAATTGGAAAACCTTCTTAAACCTTATCTAGTACTTTTCCAACACAATCCGAAGTGGAACAAAAGATTTTGAAAAGAAAGTAATAATGCCATAGAGGCCTATGAGAGCAAAATATCAAATTTGTGAAATTGAGGATCTTGACCCTAAGACTTGTAGTGAATGGTGGAATCACTCCTATATACCATTTCAACACTCAACAACACCAATGGGGTCAAGCCTAGTCCAATTAAAAATCAAATGCCACATATGCATAGAGGCATATGTGACCCATAACCATTTTCACCAATTCTGGTCCTATGCACTTCTACCTTTACCCAATGGTGTGAAACCATCTCTAAACCTCATCTAACCCTAAATTGACCCTCAACCTTGCTCAAGTAAAGCAAGGAGAACACCTTCCAAGAATAAGAAAAATTGACATGTCACCTCTCATGCTTTATGGCCAATTTTGCAAATCTTTGAGCTAGACCTTTTGGAATGGTTTCAATGGTTTGGAAATATTTCTAAAAACTAATAAGAATCACTTTGGAGTCAAGAAAGGTCAAACCCAATGGAGAGAAATCCCATAGTGGGATAATTCCATTTTTCCCTCATATACACATAGGGCCAATTTATCAAACCTTGACCTAGGCACCAACCTTGTCTCAAAATGGTTGGAACCTTTCACCTAACTAAATCTAACACCAAACAAACCTCACTCTTGTCAAATTGAAGCAAAGAGGAATAAAAGAATAAAAGCTAGAATTTCACAAAACCCTCACATAGGGCTTATGCCATTTTTATAAATTTTGACCCTAGACCATTTTGGCCTTCACCATTAGTTGTATAATGTTACTACACACTTATTACAACTATTGGAATCCAAGAAACACAATTCAAATCAATTTCAAACTCAATTGGGGATCACATGTGATAATGGTCAAATCTGCCATTTATATTCTGGTCACTACTTTGAGCCCTTGCCATTCAATTTTCTCAAACTAACTCTTGCTAACTCTTTGCACCATTTCAAAGTCAACATCAAGGTGAACACTTTTTGTAAAGACCCCCTGGCCAAAATCATTTGTGATCTTTTGCTATGCTCATCCAAAGTTGGCACTTTTTATTATGGGGAACAATCTCCACTTAGTCATTTTTGCCATTCTTTGATTTTTAAAATTCCACCACCACACATGTTGGTCTCTGGTCAATTGCAACCTAACCAAGTACACCATTTTCAAATTTTGGAATCATAGCACACAAACCATTTTCGACAAGAATTTGCATTTTTGCAAATAGGCATCAATTCAACACTATTTGAAATAGTGTTTTCCCCAACCCTAACCTGCTCCTAACTACTCTACCCTGTCCCCTTGTCCCCTCTCTGCCTCACCACCCACAGAAACCCTAAGGGAGCAAGCCTAGCTTGCATGTACATGGCCATGCCAATGGCATGCCGGCCATGCCGTGCTCCCTCTCTTCTCCTTCATCCCCAGCTCGGCCCCCATGTCTACTGGCACCACCTCACCACCCTAGCCACGCCTAGCACCGCCACGGCCACGGACGCCATCGACAACGCCCGCACCATGCACGCCCAAAGCGGCCAGGACGCCGCTCGCGTCGCAAGTGTGCACGCGTGGACATGCCCTGGCCACGTGCAACGCCGACGAACGCCGCCTCCCCTGGACCCCCATGCTGCACGTTGAGCCTCACCGCCGCACCCTGAACCCGCCTGACACGGTCCCGTGTCCCCGCGCCGCCTGTCGCCGTTGACATCATCGCCGGAATCCCGCGCCCGTGTCGCCAGAGCTCGACGTCGCGCGCGCCAACCAGACCGTCCCCCACCTCGCCGTCTAGCTCCCTAGCACCGTCTGGACGCCGCCTAGCTAGTGCCTACCTCGCCGACCCAATTCCCTCGCTGGAGCCGCCGCGATGTTGTCACCCTCGCCGCACTCCACACGGCCACCTCGCCATTATAAATAGAGCCATCCCCGCGCCTTCATTTTTCGCACCAAACCTGCTAGCCTCCTTCTCCTCGATCTCCTCGACCCCTTTCCCCTCTCCAATCTTCACCGGAGCTCGCCAATTGCTCCGTCGATCGCCGGAACCCGACGCAGAAGCCGCCGTCGATTGACGCCTCCCCGAGCGACGCCGCGGGTACCAGCGCACTCCTCATCATCGACAACGCCGTCCTGCGCCGCCGCTGACCCTCGCCGGAGTCCCAGCTCGCCGCCGACCCCCTACCTCCGCCGCGGCAGCAAGCCCTCCCCTCGACGGAGACGACGCGCCTCGACCGCACGATCTGCCTCTAATCCAACCGCCCACGATCCTCCATACCGTTTCGGTAAGCCTGAGTCGCTGACATGTGGACCTCCCCCTGTCAGCTGGCCCGCTGCGCGCTGGACGCACTGCTGGGCCGGCCCAACTCTGCCCCCTGGCTTTTCAAATCCTTGGGCCCGTTTATTTTCCCGCCGGCCCATTTTTCAAATCTGGTTAAATGAATTTAGTATAAACTTAAATACTGCCCCTGTTTTAGAAATTGAATAGTTTCAAATCTACTGAACCAAAATTTATGAATTTTATACCGTTGGAAAGCTAGTGAAAATATATATCAAATGCCACTGGTCCCATCTCAAAATTACTTGTAGAATTAATCTGACAAAATAAACAAGACAGGGACTTTTCTGCCTTAGAATAATTCTTAAAAATCAACCAAAATAGCTATTGAGTTGATTCCAACTCCAATAGCTCACATTTGACTTACACTAATTGTTTATGCAAGAAAATGGGGTGGTCACTTTACATGATCATGCCCTAGTTTAAGTAGTGTACAATATGGCTAGTTTAACTAGTTGATAGTGTCCCAAAACTATTAAGTAAGTCTTGTGAAGTCTTATACTTCATTTAAACTTTGTCTCAAATGAATTCATGTGATGTTTGGACCCCTGGCCAAACTCACTTATATGAATTACTTAGGGATTTAAATCATATGTAGTGTTATTAAATGGTATGAGGTACTCTACCTCATTTAAATCAATTTCTCAAATGATGATGATGAATGGTTGACTTGGGTCAACATGACTTCATGTATGATTGTTTGAGAGATTTAAATCTTAAGAAGACTTCAATGAGAGAAAAGTATCTCTCAAACACTAAGATGGAAACTATCCTGTACATATGTAAGGAGAGGAAATTATTATCTTCCCCAAGCAACCCAACCAATGCACCCTACTTAGAGTATTTGTGTGAATAGAATAATTGGTGTGAGTACAAGTAAGGTTAGAATAGCCAGTAAATAGTTGATAATGTTAAATCACCTCAATGATAGTTGTTAACCTAGTTACAACTATGTGTTAAATCATATGAGAGGTTTCCCTCTCATTTAAATCTTGGTCTCAAGTATTTCAACATGAGGTGGTGACCATGGTCTATATAATCTCATGTTGAGTATTTGGTGACATTAAATCACTACCATGTTAGTATTAAATTGTATGAGGTATGGAACCTCATTTAAATCTTTTTCTCACAATGATGAGTATGAATAGGTTGACTTTGGTCAACCTAGGTCATATTTTGTTCATAAGAGAAATTAAATCTTAATAGGATAATGAGAGGAAATTATTTTTCTTAAATAAGAGGAACACATCCACCCACTTAATATTAGTGTGTGATGCTAGTTTAAGTTGTGTAAAACTTGTGTGTGCTTAGGGTAGTATGTAAGTTTGGTATGATGATTGTGTACCCCGTATTCGTATTTTAGACGCTAGTACCGGAGACCATCAGGAAGAGGAGGACTTCTACAAGGAGAAAGGAGAAGAGAACTTGGACCCTCACTTCAACCAAGGCAAGCTGATATTTCTGCAAGCTAACACTGATAGAAACTATCCTATCGCAAGCTAAAATACTATGCAAGCCAATACCAATGCAAGCTAATATTCTTGCAAAGTGCAAAGCCCCCCTTGGGGCAAGGCACCATGTTTCTTACTTTTTCTTATATGAACCCATCCCAAGTTTTTACTTTACAAATTTTTACCTGTTTTCTAAATGAGTTACTTTTATAGTTAACTTTGGTCAAAGTACAAGTTGGTTACTAGAGTAGTAAAGTTAGTCTCCCCAAAGCATAGCAAGATAATACTCTTGCAAAGTGCAAAGCTCACTATGAGCAAGACATTACCCCTTTTACTTTATGCTTATGATCCTATTTCCCAGTTTTACCTTACCTGCTTTATTTACTTTTGTTTTATCAAAGTACTTTTTGATTCATGATTCACTTGGTTAGTATTGGATTAGTACAAGAGTATCAAAGTTAGCCTAGAAACCAAGCAAAATACTTAGCACCCCTCATACATAGATGCTAGTGCTAATTTGAAAGTGACTACTCCATTTGGGGAACTTGGGAATTGAAATGACTTTGAAAACCTTGGAATGATGAGTCATTCTATTGAGAGATTTTGAAGGTGAATATGACTGGTGAAGGACTTGGTGAATTTTACAAAAACACTGATGGTTGGGTTCGGATGCGATACCATTCCAATTTTACATGTACCCCCACAATACCTGAATCTGGGTAGGGCGTAACTGGAAGTTTGTGTGTCTTAGTATGGGTTCCCTCTAAACAAGCGTCTTCGGGGTTATGCCGAAAGCTGCCTCTACCACAATAGAAACGATATGATATGATGCGAAAAGAGGTGAATGTCCGGCCCAAGCCCTGTGCAGTTCCCAGGCTGACTGTCTGTCTTCACTGGGAGGCCAAGCTCATGGGGAGAGGTGCCTATACTAGGGTATGTAAATGAAAGGTTATGATTGGTAGTTCGCGTACTCCGTACGATAAATCAGGGCTAGTTACCCCTGACGAGCTATTGCAATTGTTGTGGCACAAGTGTACAACCTCTGCAGAGTTAAACCTATTCGAATAGCCGCGTCCTCGGTTATGGACAGTTGGAAAGGCCATACTGTTCCGTCATCAGAACTTTTCTCAAAAACTATAGATGGTGAATGGTGACTTGTGAATTTGAATTTGAAAAGGATTCTGACTTTGAATCACAACAGAGTTGTGGGAATGACACTAATGTTCCCACTTGAGGTAGTTAGCACAATAAGAGTTGTTTACAAAAATGTTTGTGAACTAAAATTGGCTTTATGCAAAATAAACTAGAGCTTAGCCCCCTTACTAGAATTGTTAGCACTTTCATTAGTATTAGTTTGCGAGTACTTTAAAGTACTCACGTACTGTGTCCCTGGCTATTCAAATGGCCGGACTATGAAGCGAACGAGCGAGTATGAAGAGGACGACCAGCAGGACGCCCACGACAACTAGGGAATCTTCTGACGTCAGACGTTGGCCTGTGGACTAACGAGTCCCTTCTACGTTACGCTTCCGCTATGAACTATGAACTGTGTGTATCAATAGATCAACTCTTGGTGTAATATTGGATCAGGTGCTCTCTACTTGTAAGACGACTATGGTATGTAATGAATGATGACTTATGATATTCAACTGTTATGTCTCGCAACAACAATATTCCTGGGATTGCGATGTATGACATGACAGGCATCTGGACTTAAAAATCCGGGTGTTGACATCCATCCCTGTGCCTACAGTATTTTAATCCTGTTGTTTACTATAAACACTACTGCTGTCTTTGTTACACTGCTGCTGTTATTTTTTTTGACCAACCACTGTGAGGCAACAGCCTGATAACCCACAAGTATAGGGGATCACGTGTAGCCTTTTCGATAAGTAAGAGTGTCGAACCCAACGAGGAGCTAAAGGTAGGATAAACATTCTCTCAAGTTCTATCAACCACTGATACAACTCTACGCACACTAAGCATTTGCAATATCTAGGAAATAAAACTAGAGCGATAACGGGTATGAGAGGTGACTTTGTAAAACAATAAAATACACGGAATAAATGTTAGTGCTACAGCAATAAAACAAACTAAACTAACAGTACCATGAGTGTGGAAAGGCGGTGGTAATAGTGGTGGCTTTGTCCAAGATCAATTAGTGAAGATCTTGGGTTCAATGTCTTCGATGCAGCTTTCTATGTAGGAGAGGCTAAATATACATGCTCTCCCTCCGGGATTACAAGTATTATATGATTGGCTTGCTAGCAAACATCTGTAAATACTAGTAAGCATTAAGGTTTCCCCAACCATAGCCTTAAGTAAATGGTCCTCTTACTCTCATACATGCAACTATCCGGTTCGCGTCCTCAGGTTTCTATCACTCCGGCAGAACTTTCCCTTCTAGTATACAAGTACTACCAACCCTATGGTGCTTGATCCATGCGCACAAATATAATGGGCACCAAGGATGGTAACATATCAACATAAAACTCTAATGAACCAAAGAGAAACAACCAATCAATCAATGAACAAATAAACTATGGCAACATGACATTGATCATAGGATTATAACTTATAGCATCAAACACCATGTTTACATAGGACGGTACAGAGGTTTGTGAGAGGATGGACCACTGAATACAATGAGGAGTTAGTGATGGAGATGGCGGTGAAGACGTCGGAGAGGGGCTCAGCGAGGAGCGCCGGGAGGCGGAGGCGTGGGCGGCGGCGCAGGGGACTCCTTCCCCGCCGCCGGCATCATGGGGGAGCGCCGCCCCTTAGTCTTCTTCTTCCTTGAGTTGGTGCTGGTGTAGATGAGTGTTTCCCCCTCCTTGGCTTCTGCCAAGGAGGAGGATTTTCGTGACAATGCTTGGGAGCCTCCAAAAATAGGGTTTCCCATCAATATATAGTGTTGGAGATGCAATCTAGGCCATGGGATGGATGCCCCTTTGATCCAAGGGCTCTTGGGCACCTATAGAACCTTGCTATGACTCCCCTCTGTCCTTCATGAGCCTCAAAACTCGTGGCTGGGCCGAAATATTCAGGTATGGAAAGAGTTTGTGTCAAATACGTCACCAACTTTCGGAGTCCCGAGACTGCACACGAACCTCCGTAGTAATTCTGTTCTGCCGGATACATCCGTTGTCCGTTCTGGACAAATAAGATATCCAAATTGTTCGGTTTGAAATTATCTACAACTTTTTAGGTTACGACTTTTCCATTGGACGCCGTTTTGATGGAGTTTCGAAGCGATCTTTGAAAAGTGTTCAGCAGGGACAGATTCCGGGAAATTCCAGATTTCACCATAATGAGCTATTTCCTTCCATATTTGACTATTTCCTGCACAACAAAGTTGAAACCAAGAACTTGTGCACTTTTGCAACTATTAATAGGTTAGTCCCTTAAAACATATAGTAATTGGTGTAAAATAAGCATGTAACATCAAAAATTATAGATACGTTTGCGACGTATCAACATCCCCAAGCTTAACTCCTGCTCGTCCTCGAGTAGGTAAGTGATAAAAAGAATAATTTTTGAGGTGACATGCACCTTCAAAGTTCAAAGGATGACTAGATACAAATAATTTAAGAACAAGTAATAACACATTCATGATTCAATCAATAATAATTTTGGGGCCATGCACATAGAACTAAAAATGACAAATATGCTCTCATAAGACGGTGCATATAACTTAGAAGATGAAGACTCAACATAAAAGTAAAAGAATGACCCTTCGCAAAGGGAAGCAGAGATTAAACATGTGCTAGAGCTTTTTATTTTGAAAACATAGAGATATAAAATTTTAAGAGAGGCAATTGTGTCAACGGTAGCAATAAGTAATATAGGTTATGTATAAAACTTCCTATAAGTTGCAAGCCTCATGCATCGAATACTAATAGTGCCCGCACCTTGTCCTAATTAGCTCGGATTTCCATGGATTATCATCGCATTACATATTTTTCAACCAAGTTTCACAAAGGGGTACCTCCATGTCACCTGTACAAAGGTCTAAGGAGAAAGTTCGCATTGGATTTCTCGCTTTTGATTATTCTCAACTTAGACATCCATACCGGGACAACATGGACAATAGACAAATGGACTCCTCTTTAAGCTTAAAGCTTTTGGCAACATAAATTTCTCATAAGAGATTTTTGGGGTTTTAATGTCCATGCTGAAACTTCCACCATGTAAACATGGCTTTGGTTAGCGGCCCAATGTTCTTCTCTAACAATATGCATACTCTAACCTTTTATCATGGTTATCTCCTTTACTTCAGACAAGACGGACATGCATAGTAACTCACATGATATTTATCAAAAATATGATGACGGTGTCCCCATGTCAGCATGGTTGCCACACAACAAGCAGCTTATAAGAACTAAGATACATAAGTGACATATTCCTCACCACAATATTTTTTAGGCTACTTTCCCATGAGCTATGTATTGCAAAAACAAGGAATTATTTTGAAGGTTTTAAAGGTAGCACATGTAAATTTACTTGGAGTGGCGGTGAAATACCACATATAGGTAGGTATGGTGGACATTTTTGGCATATTTTGGTTTTTGGTGGTTGGATGCATGAGTAGAGATCATACTCAGTACAGAATGAAGGCTAGCAAAAAGAAAGATAGCGACCAACTAAGAGAGCAATAATGGTCATAATCATGCATAGCGACAAAACTTATTAATTAAAGCATATGGTGATATTAAAAGTCTAAACTGAATGATCAATTCAACCCAATTGAAAGATCAGAGGAGATCTTCCATTTGCATCACTATTAATATGAAACCTTTTTACTCGTATCCAACACCAATCAACTTATTTGAAACAACTCTCATTTATAATATTCATTAAAGATCAGAGAGCTAATCATATATAACTGAAGCATACTAACAAGCTCTGAACAAAATAGGAGTGAAAAACCGGAGCTAAACGCAGTACTAGCAAAAATAAAACGCTCGTTGAACAATAAGAGTGAAAACTAGAGCGTTCATACAATTAAAACGGAGCGTGTCTCTCTCCCAAATAAACATGGTATGATGGTGCCCACTTTATTGAAAATAAAATACACAGCAGAAAATAAAGACGCTCCAAGAATAACACATAGTATATGAAGCAATAAAAATATAGTGAACAGAAACAAGATCTGATATTTTTATTGATGAAGAAGGGGATGCCTTGGGCATCCCCAAGCTTTGACGCTTGTACTTCTTGAATATATCTTGGGGTGACATGGGCATCCCCAAGCTTGAGCTTTTGTCCATTCTTCATCTCATCTCATCATTCTTCTTTCCTACACTTGAAAACTTCCTTCATACAAAACTCATCACAAATCTCATTAGCAGTGTTAGTGCAATGATAATATTAATCAAATCTACAAAGTTCAGTATGACATATGAAAAGCATTTTAATAAGCATTAGCTACTGTAGCACAACTTCAATAAGGTTCTTTGATCAAGAGAACTCAAAAAGGTGGGCAAAAAGATGCAAATGCAAAACAGTGCAAGAATATGTCAAAACAGAACAGTTCGTAAAAATTGATTTTTGAAAAATAGTTACGCTGCGTAACTCGAAAAACTCTGAACTAATGAAAGTTAGATAAATACCTGGGAAGATGCTCGTAAATTGGCAGCTCAAACTTACGTTCTGGTGATTTTTTGCGATTTTTCTCGTGATGAACCAGAAACAGTAAACAAGATTGCAAATCTCCCAAATACCACTTTCTTACCATTAGAGGCAATTATTGGCACAAAAACAAAGAAAACATGATAAGGATAGGTCATTACAGTAGTAATGACTTCCAAGGCTCAACAAAACAGTAAATAATAGAAATATAAATATATTGGGTTGTCTCCCATAAAGCTCTTTCTTTATAGCCATTTAAGATGGGCATGATTATTTGATGGAGCTCTCAAACCCCCTTTTTTTGTTGTTGTTTTCCAATTATAAGTGAAACTGACAAAGAAACAAGAACCAAATAAAGAACCTAATAAAACTAAATAGGATAAAACCAAAGATAATAAAAGCAACTATATACAATGCTTACATGTGGATGGGTAATATTGAGTTTGAAGGAGACAACCTCATGTTGGTTGATGAATAGGGGGATGCCTTGGGCATCCCCAAGCTTAGATATTTGCATCTTCTTGAATATTCTCTTGGGATCCATCTACACATCCCCAAGCTTGAGCTCTTGCATCCTCTTGCTCATCTCATATCACCATATTGATTGGAACTTAAAAACTGCATCCACATAAAGCTTCACAAAACTCATTAGTAGGTTAGTACTCATTAAATAAAATCAACAAGTGTTCAAGTATCCCTAATTTCTATAAAATCTATAAAATATTTAGCCACTGTAATACCGAGGTTTCTTATTATTTCAATCGTACGTCGAAAATGAAGGAAACTTTTGAATCCTAAGTACAATATTTAAACAAAGAGAATAGAAATCTGTCAAAACTGAACACTCTGTAAAGATGTCACTCAATGAGATAGTTACATAGCTCAAATCGAAAAACTCATGATTAATGAAAGACAGATCATAACCTCAGGTCTATGCACAAAAAAATTTCATATCAAGATGCAATACTGAGATTTTTCACGAATTTTTGCAGCACAGCACAGGAAATCTGTCTCAACAGAATCAGTCTGTAAAGATTGAATTATTAGATCTGTCTACGTACCTCAAATCAGAAAAATCAGGACTAACGAAAGTTAGATAGCAAAAACTACTATGCACGCAAGAAATTTCAGATCAAGATTACGTTCTGGTGATTTTTATAATTTTCTACAGTGGAGCACAGGAAATCTATTTTCTATGCAGCATAGTGACAAACTTGCATAACAAACTAGGGGTTATCTATACATTCTATTTACAGCGGGATATGTACACTATATACACTATTTACAAGTTTTTAATGAAAGGCTTCCATGGAAAGAATTGTTTTGGTTTCGCAGGCATGAACACAAGTGTTCAAGGTCGACCCCCACTTCACCATTACTCATCTTTCCAATCACTTTTCTTTTCTGAAAACATTTTTTTATTTTTTTATATAAGAAGTACAACTAATTTTTTTTTGTAATTCGCATTCCCTATCCATACAAGAGATAGAGAACAACTAGGTACAGGAAGTAAAAACTACTTAGAGATAAAGCAAACAAGTGCACACGAAAATATTCACCTACGCTATGGCTCCCCGGCAACGGCGCCAGAAAAGGTCTTGATAACCCACAAGTATAGGGGATCGCGTGTAGCCTTTTCGATAAGTAAGAGTGTCGAACCCAACGAGGAGCTAAAGGTAGGATAAACATTCTCTCAAGTTCTATCAACCACTGATACAACTCTACGCACACTAAGCGTTTGCAATATCTAGGAAATAAAACTAGAGCGATAACGGGTATGAGAGGTGACTTTGCAAAACAATAAGATACACGAAATAAATGTTAGTGCTGCAGCAATAAAACAAACTAAACTAACAGTACCATGAGTGTGGAAAGGCGGTGGTAATAGTGGTGGCTTTGTCCAAGATCAATTAGTGAAGATCTTGGGTTCAATGTCTTCGATGCAGCTTTCTATGTAGGAGAGGCTAAATATACATGCTCTCCCTCCGGGATTACAAGTACTATATGATTGACTTGCTAGCAAACATCCGTAAATACTAGCAAGCATTAAGGTTTTCCCAACCATAGCCTTAAGTAAATGGTCCTCTTACTCCCATACATGCAACTATCCGGTTCGCGTCCTCAGGTTTCTGTCACTCCGGCAGAACTTCCCCTTCTAGTATACAAGTACTACCAACCATATGGTGCTTGATCCATGCGCGCACAAATATAATGAGCACCAAGGATGGTAACATATCAACATACAACTCTAATGAACCAAAGAGAAACAACCAATCAATCAATGAACAAATAAACTATGGCAACATGACATAGATCATAGGATTATAACTTATAGCATCAAACACCATGTTTACATAGGGCGGTACAGAGGTTTGTGAGAGGATGGACCACTGAATACAATGAGGAGTTAGTGATGGAGATGGCGGTGAAGACGTCGGAGAGGGGCTCAGCGAGGAGCGCCGGGAGGCGGAGACGTGGGCGGCACCGGCGGCGGCGCAGGGGACTCCTTCCCCGCCGCCGACATCATGGGGGAGCGCTGCCCCTTAGCCTTCTTCTTCCTTGAGTTAGTGCTGGTGTAGATGAGTGTTTCCCCCTCCTTGGCTGCTGCCAAGGAGGAGGATTTTCGTGACAATGCTTCGGAGCCTCCAAAAATAGGGTTTCCCATCAATATATAGTTTTGGAGATGCAATCTAGGCCATGGGATGGATGCCCCTTTGATCCAAGGGCTCTTGGGCACCTCTAGAACCTTCCTAGGACTCCCCTCTGTCCTTCATGAGCCTCAAAACTCGTGGCTGGGCCGAAATATGCAGGTATGGAAAGAGTTTGTGTCAAATACGTCACCAACTTTCGGAGTCCCGAGACTGCACGAACCTCCGCAGTAATTCTGCTCTGCCGGATGCATCTGTTGTCCATTCTGGACGAATAAGATGTCCAAATTGTTCGGTTTGAAATTCTCTACAACCTTTTAGTTTACGACTTTTCCATTGGACATCGTTTTGATGGAGTTTCGAAGCGATCTTTGAAAAGTGTTCAGCAGAGACAGATTCCGGGAAATTCCAGATTGCACCATAATGAGCTATTTCCTTCCATATTTGACTATTTTCTGCACAACAAAGTTGAAACCAAGAACTTGTGCATTTTTGCAACTATTAATAGGTTAGTCCCTTAAAACATATAGTAATTGGTGTAAAACAAGCATGGAACATCAAAAATTATAGATACGTTTGCGACGTATCACAGCCCCACAGCAAAACTTTATTCAAAGGTAAAAAGTCTTATGTACAAAAAACAGAAAGAGGAAAAAAGGAAGAGAAACCCTACCTAAACAGAAACCAAGACTCTAAGGCAGAGTCCTAATCCACTCTAACAGAGTTTCCCTATGCTTGACTTTAATTCTATATCTCAGTAAATACATGTCATGAGTAAAACCAGCCTTCCACTTTGCAAAAGCAGGCTTCTCACTTCGGAAGATCTTCCCATTTCTGACAATCCAAATGGGCCAACACGCCAGCATGAGCACTTCCATAAAAAATGGCTTTGCAAACTCCTTCCTAGCATGATCCAAAATAAACTGCACATCATCACTGACTACCCATTCAATTTGGAGATAGTTCCAGATCCTGACACTGAAATTACACTCAAAAAAGAGATGTATCCTATCCTCATGCACCTGCATAGGGCACAATTCACAGTGATAGACATTTGTGACATTCCAATGCCGACGCTGCAGCAAATCTCTAGTGTTTAGACGATCCACCAATAAAAGCCAAGCAAAAACCATAGTTTTCATTATGCAACAAGACCTCCAGATCCACTTGCTATTATTTCACTACTGCTACTGCTATAAAACTGTTACTACTGATAAACTCTTGCGAGCAAGTCTGTTTCCAGGTGCAGCTGAATTGACAACTCCGCTGTTAAGGCTTTCAAGTATTCTTTGTCTCCCCTTGTGTCGAATCAATAATTTGGGTTTTACTTCCTGCGAAGACTGTTGCGATCCCCTATACTTGTGGGTCATCAGCCAGTCCCCCCGTGCCGCGCGAGGGCCGAGAGCAGCGGGATGAGGTGCGCCGCCGCCGCGCGATCTTGCCGCCGGATCTGCGGGAGGATCCGGCGTACGCGCTAAACTCCTACAACTGGATTTCCTTCGGGACGTGGGAGTTCGACGCGCGGCGCCGCGCTGCCTACCTCACCGACGTAGACTACTTCGAGCGCGAGATCGCCGCCGAAGAAGAAGAGAACGAGCACGAGGACGCGGACGAGGACGGCGACGAGGACGACGAGTCGTCGACGACGACGTGACCATGCTGCAGTACGACCACGACGACAGCGGACCGGCGTGGGATCCGGAGACCCAGCCGCCGGACATTTCAGAGGAGGAGGCCATTGCCATGGCACTGGCCAACAACGAGCAGGACGAGCTCAACGAGCTCACTTTGTGGGACGGGCTCGCAATCCAGCTCCGCGAGTCAGTGCTCGCACATGGGAGGCCGGCGACTCCTCCAGCCACGCCGACGCGTTCCAACGTCCGCGCTCCGCCTGTTGCTCCTGCGTGGGATCCCTGGCCACAGCCTCCAGCCCGTGCGGCGGTACCTCCTCCACCGCCGGCGTACGAGCTTCCATGGCTGACGCCGCAACTGATTGACCTCGTCAGCGACGACGACCAGTAGACAGCGCGTATTTTAGCACGCTTTTATGTCCTTTTTATCTCATGTAAAATTATGGCGTATGAATGAAAAAAATAATATGCGTCGTGCCGCTGGAGCCACCCCCGACGCAAACGGACACCCGGACGGTTTCGACCATTCGGCCCGACGCAAACGGACACGACGCGTCTGTTTCGACGTCCGAAATGCGTCGCGCGCTGGAGATGCCCTAATAAAACATAGCTAGGCCGTGCGTGCCAATTTCTGTAGCATTGCTTGGCCCATCCTATGATAAAACAAGAGAGATCAGATCTGTGCTGTGCACCTGTGCTAGAGTACTAGTAGTACGTACGTAAGACAAAGCCTATTCGTAGCAACTCCCTCCACTCCACCGATCCATCATCCATCTCTCTCCACTCTGCGAGCATGCAGCTAGAGGAGGCTAGAGCTAGGTAGCACACGATCTGATCATTCGGCATGCGCACACCGCCAGATCGACATAGCTTTGCCCGGGCGTGCGGCGCCCATCTGCACGCATGCGTCACCTCCATGGATCATCGCCAGTGTGATCTGGTCCGACCAGCAAGAAGAAAGAAAGTGAAGGAGAAGATCGATGAATCCAGGTGCCAGTACAAAGCAAAGCAACGAGAGCAGGGTGTTGGAAGCAGAGCTCATTGTTTAACGCACCCCCATGCCATGTACTCGCGGTATATCTCTGATACGACATCGGAACGGCCGTTCCGGTGTATAGTGCAGGCAGCCTTGGCGGCCTTCCACGACGGCACCGTACGCCGGCAGCCAGCCTCCGCCGTCTTTGTTTTTGCCTGAAGCAGCCGTGTCGGCCTTCCGAAAGGGAAAGCGATCAGCTAGCCAAGCCATGCGCAGCATGGGAGGACGACGACGACCGTCAAAGTGAAGTGATCCACAGTCGGGTCTTCAGTCCAAACTTTGGACCGTTAGTTCGTTGGATCTTGCTCTCCACTCCTCTGTCTTCACCACACACACTCTGTCTAGTTTTTCTTTCTTTGCTTGCGGGCATAAATCTGTTCATCCGGTGCGGTGCGGGCTGGGCTAGGCCCTTGGTTTAGCTGGTTTTGAACCCAAACAGTGGGTGGGCTTAGGTGCCATAAGGGCCCATCCTGGGGCCAATCCCAGCTCATGCAAAAAAAAAAAGGCATAAATTTGTAGCAGAATTTGTTTGGTTTAACCACGGGAAAATGCACCAATTTGCTATAGAGATGGAGCGCAAGTCTAGTTGTCATAGCACATAAAAAATATGTAAAACTTACGCGGTTGGTCCTTTAGTGTGTGGTAGCTACAAGGACAAATGCTAGACATGAATTTTGACATGATTTGTAAAAACAAAAAACTTCCCAAAACGTACTATCATGCATGTATGAACATTTATGAATTTTAAGCCAAATCACCATGTTTGCGGCTACAATAATGACATAGTTTGCAATAATGTGCTCATAAAGATGCATCTTGGTATAACAAACAATATTACCAATGGGAGTTTAAATGCTGCCAAAAGCGATGAATCGAAATCGAGCTGGTCGTGGGTGGCTGCTATGGAATCTAGAAATGGTGGTGCTTGGAACTTTCACATCACTTAAGGAGACAAATTGCTTTTGGGGATTTTCTTTCATATGGCTTGTTGCTAAAATGTACTTGAAACTTGACCGGATCGCCTATTTTCCCTTTCAGTGATGCTACCCTGATATGTGTAAGCTTACAAGCCACTCATCTGCACAGAGGCCAAGAGCAAGCAAATTAGGAGGCTCTGCAGGACCGTTCCACATCGATTACGAGTTGATCAAGCGTGTAGATTGTTGCATACCAGGTTCATTGTCAATACACAATGGCAATGGCTCTATCAAAGTAGCATGCGGTGCTCCGACCAAAACTGCCATTCCGGACTGGGCAGGAGCGAGATGCAAGGAAACCGTATTAGTCAGGGAGTGCATATTATAACTCTAGTTTTTTGCCGGCAATTCCCGATACCTTCTATGCCCATGCCTATCAAATTGAAAGGTGCCTTCTATGCTATACGGTTATACCTATCAAGTCTAAATCTTTGCTACACCAAGTAATGCACGAAACTGGATTGGATATGTTTCCAATATAGAAATAAAATGACGAGTAAGATATTTATTTATTTCCTCAGGGCAAGCCTGGCTCCTTATAAGTAACCAGTGATATCAATTCGTTGGTCCTCTAGTAGATCAAAAGTTGAGAATCTCCTGATTATGAGGTTTGTCCTTGGATAGGTCGGATGACATGATGGTTTTAGACGAGCATTTTCTGTTTAGATAGGTGTTGTGCACGGTTTATTTTCATTGACGTACATGTTCGTTAGTTCCAGCCCATTCTTAACCGGCTAGGGGATGTTTTCTGCACAAGATCCTTACAACGCAGGTATAGGAAAACTTTAGGATTAGAATGTCATATCCGGTTGAATTCTATAGATTTGTAACCTACATGATAGTTCTTCAAGTAGGGTTTGACTCACATGAAAAACAAAGAAATTGCAGCATGAGGTTGCAGTGTATGGGAATTTCCCTCAAGAACATAACGAGAATGCAATCCTATAGAAATTTTTTTCATATACATGTGAGTTTTCGTATGGTGGAAGCGATGCTTTGTCCCGCACCGGTTACATTTATATAGTCAACCTAGTAGGTCATATTCGGTTATACACGATTACATGGATTGACTCGATTAAGGGATTAACTAGATATCATAATATGCTTTATGCTCCTAGATTTCATTACATATATGGAAAAATATAATCCTAACGATAGATTCCTCGGGATTTAAATCCTACGAATCGAATGGTGCGCATGAAAAAATCCCAAGGGTGAAAATCCTGCAAAATACTCATGAGATTCCTTTGAATCAGACGAGCCCTGAAGGTTTTATTTGCTTGCAGGTTGAATCTAAAAACAATTGAACACGCCATAATTCGTTCATCTGGTGCGCTGAGGGCTGAGCCAGGCCCTTGGTTTGCCTGTTTCAACCAAAACCATGAACGGGCTTAGGTGCCATAAGGGTCCATCCTGGGGCCTCTTTGGTTCAAAACATTTTAAAAACACAAAAATAGGAAAATCGTTGGGATAATCCCAGCTGAAGCAATTTAAAACGCATAAATTTGTATAGCAGGTTCGGTTTAACCAAGGAAAAAATGCATCAATTTGCTATAGAGATTGAGTACATGTGTATCTATTGCTGTAGAGATCGAGTACATGTGCTATAGAAATTTGTAGCAGGTTTGGTTTAACCAAGGAATTTGCTATAGAGATCGAGTACACATTGGCCCTTTTGTGTGTGGTAGCTGCAAGGACAAATGCTAGACATGAATTTTGACAAATTTTGTAAAAAAAAACTTCCCAAAACGCACTATCATGCATCTATGAACGTTTATGACCTTTAAGGAAACGATCATGTTTACGGCTATACTAATGACATAGCTTGTAATAATGTGCCCACAGTTGGTACAAAGATACATCTTGTTATGACAAACAAAATTACCGATCGGAGTTTGAATGCTGCCAAAGGCGATGAATCAAAGTCAAGCTGGCCGTGCGTGGCTGCTATGAAATCTAAAAGATGGTGGTGCTTGCAACTTTCAAATCACTTAACTTAAGAAGACAAATTACTTTTGTGGATTTTTTCATTATGGTTTGTTGCTAAAAATACTTTAAACTTGACCGGATCAAGATGCCTATTTTCCCTTTCAGTGATGCTACCCTGATATGTGTAAGCTTACAAGGCACTCATCTGCACAGAGGTCAAGAGCAAGCAAATTAGGAGGCTCTACAGGACCGTTCCACATCGATTACGAGTTGATCAAGCGTGTAGATTGTTGCATACCAGGTTCATTGTCAATACACAATGGCAATGGCTCTATCAAAGTAGCATGCGGTGCTCCGACCAAAACTGCCATTCCGGACTGGGCAGGAGCGAGATGCAAGGAAACCGTATTAGTCAGGGAGTGCATATTATAACTCTAGTTTTTTGCCGGCAATTCCCGATACCTTCTATGCCCATGCCTATCAAATTGAAAGGTGCCTTCTATGCTATACGGTTATACCTATCAAGTCTAAATCTTTGCTACACCAAGTAATGCACGAAACTGGATTGGATATGTTTCCAATATAGAAATAAAATGACGAGTAAGATATTTATTTATTTCCTCAGGGCAAGCCCGGCTCCTTATAAGTAACCGAGTGATATCAATTCGTTGGTCCTCTAGTAGATCAAAAGTTGAGAATCTCCTGATTATGAGGTTTGTCCTTGGATAGGTCGGATGACATGATGGTTTTAGACGAGCATTTTCTGTTTAGATAGGTGTTGTGCACGGTTTATTTTCATTGACGTACATGTTCGTTAGTTCCAGCCCATTCTTAACCGGCTAGGGGATGTTTTCTGCACAAGATCCTTACAACGCAGGTATAGGAAAACTTTAGGATTAGAATGTCATATCTGGTTGAATTCTATAGATTTGTAACCTACATGATAGTTCTTCAAGTAGGGTTTGACTCACATGAAAAACAAAGAAATTGCAGCATGAGGTTGCAGTGTATGGGAATTTCCCTCAAGAACATAACAGAATGCAATCCTATAGAAATTTTTTTCATATACATGTGAGTTTTCGTATGGTGGAAGCGATGCTTTGTCCCGCACCGGTTACATTTATATAGTCAACCTAGTAGGTCATATTCGGTTATACACGATTACATGGATTGACTCGATTAAGGGATTAACTAGATATCATAATATGCTTTATGCTCCTAGATTTCATTACATATATGGAAAAATATAATCCTAACGATAGATTCCTCGGGATTTAAATCCTACGAATCGAACGGTGCGCATGAAAAAATCCCAAGGGTGAAAATCCTGCAAAATACTCATGAGATTCCTTTGAATCAGACGAGCCCTGAAGGTTTTATTTGCTTGCAGGTTGAATCTAAAAACAATTGAACACGCCATAATTCGTTCATCTGGTGCGCTGAGGGCTGAGCCAGGCCCTTGGTTTGCCTGTTTCAACCAAAACCATGAACGGGCTTAGGTGCCATAAGGGTCCATCCTGGGGCCTCTTTGGTTCAAAACATTTTAAAAACACAAAAATAGGAAAATCGTTGGGATAATCCCAGCTGAAGCAATTTAAAACGCATAAGTTTGTATAGCAGGTTCGGTTTAACCAAGGAAAAAATGCATCAATTTGCTATAGAGATTGAGTACATGTGTATCTATTGCTGTAGAGATCGAGTACATGTGCTATAGAAATTTGTAGCAGGTTTGGTTTAACCAAGGAATTTGCTATAGAGATCGAGTACACATTGGCCCTTTTGTGTGTGGTAGCTGCAAGGACAAATGCTAGACATGAATTTTGACAAATTTTGTAAAAAAAACTTCCGAAAACGCACTATCATGCATCTATGAACGTTTATGACCTTTAAGGAAACGATCATGTTTACGGCTATACTAATGACATAGCTTGTAATAATGTGCCCACAGTTGGTACAAAGATACATCTTGTTATGACAAACAAAATTACCGATCGGAGTTTGAATGCTGCCAAAGGCGATGAATCAAAGTCGAGCTGGCCGTGCGTGGCTGCTATGAAATCTAAAAAATGGTGGTGCTTGCAACTTTCAAATCACTTAACTTAAGAAGACAAATTACTTTTGTGGATTTTTTTCATTATGGTTTGTTGCTAAAAATACTTTAAACTTGACCGGATCAAGATGCCTATTTTCCCTTTCAGTGATGCTACCCTGATATGTGTAAGCTTACAAGGCACTCATCTGCACAGAGGCCAAGAGCAAGCAAATTAGGAGGCTCTACAGGACCGTTCCACATCGATTACGAGTTGATCAAGCGTGTAGATTGTTGCATACCAGGTTCATTGCCAATACACAATGGCAATGGCTCTATCAAAGTAGCATGCGGTGCTCCGACCAAAACTGCCATTCCGGACTGGGCAGGAGCGAGATGCAAGGAAACCGTATTAGTCAGGGAGTGCATATTATAGCTCTAGTTTTTTGCCGGCAATTCCCGATACCTTCTATGCCAATTTCTATCAAATTCAAAGGTGTGCCTTGTATGCTATAGGGTTATACCTATCAAGTCTAAATCCTTGCTACACCAAGTAATGCACGAAAGTGGATTGGATATGATTACGAGATAGAAATAAAATGTTGAGTAAGATATTTATTTATTTTCCTTAGGGCAAGCCTTGCTCCTTATAAGTAACCAGTGATATCAATTCGCTGGTCCTCTAGTAGATCATAATTTGAGAATCTCGTGGTTATGAGGTGTTTGTCCTTGGGTAGGTTGAATCCATCCTTGTGGGGCATTCATATGTTAGGGCGGATAAGTACAATTTTGTGGCGAAGACTAAGTTAGAAGAAGAGGTAGTAGTACATATATGTTTATCACTTGATGAAGAAGTTTGACGAAATTTGTAATATGCGAAAACGGAACAAACAACGGCACCGTTATACTAAGAAAAACAGCACACTGCGAGTAAAGAAAGACGGATCGCGATGAGGACGAGCGACCCGACCCGACCGGCCACGTCACTGACCTCACCCACAAGGTCCACGGCCCCCTTCGCAAGAAACCACAAACCAGCCGGGCCCACTTCGTTCCAGAAACCGATATCCTGACCCCACCCCGCAAAAATCCCCAGCGCACCCCGCTCCCGCACCTCATCCCACGCCCGCCGTCCGATCCCGCCCACAGAACCCATCCAACGGTCCGACAACCACCACCCACAGGTCGGCACGCAGCTACACGTACCCCGCCCTCGTACCCCCGCCCTGCAGCCCCCAGTGTCCGCCTCGCCCACCGGAAGAAACCCAGAGCCGCCGGATTCCCCCCACCCGGCGACCAACCCACAGTAAGGACCGCCATGCCGCGGCCGTCCCCCGCGGCGGCGGCGGCTTAAAACGGCTGCTTCCCCTCCCTGTACCCCCACCACAATCCACCCAACCTTCCGTTATCTGATCTGAATCCCAGGAACAGAGAGCGCCCAAATCCATTTCTCAACTCCCACTTCTTCTATATCCCAGGACAGCCGCGATGATCCGCCGCAGGTAAACTCCCTCTTCCGAATCCAAATCCCACTCTTAGCTCTCAGCTTTGCTCTCTGGTGCTCGGTCGTTCTGCAACTAGGATTCATCTGCTGCTACCCGACTGTCGTTCTGCGCTGTGATGTGTGTCGCAGAATTTTGGGAGCAGCGGCGGCGCTGTGTACCTTGCAGAGCTGCTGCTGCTGTTGCGGATAGTTGATACTTTATGAGACACCTGTTATTTGATGGTGGTGGGATTAAATGGGTTCCGGACTGTGAATCTCTGCCCACTCATGTGCTCAGAGTTCAGTTTCTTGTGCTCGGGCTGGGCGGGGTTACTCCAGTCTGATGCTTTATTGCTTTTAGTCACCAAGTAGGTGCCGGGCTTCGAGCTAGTACATGCGATCTAGCTATTCGATACTTGCGTGCTCTGTGAAGTGGAGAATAGGAACTGCTAGGAATGATAGACTAGGAACTGTTTAGGACTACGGATATTCATCTGCTGGGAGCACCTGCCCGGCAGTAGTAGTAATGACCACGCATGCCTGCTTACTGTGTTATTAGTAGCTAGATCAAGAAGTAGATTAAATGCTTGTGGAACGACTTTGGTCGGTGCTGACTGCTAGTTAGCCAATTCACAAGCTAGACATCGACTGCGTTGCTTTTATTCATCGTGCGAGCCGAGTTGTCGCACAATAGCATCAGTGGGTAAAGATCGCAAATTGAGTAGGCTGTAACATCCGTTTAGTGTAAATGTTTGTGTCAAAAAAGTGGTGAACTGAGTAAGCTAGCTAGACAATAGAGTAAGCTGCATACGGGTTAGAAATACTTTGTTGCTGTATTTGATGATCATATCAAGCTAGACGCTAGAGTAAGCTGCTTTTTTCGTCAACTTGTCTTTGCTACTTCAGACTGATGCTTTTATTCATCAAGCATGCACTGCAACGCACATCCAGTTAATATGTGTCTAATACACATTTACATTGCCTGGAAACAACCTAATATGATGGTTTCCCATAATGTTACTGTACAGAAATAATTTGGAATTGAGCAAATATTAGGATTTTCCTACTCACTAAGCAAGCAATTAGAAGGTTGATGTGCTCAGTGTTACGGACTAACACTGCTTACGTAGTAGGCATACCAAGCTCTCTGCACAAGCTGTCCTTGTCCTTCCATTCTCGGGATTACCGGGACGCCATCATGCGCTTTAGTGCCATGGGATTATAGCAGGGCCTTGGTGTGTATTTGGCAATGTCCATGGGTTGAATCGAGAGCAACAATGGCAGATTTTACGATCCGGCCGCGATGCGAATATTTGTTCCAGCAGCAGCGTTGGCTTCTCTCTCCATCGTTGTTTATTGCCGAGCCCTCATGTTGCCACACCAGCAGCATCAGTGGTATGTTGGAGCAATGATGTGAAGCACAAATCTGCCATAGGTGGGAGTAAAGAATCAGAAAGGAATAGTTTTTAATAATTGCATACTACACCACTGTGTGGCATGAAAGAATTACATAAATGATCTGTGAGACAGTACTTTATTTTTTTTCTTCCACCCATGCTCCCACTCTCTACATATCTTTATTCCTTTTTTTCCTGCTTATGTCCCAGGTCCATTTCACATACCCTTGTGGATAACATGCCTCATTTTGGAGTTACTTTTGTGCAAACACAATCTAGGTTTCATTAACTAGGTTACGCTACACTATTTTTACTTAGTGGTGTTAATCTGTAAAGAAAGTCAATACTTGGTTTTAGCTGAGCTTTGTGTAAAATATGGAGAGGAAGAATGTAATGGCACTGGATGGACATATTCTGAAAGCTACTGATCGCAAGAGGAAGCATGACTCTGCTGCGAAGAGTACTGACACAGAAGCTGCTGCTGAGGTCTCCCGGCATGTTCAGAGACCAAACCTTGTCATGCCTGCATGTAAGAAGTCTAAAATGACCTCATGTGCTGGTCATATTCTGGAGTGGTACAACAACTTCAAGACAAGTGGGTTGCCCATGCGTGTGCTTTATTACCAACAGGGTAAATGGAGGGATTTTCCAGAGCATGTTGTGAATCTGGTTCAGCGGGACTTTCAGTTAAAGAGGCCAATTACTAATGCTGTATTCCAGAACCAGCAAGTACTGTTGGACTTCATGCACATGGTTTGCCTAGATTCTGCGACGGCAACAACCATGCCAATAGCGTGGATCGATGATCATGGTGGCCGCTTCTTTCCAGATTTATGTGCTAGACTGATAACTTCTAAACCTGTTGAGCATGGCAGAAGTGACCCCACTGGTAAATCTGCAGCTGATGAGATATCAACAGCTGCATCTGAAAGCTCGAGTTCAGATCATGTTGCTGAAGTACCTTCTCATGTAAAGAAGGTTAATAACATACTGGTGGAAAAACAGAAGGTGCAAAATGAAGCTGCTAGTGGAGCCAGAAATGCTGCTACAGGTTTGCATAATAGTGGCCCACGCATTGATTCAGTTGTGCGGAGGTTATTACTGGAAGGATTAGGCCATCCTTTCAGTGAAAAAGATATTGTTGGTATCTATAGAACCCCACTGGTAGATCAGCAAGGACAGGCTCGCTTCAATCTTTTCCAGAAGGAACTCGAACTCACCAAAATACAGCGTGGGAACGCAAATGTGCGTTATGCATGGTTGCCTTGTTCCAAGGATGCTATGGAGGATATGATGATGCATGGTACTCTGAAAATTACCAAACCTCTGCTAGACCCAGTTTATGGCATTGGGACACACCTCGCTCCAGCCAACTGCGCCAATACCTGGTAAATATTTGTTCTTTTGCTGACACATTTATGTGCACCTATGCTAATCTCAACTTTAGGCCATATGTCCATCTCGTTATTTATTTTCACTGCAGAAATATAATAACTTTTTGAACATATACATCCTTAACTTTGCTGCTTGATTGCTCTTGCTTTCAATATTCAATAGTTTCTTGTGGTCTTACTTGAAATTTATGTACAGTGCCAGTTACTCAGATGTTGACGAAAATGGCATCATAAGGATGATGTTGTGTCGCGTTATAATGGGAAATGTTGAGGTCGTACTTTCTGGATCAAAGCAATTCCAGCCAATAGCTGGAATATTTGATAGTGGCGTGGATGATCTCCAAAAGCCAAAACACTATGTCATTTGGGATGCAAATGTCCATCGACACATCTATGCTGAATATGCTGTTATTATCAAGTCACCTTCCATGCCCAATGGTACTACTACAGCCACTCATACGGTTCTTGATTTTATCTCTTTCCATTTTTAACTTTGGTGTTATTTACAGAAGAAAATTTATTTGATATTGCTGCAGAATACTTGGTTAGAGAAGATACTGCATCCAACATATCTGAGATAGGAAATTCTGTGTCACCAGACAGAGTAACCAAGGTATGCTTATTATGCTCTAATTGGTTGCAAATTGTATTTCAACCTTGGTATGCAGTATGTCTTGAATAATGTGAAGCATTAGCTATATTGTGCACTGGAATTCGAGTATATGTTACCTAGGTAATTTATTGCATGAAGTACTGTAAGGAACTTGCTTGTTTTAGCTAGATACCGTACTCTTAGATTTTTAAGTTGTATTAGTAATGATGCCCGCTTGTTAAATTCTATCTTATTATTATATTGTCCGGTGTGTCTGCTAAGGCTTGTCATAATTTGCTTCCAAGCTTGCAATGGACTCCATCTGGAGTGTTTATGTACTCCGTATGCAAGGAAAGACCTGCTTCGTTCTGTCATTTGTTTTGACCATTCTTTATTTGGGAAATAATGAAATGTACTGACGTTCTGTTGGTCTACCTTTCCTTGTGTCGTCAGTGTGATAGATTCAGAAAACCGGCTGATAGTTGAATAGTTCGTATTAAAAGGATGAGCGTAGCACCTTAAATTTCGATGTGAACAATTTCCTTGAGAACTTCCAGTTCGTCATATTTTCTTTTGTTTATTGTGATCAGGATGACAGTTGTTTCCAAACTGTGGCATCTTCAGCTGATGAACAACATTTACCCAAGTTTGGGCATGCTCCAAGTCCACGGGCTCCTAGCTCACCTTGGATGCCCTTCTCGATGCTTTTCGCGTCTCTCTCCACAAAAGTGCCTCGTTCTGATATGGACCTACTACATCAATACTACGAGGAATTCAAGGTTGTTAATGCTGTTCTTCATTTCCCCTTTTAGATACTCCGCTGCATTCAGTATGCCAATCCTTACGCTACCTGTTGTGTGCATCTTGATGTTGAAATAGAGGAGAAAGATAAGCAGGACAGACTTGGTGAAGCGGCTGAGACAGATCGTCAGCGACAAGCTGCTGGTTTCTACAGTAGTGAGGCTACAACACAAGGTACTCAACTGGTTGTACCATTTGAATTCTTCAACATGTGCAGTGAAAGCCTGTTCTGCATTATTGTGGAAGATAGACTAGTAGAATATGGGTATATAAACAACGGTTCAAGTGTTCAGTTATAGGCGCTAACCTTTTGTCTTGTCGATGACCGCTACAGGTCCCACCCACGGGAGCAGCTGAAATGCTAACAAGAAGAGCACCTGGCAGAGGAGGGAACACCACCAGTCCTTGAGGACCCCCAGAAACAAGAGCTAGTCGACATAACACCGCAGGGAGTCGAGTTTGAATCTGGGGCGACATGCCTCAACAAAGTCCGCTGAAACGAAGGTAGCCATCTGTTGTATCACCCAGGCCCAAATGGTTTGGTACGTGATGTTCAGAGCTAGAAAAACTCGGTAGGTTAGTTGATATGTTTGTAGTTGTTGCTTAACTGGGAGATATAGATAGTTCCATCTGCTTGTGCGGTCGGTTGGTTTCCTAGTGTCCAAAAGTTAAACCCTGTAACTGCTGTGCAGTAGTTTTTTTCTTTCAGTCGGAAATTACACTTTTGATCTCATGACTATATATGCAGCGCTGGCAGTTTCTATTTTTACCTGTTTGACCCTTTCTATATTTTTTTTTTTGTGGAGAAAATGAATCTGAATTGAACAAAGTCACGAAGAAAAGAAATGACATCCAACATTTTTATTTGGCTGTTAACAGGACCTTAACCAGATTCATTTGTCCTGCTTTTCTTGCTGGCAAGTATTTTTCCTCAAAAATGAAATGCCATCCTACCTCTAGATATAGGAGCCAAATAACATACTATGAAAGACCAACAACCAAGAAATTTGACAAAATTTGGTTTGTAGGATTTCAGCTCTTTATCTATCTTGATCAGGCCATCTGCTCGTTCTAAAGTTTTTGTCTACTGGAACCTAGTAGCTATGCAAATGTATGAAATAAATAAGCTGTGAAACGGTGTTCTCCTTGGAATTCTGAACTTCAAGTGTCGACACCTTACTACTATTGTGATTTTGCGACTTCAGAATTTTTTTTTATCTGTATTTCTAAAATTGTAGGAATGCTTGATATGTTTTTCTAAAGTTAAAACATACCCCCTCTTTCCCCAAATATAAGACAGTGACTTTACTTGTCCTCAACGTATATCCTGGATTATAGTTTATAATTGAAATATTTATGTATATATAAATTTAGTATAATACATAAATATGAAATGAGAATATTTTGCAAGACAAAATACAACAAACAATTTATACTACGTGGTCAAAATCTAGCTCTAAAGATCGTACAAAGGTCAATCGATGTGCTAAACTAATAATGGGATTAGTGTGAGTACTAGAAAATGAAATTAGAAAAAAAAACAAGTGACACACGTACACATTCGCTCATCTGGATCCCCTTTCCACTCCGGCGATCGCCAGCCGCCGAGACTGACTCCACGGCCGGTTTGTCGGCGACGCACCCTAACGCTAGCGATGCCGCTCGAGCTCCGAATCTCCGAGCAGCCGAGCAGCGGGTCCGCGATGAAGAAGCCGGCGGCAAGGATTGCCAATGAGGCGGCGGATGCTGGCGTACGTTGGGCGGACATGGCGGCGCCGCGCCCCTGCAGCCTCCGCACACCGGCACGTACGTGGTACGTATCGTCGGCGTCGGATGTCTCCCATGTATGGCATACCTCAGTTGCCTGGCAGTACACGGTGTCTGCAGAGTTCTGAGCTGATGAAGTGCTGTCAAAGGTTGAGCAGGTTGCATACAGTCCTCCACTAGAAAATCATCTGAATTGCACATAGCAGTTTTCATTTTCTTCCAGGCCGACGCAGCCAACCCGACAGCATCAATGGTTCTGGGAAGAACAGTAGTAAGTATAATTCTCTCTCTTAGTACATGTGAATCTTCTTGAATGGTCAATAATACTTTCTGCTCAATGAAAGTTAACGGCCACGGCGTGGAAAGGCAGGGCAACAGTTATGGAATTCCATGGAAACGAGCGATGCGCTAACCTGTGTTATTATGGCTGTTGCAGTTACCACCCATGTCAGCAGCAGAACTTCTACCAAGTACGGGCCAAGCTCAAGGAAGGCCGCTAAATCAAATGGTATCCCCTGATCGTAGCACCCAGGCTTTGCTATTTGGCATGCGAAAGCAGTCGAAATTCGCTGGTAGGTTCAGTCAAAAGTTAAAGTTGTAAACTAGTGTGTGAATTCATTTCCGGTGCCTGTTTATACATGATAGGTTCATTTACCTTTCAAATGAACCCACTAGTTGTTAGATCGCCTTCCTGTTTTCTTCGCTTTCCCAGCATCAGAAGATTAAACAACTATCAAGACATCCCAAGCTGATCCAATACATGGACAGAGGATACAATTAGACACGAGATACTAAAAGACTATCCATTGACCACTAAACAATGTCCACATGATATTGAAAAAGATCATGGGCATCTGGTCATGTACCCAATGCTAAGTTTGGTTGTATCTTCTCACCTTAGTCGTCTCTCCATGCTCCAATCAAGATAATTAACAAGAAAGGAATGAATAATGGGACTGTTCTGAACCCGGACGAGTCCTAGAAAGTATACACCCAAAGATGATAACGATCCCCATTTCTGCCCTCAGATGGAATTCTGTCTAAGCGCCATTTCGTTTGCAGCATCTAGGCGCTCTCTTGGAAGAATAAAGCTCCAGGTGCAGAGAGCTCAACTCAGCACCAAGGGAAATGAGTCAAGGCGCGGTATGTACCTTCATCTAACAGAATGAATTACTTCTACGTATGTCTCTTGCACATGTGTTGTTGCGTAAATTGAACTATTGTATTTTTGTGTTTGAATCTGGAACCTGCAATCTTAAGTATATACATAAGAGATTTTTTTTTAAGAGGTGGAAAGGAATCCAAACTTAAGTTAAAGAGTTCTTCTTGAAACTTGATATGGCTGCATCGTACATCTACTCCTTCATCCAACTGATATAGTTGGAGCCAGAGATGGAAGTGATTGGTCTGGAACTGTACAATGGATTGTGCTTGTCTTTATCATTGACTTTTCATTTCATCCTAATATATTTATTACATTTGCTGTGGAAGTGTAATAGTGTAAACAATATTTGTTTCGGCACATCTAACAGTACCAGTCCAATCGGAACATTTAAAAATAAATTCTTGCCCAAACAAATGCCAAGTATTTTCAAACAGCGAAAGTAGCCCGTGCATATATTGCTGAGCAAAATATGTGTATCACATTATTAATATGTATTAAAAATCAGTGACTATTATTTTGTATTTTTTGTTGTATGGGTTATCGGTGCACTTGCTATCGGTTCAGAAATTGCAGAGAAAGCATATCTAGTTATCTACTTGTGGCATGTAGTCGCAACTCACAAGTGCATCATGCTAATTGATACAATGTATAAAACTACCATACACTTTGTATGCATATGAAGCATGGACAAAAAGATAGATATCTTCTTAGACTGTTATTACATATAATATTGTGTGTATGTCTTACAGTAGTTGTACTGATATTGAACAGTAGTTGTACTGATATTGAAGGTTAGTGATCATGGTGAGGCGTGGAAGGGAGGGCTGCAAATTTGGAATACCACTGTAGCAAATGTGTCACATGGCGCAAAAGGCTTGTGGAAGAGCCCAGTGGTAACAATGATCCGCATTGAGGTACTTAAATCATTGGTTGTCGGTATACTAGCACTTCTGAGCATCTCTCTGGCTTCAATGCCCGATTATTGTTCATCATAATAGATCATATATGTGCTTCAGTTAATCACCTTACCTTTTCTTACCATCATCTCATCTGGTATTTGAGAGAAATAAATTTTGTCTTGCAGAAACAACCAGGTTTGCTGTTGCCAAAATAAAAGAAGAGAAACAATCAGATTTTTCATTTGCTTCCAGATCACCCCAGTGACTGCGAAAACGATGCTGGCGGTGGAGGCTGGCGAACTTCGGCACTTCCTTCCAGCATCTGAACGATGCTCTTCATTGCAGGCCGTGTCACCGGCACATTCTGAGTGCACCAGATAGCGATCCTCAGCATGCGCTCCAGCTCGATTTGGTTGACACCTTCACCGGCTGCCACTTCCATTACTTCACCTGATACCACATACTCATAGGCCCACTCAGAAATGTTACATTCCTCGCCGGCCAGCTTCAGCTGCATGTTCTTCTTACAGCTAATCATCTCAAGAAGCATGATGCCATAGCTGTACACATCTGCCTTCACAGTGATTGCCATGTTCTTGCTCCACTCTGGTGCGAGATAGCCCCGTGTGCCTCGGATGCCAGTGAAAGTCTGTGTCTGGTTCCCCATTAGCAGCTTCGCCAGGCCAAAGTCTGCGATCTTTGCCACCCCGGAACTGTCAATGAGTATGTTCTCTGGCTTGATATCACAGTGGATTATAGGCCCCTCTATCTCTTCATGCAGGTACTGTAATCCCCTTGCAACATCCAGTGCAATCGCAAGCCTATTGCCCCAACAAGGGGGTGCATCCGACTTGAAAAGGATATCTGCAAGGGAGCCATTTGGCATATACTCGTACACAAGTAGGCGGTACATGCCTTGGTTGCAGAAACCAAGCAAGCATACAAGGTTCCGGTGGTGTGTTCGTGCAATTGCACGCACTTCCCGGTGGAACTCCCGCTCCCCATTTTCTGCCATCTTCTCGAGCCTCTTCACTGCAACATCCTTGTTGTTGCTGGTCAAGACACCTTTGAACACGGTACCATATGCACCCCTTCCCAGCTCTTCAG
This sequence comes from Lolium rigidum, assembly GCF_022539505.1. Lineage (NCBI taxonomy): Eukaryota > Viridiplantae > Streptophyta > Magnoliopsida > Poales > Poaceae > Lolium > Lolium rigidum. Next base: position 622,456 of record NW_025901530.1, read on the forward strand.
CAAAGTTATTTGTGGACAACTCTAGATCATGGAAAGAATAGGATTGAATGCCGATAGTCTCATCAAGTTCGAAGTCTTGCTGTTGTGGAGGTCTCGTGTACCTCAAGGCCTGCCGATTCTTGCAAAGTAATGTGGACACAGAGAGTACAGCAATTGAGAAGATGGCCAATGCAGCACCTGATATCAACATGGCAACTGAACTAGCACTTTTTGAAGCCTTCTTTCTGATAACAACTCTGGTATCTCGTGTGTAAACCTTCACATATAGTGTCATGTTGCTACCAGGAACCATCCTGCCATATCTCATAGGAAGCATCTGCTTTGAGCAGTACGAGTCAAACATTGCAATCTCACAGGCACAGTCAGATTGGCAAAGTTCTTTGCGAGCTTCGATGCTTGTTGTCGGCGGTGGGACATTGTACGAATTATCTGACCAACTAGTGTTCTTCACCTGAACCATTGTGGATATCATTCTGATGTCACCATTATTTGCGCAACCGCCAATCTGCTGCACCCTCCAGCATCCTTGATTAGCAATTGAAAATTCAAAACCAGGGAGACAAGAGCAGCTAGTTTCCCCATTAGCAGTGACTTGGCAGTAGCTATTTGGACCACAAACGCCTTTGACAAGGCAGCGATCGCTGCTGGGCTGCAGCCATTTGACCTCTGTTATGGGCGCTTTCCCATTACCAGAGAACACAAGGGAGTAAAGTCGCAAAATACCATCAGCACCCAATGTCAGATGGAAGAAGCTCTGTCGTATGTCTGGGGAAGCATTAGAAGATGACCGATTAGCCAGGAACAACACATCTGTATATGCGGAATTCTGGTTGAACAGCCATAAGGTGCCGTTGGGATCCAATGAGAGCGTGGGAAGATAGCCGCTGCCGAATGTGCCAGTATTCCAGTATGAACTATCAGGGTCTATCGCGCCCACAGGATACATCACAAGGTTACCATCTTCCTGATTGAAAAGGCGATACTTTCCTGTGGCATGGTTAGTGTCAGATACACTTGAGAAGAGTTGACTGCCAGGAGGTAGATTTTGCCCTGGTAATAAGGTGTCCGACGGAGAACTAAAGGTGGACCATATGACCTGTTTCTTCATGTCAAACAAGACGAAGTTACCGGTGTCCAACATGCCAGCAGAGGCAGCTGGAGTAGAGGTGGCAGATATGGACTTCCCTTGGCTACCTGCGTTAGCTGGAATCCATTGAAGTGAACCGCCATAGGTTAGCACAACTGAACCACCAGAAACAGGGGGATCATCTCTGTTGGCAGTCCACATGATGGATCTAGATGTGCCTATCACAAGCCACACCCCAATGGAGAATCCTTCACCCTCAGGATAGAAGCCACAGGCGAAGCGCCCCGAGGGGGAGACCCAACTTTGGGTGCCAGCTGCGCCGATTCTGGAACCCAGAGGAATCTCTGTTTCGATGGTCATGGCAGGACTAGCTTGGTTGATGAATAGAATCACGGACAAAAGAGAGGATATATGGGGATGACGACATGGTTTGGGCACAAGAGTATTGTTCGAATGTTCTTTGGTCTCTGCAAAATGAATTGCTTGGGTGTGGAACAAGGAGAGGAGTTAGGTTACAAATCATGATAGAGACTCGCACAATTTAGTCAATAGCTGCTAAAAGCTAGGAGAAACTAGAGCAAAGTGTCACTTTTTGAAAAGCACATGGACCAAAGACAGTCATAGTGTACTGGTACGTCTTTAGCTGCCAACTGCGAAGATCGAATCATCCTTATCTTTTTCTTATGACTTTGTTAATGCAACCATATTTTTTAGAGGTGTGTGTTTCTCGACCAAACAATCTTTACTTATTTCATGGAGATACGTGCACCAGTCATAGCCAGGAACCAAGGGCACTTATTAGCTAAAGTGAGCAGTAATTGGATTACCATTAGCAGGTAGTGTACTTTCCCTCAAAACTTTCCTTTTCTTTTTCTTGAAGAGTATGTATGATCTCTGTGTAAATTAATCTGAATTATTTGAGGGGTGGCAATATCAAATTTACTCAAGTTTGCATTTTAGATGGGCATGAACTTTTGGGGTATTTACGTTCAATTAAAAAAATGCTAAATTTTGAATAATGGTGTAGATAGGAAAATTTAGGTAATATATATCCACTACCAAAAAGGAGATCTCTTACCTACAATGTGAAAACCACTTTTATGTGCAAAAGCAAATCTTCTGTCTCTAATATACTATGTCTATCCTGCACCCTTCACTGACAACCACCTCCATGTAATTAGAATATTTTATGTGCGTGCTGCACCTAGTATCCTGCTGACTGAATTTTTGTGTTATCAATTTTTAGATTTCTCCAACACTTATTGTCTTAATTTTTAGCTGCAGTTTAAATTAAGTCAGTTTAAAATTTTGTCTTTTAAATTTGGCATGAGCTCAACTTCTCACTGACATGACATAGGTAGTACTACTGCTGTCCTTCCAGACCTGTAAAATTAGTGATCAGTTGTTGAGTCATTGTATTGCTGTGAGTTTTATTTATAGAGGATAAACTGTGGCCGGCCCTTCATGAACATTTGTGGAATAGACTTGTTGAGTTAGCGTTATACTAGGATAGGGCGCGTTTGTGGATCCTGAAAACAATGTCCATGGATGACTAGCATACGTATCTATATGCATCTGATCACTGTCACCAATAATAGTGATTCCATTTGTAGTGACCATCATTATCTAGCCCAGAGCTGAATCTGGTGTGGAAAGCAGAAGCGTTCTGGTGCAGTGGTATCAATAGCATACAGAGGTAGCAGCTTTTAACATCAGCTCGGGTATTTGACTTGAAGAAAGAACGAGCTTAACTCCTGAGCACAACACCTCTCTTGCTGACTGGTAGATCCAATTGTGCTTGCTAACCACTTGCTGCTGATAGATGTTGCAGGTACCTGAACTGCCCACGGACCATGGCAGCAGCCGAAATGACACCAAGAAGAGCACCTGGGAGGGGAAGGAGCACAACCAATCCTTGAGAACGTCTAGAAAAAAGAGCTATTCGACATAACACCGCGTGGAGTGGAGTCTGAATCGGAGGGGACATGCCTCAAGGAGGTCTGCTAAATCGAAGTTCACCATCAGTCGTATCGCCCAAACCCAAGAGGCCTAATTCTTGATGTACAGACTAGTCAAAGCTTGGTAGGTTAGCTGATATGTTTGTTGTTATTGTTTAACCTTGGAAGATATAGCTAGTTTGATCTTCCTGTACGGCCCGTTACATTTGTAGCGTGGACAGTTTAACTCTGCAACTGCTGTGGCGGATTCATTTCCGGTGCAGGCTTTGTTTTCTTCTTTCAGTCTGTAACTTTGTAACGCACATGGATGTATATATGCAGCGCTGGCAGTTCATATTTTTCTCGAGAAAAGACTATGAATTGAACGAAGTACAGAGTCGCTGCACCAAGAAATGAAATGCGAGCCAGCAGTTTCAATTGGCCGTTAACAAGGTTGATTTGTCCTGCTGTTCTTGCTTGCAAGATTTTCTTAGAAAAAAATGGCATGGCACCTCTTGTAGGTAGAACATGCCCTTTCTGGGCATCGATGTTTTAGAGTATGTATACTGGTCATGCCAGTTGATAAATCAAAGCTAATGGTACAATCTGCTCATGTTCGTAACTTGGCAAAGAATCATATCTGTAATTTTTATTTTATTTTTTTGACAAATTTATACAGAGAGAGGTCAAATAGAAGCATATAAATTTGATTTTGAAAAAAAATATACGCAATTCAGTATTACAATGTAAGTAGTTTTTACATTCACTTATTTCAACTTAGATTTAATTATTGGATTTGCCTCGTTCCCGAAATGATCACGCTTTTTTGGAATTTTCATGTTAATATTTTTACTATTTTCTGAAACATGTAGATAGGATATTTTTACTATTTTGCAACCCAAACAAGCCAAGTTCTTTGGTTCTTTCTTTGCACTAACTGAACCTTTTGTATGTTGTTTGCGTTCATTAAAAAGAAAATATTGGAGACAAAGCACTTGCGTTCACTTACGAAACAACTCAAGTTGTACTACATGATGATTTACTTTTATCATTTAGAGACAATCAGAAAAATATACGGCATACCATGTAATGGAATGCTTTATATGAGAAGAAGGGTTATGTTAAAAACAGTGTGCTCTCAATATTTTTGGTTTCCTTGGATGAATAGTACACCTGATGAACACGACCCACGGGAAGAACAAGAATTTCTACGGTTATCTATTGTAGTAGATTTTGCCCGTTGTTTGTGCAGTAATGAACAGTAAAACGACATGAACCGCAATTTTCTGCAGTAATTTTTGCACATTATTTTCCGCAGTAAATTTTGACGGTAATTTTTTGACATTGATTTATTTATACATAGAAATCTTCTGTTTCAACTTTTCAGCGATAACTGTCGATGGTTATTTCTGTAGTAATTTTCAACAGTTATTTTTAATTTCTTTTGTCCAAATCTTCAATTTAAAAACTAATTACCTTGCAGTAATTTTTTATGGTTAATATCTCGCATTGATTTATCGATACATAAATTTAAATTTTTCTGCAGTAATTATTGATGGTTATTTTCAATAGGAAATTCTAGGTCACCAGACAGTGTAACCAAGGTATGCTTGTTATGCTCTAATTGGTTACAAATTGTATCTCAACTTTGGTATGCAGTATGTCTTGAATAAAGTGAAGCATTAGCTATATTGTGCACTGGAATTCGAGTATATGTTACCTAGAGGTGATTTATTGCATGAAGTAGTGACATGCCTACTGTAAGGAACTTGCTTGTTTTACATAGATACTGTACTCTTAGATTTACAAGTTGTACTAGTAATGATTCCCCGCTTGTTAAATTCTATCTTATTATTATATTGTCCATGTGTTTGCTAAGGCTTGTCATAATTTTCTTCCAAGTTTGCAACGGACTCCATCTGGAGTGTTTATGTACTCTGTATGTAAGGAAAGACCTGCTTTGTTCTGTCTTTTGTTTTGACCATGCTCTGTTTGGGAAATAATGAAATGTACTGACGTTCTGTCGGTCTACCTTCCTTGTGTCGTCAGTGTGATAAATTCAGAAAACCGGCTGATAGTTGAATAGTTGGTATTAAAAGGTTGAGCTTAGCACCTTAATTTCGATTTGAGCAATTTCCTTGAGAACTTCCAGTTCGTCATATTATCTTTTGTTTATTGTGATCAGGATGACAGTTGTTTCCAAACTGTGGCATCTTCAGCTGATGAACAACATTTACCCAAGTTTGGGCGTGCTCCAAGTCCACGGGCTCCTAGCTCACCTTGGATGCCCTTCTCGATGCTTTTCGCGGCTCTCTCCACAAAAGTGCCTCGTTCTGATATGGACCTACTCCATCAATACTACGAGGAATTCAAGGTTGTTAATTCTGTTCTCCATTTCCCCTTTTGAGATACTCCGCTGCATTCAGTATGCCAATCCTTACTCTACCTGCTGTGTGCAAACAGAGGAGAAAGATAAGCAGGACTGACTTGGTGAAGCGGCTGAGACAGATCGTCGGCGACAAGCTGCTGGTTTCTACAGTAGTGAGGCTACAACACAAGGTACTCAACTCGTTGTACCGTTTGAATTCTGCAACATGTGCAGTGAAAGCCTGTTCTTCATTATTGTGGAAGATAGACTATTAGACCATGGGTATATAAACAACCGTTCAAGAGTTCAGTTATAGGCGCTAACCTTGTGTCTTCTCGATGACCGTCACAGGTCCCACCCACGGGAGCAGCCGAAATGCTACCACGAAGAGTACCTGGTAGGGGAGGGAACACCACCAGTCCTTGAGGACCCCCAGAAACAAGAGCTAGTCGACATGACACCACAGGAAGTTGAGTTTGAATCTGAGGCGACATGCCTCAACAAAGTCCGCTGAAACGAAGGTCGCCATCTGTTGTATCACCCAGACCCAAAAGGTTTGGTACGTGATGTACAGAGCTAGTCAAAACTCGGTAGGTTAGTTGATATGTATGTACTTGTTGCTTAACTCGCAGATATAGATAGTTCCATCTGCTTGTGCCGTCGGTTAGTTTCCTAGTGTCCAAAAGTTAAACCCTGTAACTGCTGTGCAGTGGTTTTTTCTTTCAGTCGGAAATTACACTTTTGATCTCATGACTATATATGCAGCGCTGGCAGTTTCTATTTTTACCTGTTTGACCCTTTCTATATTTTTTTTTGTGGAGAAAATGAATCTGAATTGAACAAAGTCACCAAGAAAAGAAATGACATCCAACATTTTTATTTGGCTGTTAACAAGACCTTAACCAGATTCATTTGTCCTGCTTTTCTTGCTGGCAAGTATTTTTCCTCAAAAATGAAATGCCATCCTACCTCTAGATATAGGAGCCAAATAACACACTATGCAAGACCAACAACCAAGAAAATTGACAAAATTTGGTTTGTAGGGATTTCAGATCTTTGTCTATCTTGATCAGGCCATCTGCTCGTTCTAAAGCTTTTGCCTACTGGAACCTAGTAGCTATGCAAATGTATGAAAGAAATAAGCTGTGAAACGGTGTTCTCCTTGGCATTCTGAACTTCAACTGTCGACACCTTACTACTATTGTGATTTTGCGACTTGAGAAAAAAAATTATCTGTATTTCTAAAATTGTAGGAATGCTTGATATGTTTTTCTAAAATTAAAACATACCCCTCTTTCCCCAAAATATAAGACAGTGACTTTTCTTGTCCTCAACGTATAACCTGGATTATAGTTTATAGTTGAAATATTTTTGTAATATAAAATTAGTATACATAAATATGAAATGAAAATATTTTGCAAGACAAAATACAACAAACAGTGTATACTATGTGGTCAAAATCTAGCTCTAAAGATCGTACAAAGGTCAATCGATGTGCTAAACTAATAATGGGATTAGTGTGAGTACTAGAAAATGAAATTAGAAAAAAAAACAAGTGACACACGTACACATTCGCTCATCTGGATCCCCTTTCCACTCCGGCGATCGCCAGCCGCCGAGACTGACTCCACGGCCGGTTTGTCGGCGACGCACCCTAACGCTAGCGATGCCGCTCGAGCTCCGAATCTCCGAGCGCCGTGATGCAAAGTCCGGCTTCTTTAGTTGAGGAGCAGCCGAGCAGCGGGTCCGCGATGAAGAAGCCGGCGGCAAGGATTGCCAATGAGGCGGCGGATGCTGGCGTACGTTGGGCGGACATGGCGGCGCCGCGCCCCTGCCACACCGGCACCGTCCTGCAGCCTCCGCACACCGGCACGTACGTGGTACGTATCGTCGGCCACTGTCCACGTCTTGCCCACCTTCAGGGCGTCGGATGTCTCCCATGTATGGTATACCTCAGTTGCCTGGCAGTACACGGTGTCTGCAGAGTTCTGAGCTGATGAAGTGCTGTCAAAGGTTGAGCAGGTTGCATACAGTCCTCCACTAGAAAATCATCTGAATTTCCCATAGCAGTTTTCATTTTCTTCCAGGCCGACGCAGCCAACCCGACAGTATCAATGGTTCTGGGAAGAACAGTAGTAAGTATAATTCTCTCTCTTAGTACATGTGAATCTTCTTGGATGGTCAATAATACTTTCTGCTCAATGAAAGTTAACGGCCACGGCGCGGAAAGGCAGGGCAACAGTTTTGGAATTCCATGGAAACGAGCAATGCGCTAACCCGTGTTTTTATGGCTGTTGCAGTTACCACCCATGTCAGCAGAAGAACTTCTACCAGGTACGGGCCATGCTCAAGGAAGGCCGCTAAATCAAATGGTATCCCCTGATCGTAGCACCCAGGCTTTGCTATTTGGCATGCGAAAGCAGTCGAAATTCGCTGGTAGGTTCAGTCAAAAGTTAAAGTTGTAAACTAGTGTGTGAATTCATTTCCGGTGCCTGTTTATACATGATAGGTTCATTTACCTTTCAAATGAACCCACTAGTTGTTAGATCGCCTTCCTGTTTTCTTCGCTTTCCCAGCATCAGAAGATTAAACAACTATCAAGACATCCCAAGCTGATCCAATACATGGACAGAGGACACAATTAGACACGAGATACTAAAAGACTATCCATTGACCACTAAACAATGTCCACATGATATTGAAAAAGATCATGGGCATCTGGTCATGTACCAAATGCTAAGTTTGGTTGTATCTTCTCACCTTAGTCGTCTCTCCATGCTCCAATCAAGATAATTAACAAGAAAGGAACGAATAATGGGACTGTTCTGAACCCGGACGAGTCCTAGAAAGTATACACCCAAAGATGATACCGATCCCCATTTCTGCCCTCAGTTGGAATTCTGTCTAAGCGCCATTTCGTTTGCAGCATCTAGGCGCTCTCTTGGAAGAATAAAGCTCCAGGTGCAGAGAGCTCAACTCAGCACCAAGGGAAATGAGTCAAGGCGCGGTATGTACCTTCATCTAACAGAGTGAATTACTTCTACGTATGTCTCTTGCACATGTGTTGTTGCGTAAATTGAACTATTGTATTTTTGTGTTTGAATCTGGAACCTGCAATCTTAAGTATATACATAAGAGATTTTTTTTTAAGAGGTGGAAAGGAATCCAAACTTAAGTTAAAGAGTTCTTCTTGAAACTTGATATGGCTGCATCGTACATCTACTCCTTCATCCAACTGATATAGTTGGAGCCAGAGATGGAAGTGATTGGTCTGGAACTGTACAATGGATTGTGCTTGTCTTTATCATTGACTTTTCATTTCATCCTAATATATTTATTACATTTGCTGTGGAAGTGTAATAGTGTAAACAATATTTGTTTCGGCACATCTAACAGTACCAGTCCAATCGGAACATTTAAAAATAAATTCTTGCCCAAACAAATGCCAAGTATTTTCAAACAGCGAAAGTAGCCCGTGCATATATTGCTGAGCAAAATATGTGTATCACATTATTAATATGTATTAAAAATCAGTGACTATTATTTTGTATTTTTTGTTGTATGGGTTATCGGTGCACTTGCTATCGGTTCAGAAATTGCAGAGAAAGCATATCTAGTTATCTACTTGTGGCATGTAGTCGCAACTCACAAGTGCATCATGCTAATTGATACAATGTATAAAACTACCATACACTTTGTATGCATATGAAGCATGGACAAAAAGATAGATATCTTCTTAGACTGTTATTACATATAATATTGTGTGTATGTCTTACAGTAGTTGTACTGATATTGAACAGTAGTTGTACTGATATTGAAGGTTAGTGATCATGGTGAGGCGTGGAAGGGAGGGCTGCAAATTTGGAATACCACTGTAGCAAATGTGTCACATGGCGCAAAAGGCTTGTGGAAGAGCCCAGTGGTAACAATGATCCGCATTGAGGTACTTAAATCATTGGTTGTCGGTATACTAGCACTTCTGAGCATCTCTCTGGCTTCAATGCCCGATTATTGTTCATCATAATAGATCATATATGTGCTTCAGTTAATCACCTTACCTTTTCTTACCATCATCTCATCTGGTATTTGAGAGAAATAAATTTTGTCTTGCAGAAACAACCAGGTTTGCTGTTGCCAAAATAAAAGAAGAGAAACAATCAGATTTTTCATTTGCTTCCAGATCACCCCAGTGACTGCGAAAACGATGCTGGCGGTGGAGGCTGGCGAACTTCGGCACTTCCTTCCAGCATCTGAACGATGCTCTTCATTGCAGGCCGTGTCACCGGCACATTCTGAGTGCACCAGATAGCGATCCTCAGCATGCGCTCTAGCTCGATTTGGTTGACACCTTCACCGGCTGCCACTTCCATTACTTCACCTGATACCACATACTCATAGGCCCACTCAGAAATGTTACATTCCTCGCCGGCCAGCTTCAGCTGCATGTTCTTCTTACAGCTAATCATCTCAAGAAGCATGATGCCATAGCTGTACACATCTGCCTTCACAGTGATTGCCATGTTCTTGCTCCACTCTGGTGCGAGATAGCCCCGTGTGCCTCGGATGCCAGTGAAAGTCTGTGTCTGGTTCCCCATTAGCAGCTTCGCCAGGCCAAAGTCTGCGATCTTTGCCACCCCGGAACTGTCAATGAGTATGTTCTCTGGCTTGATATCACAGTGGATTATAGGCCCCTCTATCTCTTCATGCAGGTACTGTAATCCCCTTGCAACATCCAGTGCAATCGCAAGCCTATTGCCCCAACAAGGGGGTGCATCCGACTTGAAAAGGATATCTGCAAGGGAGCCATTTGGCATATACTCGTACACAAGTAGGCGGTACATGCCTTGGTTGCAGAAACCAAGCAAGCATACAAGGTTCCGGTGGTGTGTTCGTGCAATTGCACGCACTTCCCGGTGGAACTCCCGCTCCCCATTTTCTGCCATCTTCTCGAGCCTCTTCGCTGCAACATCCTTGTTGTTGCTGGTCAAGACACCTTTGAACACGGTACCATATGCACCCCTTCCCAGCTCTTCAGCAAAGTTATCTGTGGACAACTCTAGATCATGGAAAGAATAGGATTGAATGCCGATAGTCTCATCAAGTTCGAAGTCTTGCTGTTGTGGAGGTCTCGTGTACCTCAAGGCCTGCCGATTCTTGCAAAGTAATGTGGACACAGAGAGTACAGCAATTGAGAAGATGGCCAATGCAGCACCTGATATCAACATGGCAACTGAACTAGCACTTTTTGAAGCCTTCTTTCTGATAACAACTCTGGTATCTCGTGTGTAAACCTTCACATATAGTGTCATGTTGCTACCAGGAACCATCCTGCCATATCTCATAGGAAGCATCTGCTTTGAGCAGTACGAGTCAAACATTGCAATCTCACAGGCACAGTCAGATTGGCAAAGTTCTTTGCGAGCTTCGATGCTTGTTGTCGGCGGTGGGACATTGTACGAATTATCTGACCAACTAGTGTTCTTCACCTGAACCATTGTGGATATCATTCTGATGTCATCATTATTTGCGCAACCGCCAATCTGCTGCACCCTCCAGCATCCTTGATTAGCAATTGAAAATTCAAAACCAGGGAGACAAGAGCAGCTAGTTTCCCCATTAGCAGTGACTTGGCAGTAGCTATTTGGACCACAAACGCCTTTGACAAGGCAGCGATCGCTGCTGGGCTGCAGCCATTTGACCTCTGTTATGGGCGCTTTCCCATTACCAGAGAACACAAGGGAGTAAAGTCGCAAAATACCATCAGCACCCAATGTCAGATGGAAGAAGCTCTGTCGTATGTCTGGGGAAGCATTAGAAGATGACCGATTAGCCAGGAACAACACATCTGTATATGCGGAATTCTGGTTGAACAGCCATAAGGTGCCGTTGGGATCCAATGAGAGCGTGGGAAGATAGCCGCTGCCGAATGTGCCAGTATTCCAGTATGAACTATCAGGGTCTATCGCGCCCACAGGATACATCACAAGGTTACCATCTTCCTGATTGAAAAGGCGATACTTTCCTGTGGCATGGTTAGTGTCAGATACACTTGAGAAGAGTTGACTGCCAGGAGGTAGATTTTGCCCTGGTAATAAGGTGTCCGACGGAGAACTAAAGGTGGACCATATGACCTGTTTCTTCATGTCAAACAAGACGAAGTTACCGGTGTCCAACATGCCAGCAGAGGCAGCTGGAGTAGAGGTGGCAGATATGGACTTCCCTTGGCTACCTGCGTTAGCTGGAATCCATTGAAGTGAACCGCCATAGGTTAGCACAACTGAACCACCAGAAACAGGGGGATCTGTTGGATAATTAGGCACAATTTCCATGATTAATTCCAGAATATAAAGCATGACGAAAGTAACTACTAACATGTGAAACTCAAACATACTAGATGCAGTGATCAACATGAACAGTAGCAGAGCAAACGGTACAACATCCATCGCTAAACAGATCGAGATATGTCGCACGTACCGATCTGGTGGAGGTGTAGCAGACGATGTCGCAGCAGTAACGTTGTTGATGACAACGTTGTTGACGACGGGGACGATGGGTCGAAGTAGACGGCGTTGAAGACGACGGTAGGCAGCACCGCCCGACTTGGACGGAAGGCGACCCGTGATGAAGAGCTTGAGCAGTCGCGCAGAGCGCTTCCCAAAAACCTAATTCGCCCTCTCCCGTACAGGATCGCAAGGACGAGCGGTTCCGGAGACCTGCTCTCCCGTTCGCCGATGCACGTCGGCGCGGGATGGAGTAGGCTACGATGGCGGCGCAAGCAGAGAGAGGTGGAAACCCTAACTTGTGTATTAGATGTATTTCTGCGGTAGCCGGGCAAGAGATTATATAGGCTCGGGAAACCCTAGGCAACGTGGGCCACGCCCATGTCGCACGAACGTTTCGAGTCGGTTACAGATAGCCCACGATCCGGGAGCGACCCGAACCGACTAACCGTGACGCGTCCGTCTAGGACTCTGTTCGTTTTCCTGAGGTGCAAAAAGTAAGGAAAGTCTCGGCTCGAGGCTCAATCCACTCAACACGAGCGCGGCGCGCGCGTCGTGACGTGACGTGACGTGTCGAGACGAGCGAGCGAGGAGGAGGAGGAGCGCGCGCGTGTAGCACTCCTATTCTCACTCACTTACTAGTGGTGGAACAACCCACCTTATAAGGTGGTCTAACTTCCTCCCAACTTTCCATGTGGGACTAAACTTCCCACCTCTTGCCACTCCCTAGTGAGCTGCCACCAACTTGGGCTCAAACTCACATGGCTGCCACTATGTGGGCTTTGAGATTTATAGGAAAAACTGAAATCTAATTTGGGCCACTAAAAGTGGGCCCAATATTTCAACAATCCCCCACCAGATCTCAAATCCCCATTTAGAGATTTACCAATACTCGCTGCTTGTTTATATACCAGGTGTTTCAGCGGAGACTGTTAAGTTGAACTTCCGCCTAGAACCTTAAGCTACATCCATTCACACTTGAACAATGGACTAAGCCTTGAATTGCAAGTTTTGCGTGAACAGGGTTTCACTCAAAGTCATGACCAGTACATGGCTGCCGTAGCCTACCCCGCGGGTGAAGCATATGCGTCATACTTCGTGGTCTCTTCATGAGTTTACTAGAGATCACCCAAATCTCATAGATTGCGACGTTTAACAATCGGACTCATATAGGTGTGTTATTTCAAGAATGCTCTGTAGGACAGCATCTTTGCTAAAATAGCCAACATAAACACATTAAGGCTTGTTGCCAACCTACCTTACAGCCAACCGAGAGTTGTGCATCTTCACATAGAGAGGGTTACATAATACTCTCCTCAATTAAACCACTAGTTTGTTCTTCCCGGGTCCTAATTCACGGGATCTCCGATCACAAAGGTTGGGTTACCACTATGGCGTAACATCAACGGGTCTCAAACCCATCTCCCTCGAAGCACTTTCTATCACATTACGTGATAGTCCCTTTGTAAAGGGATCTGCCGGGTTTTTGTCTCTGTTTGAATATATGTAACGGTTATTACTCCGGAGTTTCGCAATTTCCGACGGACTTCAAACGTCTCTTGACGTGTCTTGATGACTTCGCGTTATCCTTAGAATTGTTCACTTTGACAATTACAGTTTGATTGTCACAATTCAAAAGGATTGCCGGAACAGGTTTTTCAACCACAGGCAAGTCCATCAAGAGCTCACGCAACCATTCCGATTCAACGAGTGGTTGTGTCTAAAGCAAGTAAGTTCTGCTTCCATAGTTGACCTCGTCAATATTGTTTGCTTACAAGATCTCCATGATACTTGCGCCACCTCCAAAGGTAAATACATACCCACTTGTGGCGTACGGATCAGCTACATCCGAGATCCAATTCGAATCACTATATCCTTCAAGCACAGCTGGGTGCCCGGAATAGTGAATCCCATAACTCATTGTACCACATAGGTAGCGCATGACCCTATCAAGTGCATGCCAATGATCAGTACCCGGGTTTGACATGAACCTACTCAACTTGCTAACAGCAAAAGAGATGTCCGGTCTAGTCGCGCTCGCTAAGTACATGAGTGAGCCAACAATCCGAGAGTATCTCAGTTGATCTACGGCAATCCTCCGGTTCTTGCGTAATGTCACACTCGGGATCATAAGGTGTTGGAGAAGACTTGCTATCAATATAGCCGAACCGGCTCAAGATCTTCTCAACATAATGGGATTGTGTTAGAGTAATCCCACTCTCGTTCTTAATAAGCTTGATGTTCGTAATCACATCAGCTTCTCCCAGATCTTTCATATCAAAGCACTTTGACAAGAAAGACTTGACTTCGTGTATTACTTTCATGTTTGTACCAAATATCAGAATATCATCCACATACAAACATAGTATAACACCTTCGCCTCCACCCTGGCGATAGTAAACGCACTTGTCAGCCTCATTGACAACAAAGCCTACAGAAGTCAAAGTTCTGTCAAACTTCTCATGCCATTGCTTAGGTGCTTGTTTCAGGCCATATAAAGATTTCAGCAACTTGCACACCTTTCTTTCTTCACCTTTTACTACAAACCCATCAGGCTGATCCATATAGATTTCCTCTTCCAACTCTCCATTAAGAAAAGCTGTCTTTACGTCCATTTGATGAACGATAAGACCATAGGAGGCAGCCATGGACAATAGTACTCGAATGGTGGTAAGTCTAGCGACAGGTGAATAGGTGTCGAAGTAATCTTCGCCTTCTCTCTGAGTGTAGCCTTTAGCTACAAGCCGCGCCTTGTACTTCTCAATAGTACCATCAGGTCTTAGCTTCTTCTTGAACACCCATTTGCAGCCCACAGGCTTGCATCCATGGGGTCGTTACGATAGCTCCCAAGTTCCATTAGAAAGATTCGAGTCCATCTCATTATGGACAGCTTCTTTCCGATCATCCGCATCCGGAGATGCATATGCCTCTGCAATGGACGTGGGAGTATCATCCACAAGGTACACAATGAAATCATCACCAAAGGATTTTTCAATCCTCCGTCTCTTGCTCCGTTTAGGAGCTTCATTGTCATCCTTCTCAGTAACATTCTCATGTGATTGTTCAAAATACTCATTAGATGTACTAGACTCAGGAATTATCTCGGTAGAAATTCTAGCAATGCTATGCATATCTTTCATAGGAAACATATTCTCAAAAAATGTTGCATCACGAGATTCCATAATAGTATCAACATGCATATCAGGTACCTCGGATTGAACTACTAAAAATCTATATCCTACACTCCGAGGAGCATAACCTAGAAAGATACAATCCACTCGTCTTTGGTCCAAGTTTGCGCTTCTTAGTAATTGGAATATTGACTTTCGCCAAACATCCCCATGTGCGCAAATACGAAAGTGATGGTTTTCTCCCAGTCCACTCCTCGTAAGGGGTTTTATCTTTATTCTTGTTAGGAACTCTATTCGGGACATGACATGAAGTCAATAAAGCCTCCCCCCACCATGCCTTTGATAAACCAGCGAGTGGCTAACATGGAATTCACCAAGTCAGTCAGCGTGCGGTTTTTCCTCTCGGCAACCCCGTTTGATTGGGGCGAATAGGGAGGCGTCCTCTCATGAATAATGCCATGTTCCTCACAGAATTCATCAAAGATTTTAGGAAAATACTCGCCACCACGATCCGACCTAAGACGCTTGATCTTTCTCTCTAGTTGATTTTCAACTTCGGCCTTATAAATTTTAAAGTAGTCTAAAGCTTCATCTTTAGTTCGCAACAAATAAACATAGCAAAATCTAGTCGCATCATCAATCAATGTCATGAAATATCTCTTTCCACCTTTTGTCAACACACCATTCATCTCGCATAGATCAGAATGTATGAGTTCTAGAGGTGCCAAGTTTCTCTCCTCGGCCGCCTTGTGAGGCTTCCGAGGTTGCTTCGATTGCACACAACTATGGCATTTAGAACCTTTGGCAATGGTGAAATTCGGAATTAAACTTAAACTGGATAGCCGAGACATTAAACCAAAATTAATGTGACATAAACGAGAATGCCAAACACTGGTATCATCACTAACATTGCCACAAATATGGTTCACAGACTTATTACTGAAATCAGACAGCGAAAAGCGGAACAAGCCTCCGCACTCATAGCCTTTACCAATAAATTGTCCAAACTTGGAAACAACTACTTTATTCGACTCTAAAACAACCTTAAACCCATCTCTGCATAGAAGGGAGCCGCTAACGAGATTCTTGTTCATAGTAGGGACATGCTGCACGTTCCTCAGCTGCACGATCTTCCCCGAAGTGAACTTCGGATCTACCGTGCCAACACCACGAACGAAGCATGTGACCCATTCCCCATCAAGACGGAAGAATCCCGGGCAACTCTGGTAAGAAGTGAACATGGATATGTCAGCACACACATGAACATTAGCACCTGTATCAATCCACCAACATGGAGATTGAAATACCGAAAGAACAATAAAGAGATTACCGTACCCATCAGCATTGCTAGCGGTCACCGTGTTGACTTGCCTCGCCTTTTTCTTGCGGTCTGCCCTCTCCTGGACAGTCCTTAGAAAAGTGGCCAGTCTCTCCACATGTAAAGCAGCTCAGATCTGCTTTGTTTATCATCTTCTTCTTCTTGAAGGTTGTAGTCTTCATAGACTTATTGAAGGAGGGCTTGTTATTCCCTTTGTTCTTGCTGTAGGGTTTCTTCTGCACCATGTTGGCGCTAGACTGACCCTCTCCTTTCTCGGTATTATCCTTAGCCCGAGCTTTCTCCTCAACATCAAGAGATGCTATCAGATTTTCAAGCGATATCTCCTGTCTCTTGTGTTTGAGAGTTGTGGCAAAGTTCCTCCATGAAGGGGGCAACTTAGCGATGATGCATCCAGCCACAAACTTGTCAAGTAAGGCACACTTAAGGAGTTCAAGCTCTTTCGCAATGCACTGTATCTCATGAGCTTGTTCGACTACGTGAACGGTTGTTAACCATCCTGATGTCATGGAAGCTCTCCATGATGTACAGTTCACTGCCTGCATCGGTTGCACCGAACTTAGCATTCAGTGCATCCCAGAGCTCTTTACCATCTGTTATGTGCATGTACACATCACATAGACGATCAGCAAGAATACTTAGAACGCATCCGACGAAGAGATTATTGTTTTCCTTGAACTTGTTCTGATCTTGGTCAGATATAGTTCCTTCAGGTAAACCATCAGTAACTTCGAAGACTTTCAGATGAGTAAGCCAGAGCATGGCCTTATACTGCCATCTCTTAAAGTGCACACCGGTAAACTTATCCGGCCTCAGTGCATCAGCAAAACCAGCCATTGTTAACTCAGGAAATTGCCGACAATTAGGTTTTTGGATTGTTGGATAATTAGGCACAATTTCCATGATTAATTCCAGAATATAAAGCATGACGAAAGTAACTACTAACATGTGAAACTCAAACATACTAGATGCAGTGATCAACATGAACAGTAGCAGAGCAAACGGTACAACATCCATCGCTAAACAAATCGAGATATGCCGCACGTACCGATCTGGTGGAGGTGTAGCGGACGATGTCGCAGCAGATAACGTTGTTGATGACAACGTTGTTGACGACGGGGACGATGGGTCGAAGTAGACGGCGTTGAAGACGACGGTAGGCAGCACCGCCCGACTTGGACGGAAGGCGACCCGTGATGAAGAGCTTGAGCAGTCGCGCAGTGCAAAAAGTAAGGAAAGTCTCGGCTCGAGGCTCAATCCACTCAACACGAGCGCGGCGCGCGCGTCGCGTCGCGTCGTGACGTGACGAGCGAGGAGGAGGAGGAGCGCGCGCGTGTAGCACTCCTATTCTCACTCACTTACTAGTGGTGGAACAACCCACCTTATAAGGTGGTCTAACTTCCTCCCAACTTTCCATGTGGGACTAAACTTCCCACCTCTTGCCACTCCCTAGTGAGCTGCCACCAACTTGGGCTCAAACTCACATGGCTGCCACTATGTGGGCTTTGAGATTTATAGGAAAAACTGAAATCTAATTTGGGCCACTAAAAGTGGGCCCAATATTTCAACAGGATCATCTCTGTTGGCAGTCCACATGATGGATCTAGATGTGCCTATCACAAGCCACACCCCAATGGAGAATCCTTCACCCTCAGGATAGAAGCCAAAGGCGAAGCGCCCCGAGGGGGAGACCCAACTTTGGGTGCCAGCTGCGCCGATTCCGGAACCCAGAGGAATCTCTGTTTCGATGGTCATGGCAGGACTAGCTTGGTTGATGAATAGAATCACGGACAAAAGAGAGGATATATGGGGATGACGACATGGTTTGGGCACAAGAGTATTGTTCGAATGTTCTTTGGTCTCTGCAAAATGAATTGCTTGGGTGTGGAACAAGGAGAGGAGTTAGGTTACAAATCATGATAGAGACTCGCACAATTTAGTCAATAGCTGCTAAAAGCTAGGAGAAACTAGAGCAAAGTGTCACTTTTTGAAAAGCACATGGACCAAAGACAGTCATAGTGTACTGGTACGTCTTGCAACGGTAGCTTCTCCGTAGCTGCCAACTGCGAAGATCGAATCATCCTTATCTTTTTCTTATGACTTTGTTAATGCAACCATATTTTTTAGAGGTGTGTGTTTCTCGACCAAACAATCTTTACTTATTTCATGGAGATACGTGCACCAGTCATAGCCAGGAACCAAGGGCACTTATTAGCTAAAGTGAGCAGTAATTGGATTACCATTAGCAGGTAGTGTACTTTCCCTCAAAACTTTCCTTTTCTTTTTCTTGAAGAGTATGTATGATCTCTGTGTAAATTAATCTGAATTATTTGAGGGGTGGCAATATCAAATTTACTCAAGTTTGCATTTTAGATGGGCATGAACTTTTGGGGTATTTACGTTCAATTAAAAAAATGCTAAATTTTGAATAATGGTGTAGATAGGAAAATTTAGGTAATATATATCCACTACCAAAAAGGAGATCTCTTACCTACAATGTGGAAACCACTTTTATGTGCAAAAGCAAATCTTCTGTCTCTAATATACTATGTCTATCCTGCACCCTTCACTGACAACCACCTCCATGTAATTAGAATATTTTATGTGCGTGCTGCACCTAGTATCCTGCTGACTGAATTTTTGTGTTATCAATTTTTAGATTTCTCCAACACTTATTGTCTTAATTTTTAGCTGCAGTTTAAATTAAGTCAGTTTAAAATTTTGTCTTTTAAATTTGGCATGAGCTCAACTTCTCACTGACATGACATAGGTAGTACTACTGCTGTCCTTCCAGACCTGTAAAATTAGTGATCAGTTGTTGAGTCATTGTATTGCTGTGAGTTTTATTTATAGAGGATAAACTGTGGCCGGCCCTTCATGAACATTTGTGGAATAGAGTTGTTGAGTTAGCGTTGTACTAGGATAGGGCGCGTTTGTGGATCCTGAAAACAATGTCCATGGATGACTAGCATACGTATCTATATGCATCTGATCACTGTCACCAATAATAGTGATTCCATTTGTACTGACCATCATTATCTAGCCCAGAGCTGAATCTGGTGTGGAAAGCAGAAGCGTTCTGGTGCAGTGGTCTCAATAGCATACAGAGGTAGCAGCTTTTAACATCAGCTCGGGTATTTGACTTGAAGAAAGAACGAGCTTAACTCCTGAGCACAACACCTCTCTTGCTGACTGGTAGATCCAATTGTGCTTGCTAACCACTTGCTGCTGATAGATGTTGCAGGTACCTGAACTGCCCACGGACCATGGCAGCAGCCGAAATGACACCAAGAAGAGCACCTGGGAGGGGAAGGAGCACAACTAATCCTTGAGAACGTCTAGAAAAAAGAGCTATTCGACATAACACCGCGTGGAGTGGAATCTGAATCAGAGGGGACATGCCTCAAGGAGGTCTGCTAAATCGAAGTTCACCATCAGTCGTATCGCCCAAACCCAAGAGGCCTAATTCTTGATGTACAGACTAGTCAAAGCTTGGTAGGTTAGCTGATATGTTTGTTGTTATTGTTTAACCTTGGAAGATATAGCTAGTTTGATCTTCCTGTACGGCCTGTTACATTTGTAGCGTGGACAGTTTAACTCTGCAACTGCTGTGGCGGATTCATTTCCGGTGCAGGCTTTGTTTTCTTCTTTCAGTCTGTAACTTTGTAACGCACATGGATGTATATATGCAGCGCTGGCAGTTCATATTTTTCTCGAGAAAAGACTATGAATTGAACGAAGTACAGAGTCGCTGCACCAAGAAATGAAATGCGAGCCAGCAGTTTCAATTGGCCGTTAACAAGGTTGATTTGTCCTGCTGTTCTTGCTTGCAAGATTTTCTTAGAAAAAAATGGCATGGCACCTCTTGTAGGTAGAACATGCCCTTTCTGGGCATCGATGTTTTAGAGTATGTATACTGGTCATGCCAGTTGATAAATCAAAGCTAATGGTACAATGTGCTCATGTTCGTAACTTGGCAAAGAATCATATCTGTAATTTTTATTTTATTTTTTTGACAAATTTATACATAGAGAGGTCAAATAGAAGCATATAAATTTGATTTTGAAAAAAAATATACGCAATTCAGTATTACAATGTAAGTAGTTTTTACATTCACTTATTTCAACTTAGATTTAATTATTGGATTTGCCTCGTTCCCGAAATGATCATGCTTTTTTGGAATTTTCATGTTAATATTTTTACTATTTTCTGAAACATGTAGATAGGATATTTTTACTATTTTGCAAGCCAAACAAGCCAAGTGCTTTGGTTCTTTCTTTGCACTAACTGAACCTTTTGTATGTTGTTTGCGTTCATTAAAAAGAAAATCTTGGAGACAAAGCACTTGCGTTCACTTACGAAACAACTCAAGTTGTACTACATGATGATTTACTTTTATCATTTAGAGACAATCAGAAAAATAAACGGCATACCATGTAATGGAATGCTTTATATGAGAAGAAGGGTTATGTTAAAAACAGTGTGCTCTCAATATTTTTGGTTTCCTTGGATGAATAGTACACCTGATGAACACGACCCACGGGGAAGAACAAGAATTTCTACGGTTATCTATTGCAGTAGATTTTGCCGGTAGTTTGTGCAGTAATTTTTGCACATTATTTTCCGCAGTAAATTTTGACGGTAATTTTTTGACATTGATTTATTTATACATAGAAATCTTCTGTTTCAACTTTTCAGCAATAATTGTCGATGGTTATTTCTGTAGTAATTTTCAACAGTTATTTTTAATTTCTTTTGTCCAAATCTTCAACTTAAAAACAAATTACCTTGCAGTAATTTTTTATGGTTAATATCTCGCATTGATTTATCGATACATAAATTTCAATTTTTCTGCAGTAATTATTGATGGTTATTTTCAATAGTAATTTTCACATTCTTTAAAAGCACCTAATTCTTCAATGATAATTTTGCAAGTCTTTTTTCTACGGTGCACTAAAGGTAATTCTTAAGTGCCAAATGAACAATGCTCTACATGATTTTAAGATTTGAAATTCAAGTCCAAATAGACCCATGTTCACCTTTGTATTTTCGGCGCTAGCAGTGCCCACTTAATTTACCTGGTAGATTTATTTTGTTGATCGTCTCTGAAATGAGATTCAATCAAATTTGAGGAGGATTAAATTTGTTCTGCTTTTCTCGTATGCTAGATTGAAAAAAAGGATCCAGTACCAACAAAAAATGCACCAACAAGACCAACACAACCATGAAGTAGTCGAAAATTTGCTTGCAGGATGCCAGCTGATAATTAAAGAGCAACTCAAGCAAGCAACATCTAGCTAGCTTAGATCACCACCACACTGGATACTAGATATACCTTTCTTTTTCTCTTTTCCTAATTCTATGCTAGCTGAAATCTCATTTGGCCATCAACCAACTTTTGACCATCAGATCGTCCAAATCTGCACACATCTTGACACCGAGATTTTGAACCGCTTTCCTTTGTCAGGTGTGTTTGTTTATCTTTTCAGCGCCCATTTTTCCTTGTTTATCTTTTCATTTCTCTTCTTTCGCGTGCAGGACGGTGAGTCTCCCTATAATTTAGTAGTGGTGGGATAATAGTAGCACATACTACCTCCATCCCAAGGCTTAAGGCCTATTTTTTTTAGAAAGTCAAACTATGTTAAGTTTGACTATTTTTTTATAAAAAATCATTAACATGTGAAATACAAAATTAATATTATTAGATAGATGAAATATAATTTCATGTGCTATCTACAAAATATCATATTTATTTATAGATTATTCTAAAATTTTGGTCAAATTTTACTTGATTTGACTTTTCCAAAAAACAAATAAGCCTTAAGCCTTGGGATGGAGGTAGTAGGAAAGATGAGTGGTAAAATGAAAGCTAGAGATAGACATAAAAGTCTATGGTCTTACACACAAACCGCAAGCTTTTGTGACATGAGTCTTGAGTTATTGTTACTTCCCAAAAACCTGCTATTGACAATAAAAAAGTTCACCAGACTGCAATTATGTTATTTTCACATTTCATGTTTCAGATATATTTGATTATTGTGCGAACACACATTTTAAGAATAAAACAATAAGAAACATAGTGTATCCTAACTGTGCGAATGCACATGTCACATTGTCACCTCGCTAGTTTATGGAATAGGCGCATATGTTGCATTGTGGATGCATCATTCCCCAAAAATGCACTAGCTAAGGCTGGTGCCAACGCACCGCCCCGCTCCCGCCCCGCCACGTCAGCTTTTGGCCCACTCTCACCCCACTCTCACCACACGGTGCCAATGCATGGGCTATAGTCCCCACTCTCACTTCTCTTTCCTCCACATCACCATTTCTTTTCCACATTAAGTTATTTCACTCGATTTTGTTTAGACATTCAAAATAATGCAAGAAAATATTTTATTCAACTTAAAATATTTCCGATTACATAATAATTAATAAATTGCATAATAAATATTAAAAATTACATAATAAATAAAAATTCTACTCTTCTTCCTCTTGTTCCTGCTCCTCCTCCTCCTCGTCGTCATCATCTTCCAGACCAAGCTCTTTTTCCACCATCTTCATGGCCTTCGCATGTTTGCGCTTTTCTGCTTCGTTCATGTCGACGTGGTGAAATCTGGTGGAGTCCAACCGGACATGGTGGAGAAGTTGAGAGAGGGAAGGTGATGAATGGAGATGAGATGGGTGTGGAGTGTGAGTGAAAAATATGGGGGTATTTATAGGGGTGGAGCTGAAAATTTGAACCAGCAACGACTAGCTGACGTGGACCAATCGCGTCGCGGCACGTCAGCTAGCCGTTGGGCACTGCCGCCCCACTCCCGCCCCGCTCCCGCCCACTCTCGCCCGCTTCCAGCCCGCCTCCCGCCCGCCTAACGCCCCCTCTCGCCCGCCCTACCGCCCGCCTGCCTCCCGCCCCAACCGCCATCGCGCCGCCCCACCTCCCGCCCCGCTCCCGCCTCCCTCCCGCCGCCAACGCGGGCGCCAGCCGGGCGGGAGCGGGCGCTACCGCCGGGCGCCCCCGCCGGCGCCCCTCCCTCCCGTCCCGCCTCCAGCCCGCCTCCCGCCCCGCCCCGGGCGGTAGCGCCCCGGCTACCGCCCGCGTTGGCACCAGCCTAATCAACGTAGTACAGGCACCATCTCTTATGTGTTGGGCGTGCCTCTAGTCTCGCTGCAGTACATTGTAACTGCTATGAGTATTTATTTATTTTCCGCAACAGATAGTGTTAACAACCTTGCCTGTGGACGAAATGAAAAGGTAGATGCAAAATTTCTACTAGAACTTTACCACATATATTGAGCTAAGAGCTGAACATTAAGATCTGGGCATGATCCCTTTCGTTAGTCTGAACCAAAGAACCGGTCTTACATACATGCATTTCATTTGGTAGCCGAGACAGAGGGCACATGTTGATCGAACTGATCTAGTTACTTAAGCAACAGCATAAAACTAGGCCAGGGAAATAAATGAACTCAACTTTTGACAAGACAGATCAGGGACCATGGATTCATAACCTTGCTTAGCCCCAACGGCTGCGATCAACAGAGCATTTGACATGAGGATTTGCCTCAAACATGTTATAGATTTCTTCACAATCTTGGTCGGTTGGTAAAGAAGACTCAGGGGCCAATACAACTGTCATGCTCTTCATCAAAGGCGCACATCTGAAGAGAAGCTTCAGGAGATCAACATCATTCTCAGTTCCATCAAAACCTGTAACATCCACTTCTTCAAGAGCTGTCAAAGAGATAATTTCATTTCTCCAGTTTTGGGGTTGATCACAAGGACAATTTGGTGAGCATGTTTCTTCGCCCTGAAAGGAAGTAACATTTTATGAGTTATTCATGCTAGTAAAACCCAACAACTTATATGGCTATCTGAACTCTGAAGAATCTCGCAGCAAAAGTTGAGAATAAATTACCACATAGTATGATTCAATATCCACCTTGAGTCTTCGTATATAGGAACAGACTCCAAGCAGATGCGATACAAGTGCTCCAATACAATGATTTTTCGATTGTAAATCTAACTCCAAAACAGAAAAGGCAGGAAGCTGTGTTATCTCCTGAGAAATGGTCCGGTGAGGTAGCATCTTACCCTTCAAAATGAAAAAAGAATGTCAAGTAAACAAAACAAATAAAAGTCGGCAACATGTCACAAATCTAATTCAATAAAGAAAATGGTAGCTAAATGAATGGGAAACTAAAGAGACTGTGCTATATAAATAAATAAAAGCAGGCATGGAGAGGAAGTAGATCAGGATTGAGGAAAGAAGTGGTCAACCCGACAAGATATCATCATCTGTAGGACGCCTACGTTCTCCTTCATCACTAGCTTCAGGTAGTGCAGACGCCATTTATCACCAAACCCGACATTATTGCGCTTAAACGAGCAATCCCACACGATATTTTCCACCATTGGAGCTGAGAACGAAACAGTGGAATCCTTGGCAATGTTGGTCAACAAGCTGAAACGCGTAAGCACGGGGGCTATGATGTCCAGGCCATCCAGTTGGAAGCCACCCACATCCACCACAAGCTCCACAATCGTGGGTGAGTGGACTTTGATACGGCTTGCGGCGACATCTTGTGAGGGATAAACCTGGATCTCGAACACGCGCAGGCGAGGGCACCGACGGACCAGCTCCGCCGTGTCGATGTGGCAGCAGACGACGGACAGCTTCTCCAGCAGCGGGAACTCGACGGCCCCTGCCGGCGGGATTAGATAAAGGCCCACCATATCCAGCTTGACCGAGGTGGCGCGCTCGAAGCAGGGGATCTCGAATGGAAAGTTGCCATCTTTACAGTTCCCCCAGAGACTGAATACGAGGTCTACCGGCGCAAGGCGCGCCGTGGCAAGGAGCAGCGCCGAGACGCGGGCATAGCCCAAAACCCTGTGCTCATAAGGGATGTCTACCTCGAGGAAGGACAGAGCCTGGCAGGCGACCTGGCCGAGGGCTGCGTCGATTGCGTCGGCCGGCATGCCGCGGAAGGAGAGCTCGCGGAGGTGCCTCCAGAGGCCGCTCGTGTGGGCGGCGGCGCGGGCGCAGCGGAGGCGGGCGAGGATCTCCAGCAGCATCTCATCCGGAAGGGCGCTGATCCTGTCCGCCCCGTCGCCATCAGGGAAGACAGGCGGCCGTCGACTAGGGCGAGGTCGAGGCGTAGATAGCCATGTAGGTAGCGAGCGGAGGCGACGCCCTGACCGCAGCTCCATCTCCCAGCTCTCTCGGAAGGCGACGTAGGTACAAGTGCAGTAGTGCAGTCTGCAGTGCAGTCAGCCAGGAAGATGAAGGATAGCAGATGGGAAATGGCAGCAGGCTTTTAAGCTTGATTTGATTTGGAGGGGAAGCGGCACCGACGCGAGGGGTTAATGGCGCCAAACTACGAATGGTCGGGTTATTAATCGCAACTCGCAAGACGAAGAGTTTCGGGGGCTAAGCTTTGACTACTCGCTTTCAAAAATTAAAACGAAACCACAACATCTAGGAGCATCTCCACTAGGGCCGGTAAAGTGCGAAACGAAAACCTGCATTTCAGTCTCCCGAAAATTACGGTCCGTGGATTTTAGTCGAGACGCATAATAGAAACTGAAAAGACGGACTGAAATAAAGAAGTCAAACGTCGCGGGAAATTTTTAGCGATGAACATGCGAAATGTAACGAGTTTTTTCTTCTCCGACCGAGGTACATTCAAACATAATTTACATAAAATTAACCAAAATAACTACTAATCCTATGTCGCACCCTTAATTAGACCAAAATTTGGCCCCGGGATAGTCACAAGGACCACTCCGCACGGCGGAGGGGAGTTTTTCGTGGTGGAGGTAGCCTAGGCGACGACGAGGGCGGCGAGCTCGATCACCGTCGCCTCCTCCTCGTAGGTACCGCTGGTGAATGGAAGCACCGTCGCGTCGTCATCGGGGCGCGGCAGAAGCGACGGGCTGCACGAGCCGCCGGATGGGACCTCGTCGTCCCCATCGTGCGCCCCATTGCGCGCCGACCTGCGCGGCCACCAGCGCGCTCCCTCGGAGCGCATCCACTTCGCGCGCTCCGCAACTGAGCGCAAAACCGGCGGACGAGGCGGCGAGCCTCCGCCACCGATTCGGCCGCCTCCCTTACCGCATCTTCGTGTGCGCGCCATTCCGAATAGAGAGGAGGTCACGGCTTAGCGGGCAGCACGAGGGAGCCGCCGGAATTCCTCGCCGGAGTGCGGGGTTTTTCGAGGCGGACGAGCGGATGCGGCGGAGGGGAGTAGGGTTTTGAAACCGAGCTCCCCTCCCCGACCTGGTTAAACAGGGGTCGCGCGCTCACTTTCTCGGACCCCCAAGAAAGTTTTTCTGGTTGGGTCGCCGATTCAGGCGCTGCTCTACGCCACTTTCGGCCGAACCCGTAAATCCGCTA
The DNA here is from genome assembly GCF_022539505.1 of Lolium rigidum. Taxonomy (NCBI): domain Eukaryota; kingdom Viridiplantae; phylum Streptophyta; class Magnoliopsida; order Poales; family Poaceae; genus Lolium; species Lolium rigidum. Next base: position 649,209 of record NW_025901530.1, read on the forward strand.
GACAAATTCAGTTCCGGCGACATTTACAGGCTCTGTTAGAGTTGCCCTAAGGATGCAATTTTACTCACGGGTACATGTATAAGTAGGGTTTAATTAAACTTTTTTACCCATGGGTAGTACACATACCCTAGCCATTAAGTCATGTGTTTCAGGGGCTAAGCCGTGGTGGCGTCAGGCCTCCTGCCGAGGGTGGCAGGATGGAGGTGCTCATAGGTGGATAGCCACGCATGTGGGGTGAAGGCGAACACGGATGCTAAGTCTGGGTGCTGGCCTGAGGTCCTCGTCAGTGAGCTCATGGTCGACGAGGTGGAGGTGGAGGCCGAGGCAGCCACTTGGCTAGCTATGGAGGTGTCGGCCGCTTGTTTGGCCGTGGAGGTGACGGCCGCGGGATGCTCTTCTCCGTGCAAAGAGGCAATGTCTTGCAGGTCGCACGTGGAGAAGCGGTGGAGCACGATGTGATAGCACAACGGAGGATGATCTCGGAAACGTGGCCTCGATCTGGGTCGTGAGGGCCAGGACCATTTCGTGCGGTAGCTGTTCTGTGCGAGCTTTGCTCGTGGAGGCACCGACCATACGGCTGGGCGTGGCCATTGTTGCGGTACTGGGCGAATTGGTGGTGGCTAGAGGGAGATGAATGGCGCTGCTGGGTGGCAACCTACAAAGAAGAATGCCGCCAATGCGTGTGTTGCATCCTTTAGAGACAAATGGCGCTGCTGTGGGTGTTGCATCCTCCCGTTTTCTGTTGTTTTTGTATTTCAGAAAAATTATTCTGGAAATATTCTCGGAATTGGACGAAATAAAAGTCGAAGTTCCTATTTTTCTGTCACGGAGACGAAGTCCAAAGCAGAGACGGAGGAGCACACCGAGGTATCCACACCATGCCATGGCACGTGCCCACCTCTGGCTGCGCCTGGCTATGGTGTGGGCCCCTCGGGCGCCCACTGACCTCGCCCTTTCGCCTATAAATTGACATCCTCGGGAAAACCCTGAACACCCGAGTCATAATCCATGAAAAGTTTCGTAGCTCTGCCGCCATCGAAGACAAGTTTTGGGGGTCAGAAATTCATGTTCCGGCACCCTGCCAGGACGGGGATTGACTCCCAGAGCCATCTCCATCGAATCCACCGCCTCCACTTCCACTCCATGATGGTCTTTGAGTAGTTCCCCCATGAACTACGGGTTCTTGGTTGTAGCTAGTTGGTACTCTCTCTCCCATGTACTTCAATACAATGATTTCATGAGCTGCCATACATGATTGAGATCCATATGATGTAGCTGGTGTTGTGTTTGCTAGGATCCGATAAATTGTGGAATTGCGATCAGATTGTTCATCATGTTATCATACTATTGTTTATTTAAGATCATGCATGCTCTCCGGTACTTGTGGTTACCCTGATCAAGTAGTTGCATGTATCTCCAAGAGGGAGTATTTATGCTAGATAGTGGGTTCAATCTCCATTTAATCTGGGGGAGTGACAACAACCTCTAAGGTTATGGATGTGTTGTTGCCACTAGGGGTAAAATAACAATGTTTTGTCCAAGGATAATTATGTTGTTTACATTATGCACTTTACTTAATGCAATAATCTGTTGCTTGCAACTTACTACTAAAAGGGGTGCGGATGCTAACCTGGAGGTGGATTATTTAGGCACAGATACATGCTGGATAGCGGTGTGTGTATCATGTATAATGCCCAATTAAATAATGCATTAAACTTTATCTTATCATAGCATGCATTGTCATGCCCTCACAATTATCAATTTCCCAACTGTAATTTATTCACCCAGCACATGTTATTTGTTTTGAGAGTTACCACTAGTGTAGATAGCTGGGAACCCTGATCCTTCTGTCATCATCATTGCTCTACAGTCAACTACGCACTAGAATATTTTCTGGTGCCATTGCCTCTGTGTTACTGGTACTGCTGCTGTGTTACTGTTACTATTGCTCTCATATTACTGCTGCTTTCACATCACCCCTGTTACTAGTGCTTTTGCAGATGCAGCTGAATTGACAACTCCACTGTTAAGGCTTATAAGTATTCTTTGTCTCCCCTTATGTCGAATCAATAAATTTGGGTTTTACTTCCCTCGAAGACTGTTGCGACCATGTATACTTGTGGGTCATCAAGACTATTTTCTGGCGCCATTGCCCCTGTGGCTCATATGACCACTGTGCGTACTCTTATTGCTGTCGCTTCTGTTCGACGCTGGTCCGTGTCCCAGCTTGATGTTCAAAACGCTTTTCTTAATGGCGAGTTGAGTAAGGAGGTTTACATGCAGCCTCCTCCCGGGTATTTTATTCTCGATGTGATGGTTTGTCGCCTTAGGCGTTCTCTTTATGGCCTCAAACAGGCCCCTCATGCATGGTTTGAGCGCTTTGCCTCTGTGGTGACTGCTGCTTGTTTCTCTCCTAGTTTTCATGATCCAACGCTTTTTGTTCACACTTCTCCTCGTGGACGCACTCTTCTCCTTCTCTATGTTGATGATATGATCATTACTGGTGATGATCCGGAGTATATCGCCTTTGTCAAGGCTCTTCTTGGGATCAGTTTCTAATGACTGATCTTGGTCCTCTTCGCTAGTTTCTTGGGATTGAGGTCTCCTCCACTTTTGATGGCTTTTCTATCTCTCAGGAAAAGTATATTCAGGATCTTCTTGCTCGTGCTGCTCTTGGGGATGAGAGCACCGTTGAGACTCCTATGGAGCTTAATGTTAAGCTTCGTTCTACTGAT